>NC_090269.1:233197127-233506294 GCF_040414725.1 Anabrus simplex | reverse complement strand
GGCCGTGGCCTTAATTAAGGTACAGCCCCAGCATTTGCCTGGTGTGAAAATAGGAAACCACGGAAAACCATTTTCAGGGCTGCCGATAGTGGGATTCGAACCTACTATCTCCTGGATGCAAGCTCACAGCCGCGCGCCTCTACGCGCACGGCCAACTCGCCCGGTAGTATGGATTTAGAAAGAAATTTTCTTGTGAGGTACAACTGGTGGGATTTCAGCAGGGCATATCAGATCAATTGGATTCAGGAGGTCAGTTAGATTGCATAGCCATAGATCTTTCCAAAGTCTTTGATAGAGTGGAACATGGAATATTATTAAAAAAATTGGAGGGAATAGGTTTGGACGTAAGGGTTACATGTTGGATAAAAACATTTCTAAATTCAAGGGTTCAGAAACTCAAAGTAGGAAATAATGTATCGCAGGAAGAGAAAGTTTGGAAGGGAATTGCACAGGGTAGTATAATCGGTCCGTTACTTTTCTTAATATACATAAATGATTTAGGGAACAATATATCATAAAAAATAAGATTGTATGCAGATGACATAACTGTTTATAGGGAAATAAATAACATTGTAATTCTGAACAATCCTCAAAGGGACCTTGAGAGTATCCAACAATGGGTTGAAGAAAATAATATGAAGGTTAATTGAGGCAAATCAACTGTTACAACTTTTACAAACAGGAGCTTTAAAACTGAATTTGAATATACTTTGGATGAGGTACTTATTCCAAAAGATGGCAAGTGCAAATACTAGGTGTGAGATTTGAAAGTAACTTGCATTGGAAGGGTCATGTTCATGACATTGTTGGGAAAGCATACAGATTGTTACATGTCATAATGAGGCTACTTAAAGGATGCAATAAAGAATTAAAAGAAAAAAGTTACTTAAGTATGGTTCGTCCATTACTGGAATATGCAAACAGTGTTTGGGATCCTCACCAAGAATACCTAATAAAAGAAATAGATAGTGTGCAGAGGAAAGCAGCAAGATTTGTAACAGGGGATTTCAGGAGAAAGAGTAGTGTATCAGAAATGTTAAAGGAACTTGGGTGGGAAACTAAGCAAGAGAAGAGAGAAAACTAGACTTATAGGATTATATAGAGCCTATACAAGAGAAGCATGGGGAGATATCCGTGAGAGGCTTCAGTTGGAAAATAATTATATCGGCAGGACAGACCACAAATATAAAATTAGAAGGAATTTTAGCAGATGTGATTAGGGTAAATTTTTATTCATTGGGAAGGGTGTGAAGGAGTGGAACAGTTTACCAGGGGTAGTGTTTGATCCTTTTCCAAAATCTGTACAGATATTCAAGAAGAGAATAAACAGCAACAGAGAAAATAAATGAAGTGTTAGAGGGCATTCGACCAGTACAGGTTATTGTAAATAAAAAAATGTGTGTGAATAAATTAATTCCATCCCCTGGTCTAAGGAGTTTGGACAGCCAAAGTAGGGGACTGCTTGTAGGGGTGAAGTACAGTGGGGACTTCGAGGGCCCTGGGACCGCTACGGTAGCTGTGAAGACCCTTCAGGAACTCTGAAAAGTGGTGGCAAAAGGGGCTCTGGTTAAGACGCAGCAGGTCGTTATGCTACTTAGGTTCCAGAATAGGTAAAAAAAAAAAAAAAATTAATTAATAAATGCAACGTAAAGTTTAATCTTATAACCAGTTGTATCATATCATTTGAAGTAATTCCACATACTGTATATCAGTTAACTATATTTGTAAGTAGTATAGGAGATGTTATAAGTAGAATTTTGTAAACAATATAAATTTATTAAGGATGAGCTGTGTGTTTAATTAAAAAATTGTTAGCGTAAATTGTATAATATTGTATTATAGGAACATTTTCTTCTCTTAATTTAATATTTAGTGCTTGACAATAATGTATTTTAGTGTACCATTTGCCACCGAGGTAGACACCTCATTTGCAAATAAAGAGATTTTGATTTGATTTGATTTGATTTGATTTGATTTAAATATTGTTGCTGAAGTGGATGAGTTGTGTTCAACCTGGCTGCCTGGCGTGTACTTTTTGTGTCCTTGCTAATGTCATTAAACAGTGACATCATACAAATCTCTTAAATACCACAAGTGCTCAAACTTATTCAGAGCACTTGAAGACACTTTTGCATTTACTTTTTCATATTGTTTTGACTCTTTCAACAAGCACAAGTTACTGTAAGGTGCTCCAAATCATCACTTTGCATATACTTTTACCACAAACGAACGTTCTTTAAGCCATCTAATTTACCGACTTTGACAGAGAACTGAGAATGAAAGAGGAACATCATCAATGAGTAAATTCCTTTGGCCATTCATTTTGCATGATGCAAATCTGTAGGCAGCCTTACTTTTAGATTTAAGTCCACAGTTGCCCTCCAAAACATGAGACACAATTCAATGAGTTCACAGTAATTATTTTTCAGGTATTCTTCTTTTAGTAGTTCGACACCACTGAAAGCCTCCTGTAAATGTTCATGCCCATCTTCATAATTTTTCATTCCCATGGTATTCCATGTTTCTGTAAGTTGTTTGAAAAATGTTTCATCGGGACTAATTGCCACTTGGGGAAACTCATTTTCGAACACACTCCACAACACTAGCTCATACATGTGATGACGGCAAGGGAATACAACATCCCTCTTCCTGCCAACAACTGTTCCACCAAAGTAACAGCTCCACTGAAATGACCAGTGTTGGATGCAGTGGTGTCGCAACAAAGTATTTGAACTTTCTCGTCCAATCTCCAAATTTTTGTGACATTTCAAACTGCCCACGATTGCTCTTTCTCACTAGAATTCGGTAATGCAGACACCAATTAATTGTTGCTAAATTTCATAAGCTGTGATGATTGCTAGTTTTTCAGTTTATGAATCCCAGACATTTAATGCCAGTACCAGCTTACCATCCCAGTGAACAGTTACAAAATTGGATTCTTCTCTTTTAAACACATATTTAATATTTTCTGCCTGTTTCTTACTGAATATCTTTGAACTGAATTATGATTAAGAGTTATTTCATCAACATTATGTCCTAAGGCCTCAGCTGTAGCTTCAAGGACAAACACAGCATCTCTTTGACTTACCTGACATCTGTCTAAAACAGCTACTAGTTTTTGTGTCATAAAACACTTTCATCCAGGTCTCCTAACTTTCCTTAATTTGCCTTCCTTCTATCTACAGTTGCATCACAACCAGAAAACGAAGTTGAGCTCGTGGAGGATTCCGTAAAAATGGGATTACTATCAGAGTCGCTCACTTCAATTGATTTGTCACACGAATCGTTACTAATCTCCCAAAACTGTGAACTATTATGATCCTTTATCTTCATCTTCCTTTCCTCCTCCTCTTTCATAACTAATTCTTGTCATTTCCTCTTTTGCTGCCAACTTCCGGTCAAGCCCTCCGAGATAACCTCTACGGCAGCTCTATGAAGTAATAAATTTTTTTTTCATGTTCAAAGCATTAGCATGGACAACATTGAAGACATTATTAATAATAATAATGCCATTTGCTTTACGTCCCGCCAACTACTTTTTGACGGTTTTCGGAGACGCCGAGGTGCCGGAATTTCGTCCCACAGGAGTTCTTTTACGTGCCAGAAAATCTACCGACATGAGGCTGATGTATTTGAGCACCTTTAAATACCACCCGACTGAGCCAGGATCGAACCTGCCAAGTTGGGGTCAGAAAGCCAGCGCCTCAACCGTCTGAGAAGACATCGTTTAGATTTGCAAATTACACTCGCCTTCTTCAGCAGTATGTGTCCTTCTATGCGCACGTTTTTGCAGATTGTGCTGCTCAGAATGCAGATCTAAAATTTCTTTTTACAGTGAGGTAAAGCTCCTGTGGGAATCCTAGCCTTCTCCCAAAATATTACACATTCACACACAACTAAATAAGCACTTTCACTGAGAGTCAATTTCATCTTGCGTATGTTATAAAACAAGACTAATAAAACTTATCAATTGGATGGTAATTTATGTCCACTGATCTCGTATTTAACTTCATCAACTAAATTAACTTTGTCACTATTTCTTAAACTACACTGACTGAGCAAATATCATGGGATAGTGGAGCACTGATGTGCAGGTGTGTTGTCTGCGCACCACACGCCCCCTGTGCCAGCGGCAGTTGTATAGGAGACCTTGTGAGCAGTGGCTGTTCATGTGACGGGTGTAACAGGGAACATCGTTAGCTGACACCGTTCGAATGGGGTATGGTGGTCGGTGCCCGAGGATGGGAAGTGCGATTTTGGAAGTGGTGCGGGAATTCGGCTTCACACGATCAACTGTGCCCAGGGTGTATTGTGAATGGTTGAATGCGGGTGTCACCATCCACAACAGACGAACGACCAGCCATCCAGCCACCCTCGATGACCGTGACCAGCGACATCTGAGACGGATTGTCAATAGTGACAGAGTAACCGTGCAACAAATCACGGCTCAATTCAACATAGGCCGTGCTAGACACATCTCCCAGAGGACATCCATAGGAACATAGGTTCTATGGGGTATGCGAGCCGGCGCCGCACACGGGTGCCACTGTTAACCCAGCGGCATCGGGCACAATGACGCGCATTTATCGCCAGTCACCAGGGATGGACACTGGAACAATGGTGTAACGTGATATGGTCAGACGAATCACCATTTCAACTGCACCATGCCGATGGGAGGCACCGTGTATGGCGCAGACCACATGAAGCAATGGATCCCGCCTGCCTCGAAGGTGTAGTCCAGGGTGCTGGCGTGTCTGTTATGGTCTGGGGTGCATTTTCCTAGTATGGAATGAGCCTCCTAGTTGTTCTGGAAGAGACTTTGAATGGTACGCAGTATGTTGAGCTGCTCGGAGACCATCTCCACCCATTTTTGGCCCTCCAGCACCCAGACAGTTCTGCGGTGTTTCAAGATGATAATGCACCGCCACATCGCTCCCACGTCGCCCGGGAATGGTTCCAGGAACATGCAGCGGAGGTTCAACGACTGAACCCTATCGAGCATATCTGGGATGTCCTGAAACGCAGGCTCCGTGCCATGGATCCTTTACCCACGAACAGACCCGCATTGGCAGCCGCTCTGCAAAGGATTTGATGTCAGCTGCGTCCAGAGGACTACCAGGGAATTGTCGACTCACTTCCATGGTGTCTCACTGCAGTTCGCAGGGCCAGAGGAGCGCCCACACGCTATTAGGTGACTATCCCATGACATTTGCTAAGTCAGTGTACTCACCGTGATGTTAATAAACATTCACAACATTACCGGATGGAAGCTTTTTTTTTTTTTTTTTTTTTTTTTTTTGGTAGGGGCTTTACGTCGCGCCGACACAGATAGGTCTTATGGCGACGATGGGATAGGAAAGGCCTAGGATTTGGAAGGAAGTGGCCGTGGCCTTAATTAAGGTACAGCCCCAGCATTTGCCTGGTGTGAAAATGGGAAACCACGGAAAACCATTTTCAGGGCTGCCGATAGTGGGATTCGAACCTACTATCTCCCGGATGTAAGCTCACAGCCGCGCGCCTCTACGCGCACGGCCAACTCGCCCGCGGATGGAAGCTGACACTCGACTGAACGTAGACAGCAGTCAAGGATACTTATATGCAGGAATAGCCTACATGATGAAACTTCCTGGCCTCTGCAGCACGGGTTCCTCCTCTAATTTGAACAAAATGGGTATTTAAAATTCTTCTTATAACCAAATGAAAGAAACTAGTGGGTGTGCATGAAGAAATTCGAAAGCTGAAATATAAGGACCACTCTAGTGTGTGTATATACTGGGTGATTCACCAGCCCCTTGCAATTTAGTTTTATGCCTCTAGCCACTTTTACTACAATTCTGAAATACATCATCGGGTCATGATTTTGTGTTTCTCTGACATGGGTTCTTTAATAATATTCCTTTTATATTCTTCTGGTTCTTTATTTCTATTCCTTGTCTTTTCTGGAGATTAATCACATTCCGTCCCACCCATCCTGAACACTGTATAATAATCACCAGATACCAGGACAAATTTAATAAAAACTACTACTAATGTTGCAACTTTTCATGAATGAATGCGAGCGTAAATATAACCTTACATACCGGCTGACGAAACAAATTAAAACAATTCCAGGCAATGCATGCAACCAACATTGCTTGTTAAAAGGGACTTCAATCAATGAATGACGTCCCATCTTACAATCAAATCTGAAAACTTACAACCTGGTACACCATGATAGAAGGGTAACATTAGGACAGTTTTAACACTCAAATGTGTATCTGCCCTCAGCCAATTTGAATCTGTCAGTAACTCAAACAGACCAATTTGGTGACTCATGCCCATTCCAGCAATCACCCATTCAATGTTGGCTGAGATGTATACTCTATAATACAGCTCTACACCAGTCCCTTACTGAGGCAATGAGCATCAAACTGTCACTTCACGACTTCTTAGCTCTTAATACCAATACAATTGGTCCGTTATTGGACATTATAAATTTTCCAGCTAATTCATTCCTGGTTGCCAGCATTCACCCCAGTGTGCTAAGTTGGGCTCATCAGTTGGTAAATAGCACACCCACCTAGACACACTTAGCACACTGGGGTGAAACGCTGGCAAACAGGAATGAGTTAGCTGGAAAATTTACAATGTCCAATAACGGATCATTTATATTGGTACTGTCAAAGGCTTTTGATATGTCTGGAAAGATCATGGTAACATGTTGCTTATCTTTCTTTGCTGTCTTGAGGAATCTTGAGGAGTCAGCACGGTTCAAGCTCGCTTTAGACACTGGGGTAATTTACCTGCTGAAAGCATTAGAGTCTCAACGATTGCTTTGATTTCGCATACCGCATTTTCCCTTATAACTCGTACTAGGACACAGTCCAGGACCAGTATCCACTGTAATTTGACGTGTTACTACAAAATTTTATTCTTTTGTGAGTGTGGTACTGTACGTTTCATCTAACTTTACACGGTCTATGTCACTTATTTTGAAGCAGTATTCATACCTTATATTAGAATTTTCAACAGAAAAAAAATCAAAGTAAAAAAAATAAAGGGTCCTTTTTTTTTTTTAGCTCAGTCCACAGTACCACTCGGAGCATGGCACGGCTAGCGCAATGACACTCCGTCGCTAGCCGGTATAATGAGAGCTTTTCCTCCCCACTACGTCGCAGCAATTCACTTAGTGAAACTATTAGTCTAAAACCTACGTTAAATTACTTTTGATGTTCAAAATGTTGTACCTCAGCTGTCAAACGCACCTGACACCTCGTAAACAGGTTTGCAGACACACTGTGAATCTCCGCCCGTGTGATGTTCTAAATAACTGTTGTAATGTTCTCTTGTAGTTCTCTTGTGTGAGGTTTGTTCACATACACTTTTCCCTTCAGCACCCCCACAGGTAATAATCACAGGGATTTAAATCAGGAGATCTAGGGGGCTAATTAACCACACAATCTTCGAAAACTTCCCTATTACCTCCATAGACTGATTAGCAGTGTGTGTCGTCACACTATCTTGCATGAAGTAACAATTACTCCTTTCTTCTTCCGTCAGCTATTGAAACAAAGGTCTGAGAATGAGGTCTATATATTGATCAGTATTTATTGTTTCACAAAAAATATAGGCCCTATAATTCTGCGAGAACTTATTGCGCACCAAACTCCTATCTTGACATCATGAAGCGGACGGACATGCAGCTGGTGGGGATATTCTGCACAACAGTAGCGATTGTTTTGACTACTTACATAGCCACTTAAATGTAGCCATGCCTCATCACTATAAAATAAAATTTCTGGGTCAACGTACCCATCGTGAACTGACTGAAGCAACCATTGCTTTGTGGGCAGAAGATTTTTTGGAGTTCTTTCCAAGAGAGCTCCTATTTTGTCAAGCTTTTCCTCTGTTAAAATGGTTCACCTCCTGTGTGATTTCTTGATAACAATGGACCCTGTGACGTGGAATTTATTTTCTAATTTATACACCATACTCCTATGAGGAAGGGGGGGGGGGAGGGGGATGCCAGGAAATTGGTGAATGAATCAAAGGCCACACTCCATATAAGAAGAATGTTTCACATAGCACAACACAAAAACACACTGTTCTACGTTATACATCACTCAAACACTTTTGTCTTCCTACAGAAACTATGCTATTTTAAAGCAAACACACTGAACACGCTAACAATACCATGGAACCAGGGAACATGAAATATTTGTCCTGAATGAGTAAATTTATAATACCAATATAATAGTCCTTTATTGGACATTATAAATTTTCCAGCTAACACATTTTTGGCTGCCTGCGTTTCGCCCCTATGGGAATCAACATCTATATCACCTGATGGCCAGGCAGGCATCAATTTTTGGAAAAGAGACAAAGTCTCTCATAGTGCATTGGCAATGCTGGTGGCTTCAAGTAGGCTATGCAGTGGCCTTCACGGTATGCACTAGCCATGCGTCTTGGTAGGTGTGCTAAGTACCAACTGATGAGCCCAACTTAGCACACGGGGGCGAAACTCAGGCAAGCAAGAATGAGTTAGCTGGAAAATTTATAATGTCCAATACCACAGACGTTAAACTATTGCTGCGAAGCAATGGTTAACACTACCATACTGCTGGTCATGAAGCAACATATCTCTCTCCAAATGAGTCACCCGGCCGTGCTATCGCCTTCTGTGCAAGTTCTCCTGACACTCGGAGCGAGCTTAGGAGAAAAAAAAAAAAACCGTATATTTTGGAAATATCAATCTTGCAAGATTCAGATTTTAGATTCAATACCTTATGCATGGCTTTCCTTCTTTGATTGCAGAAATGAAACTGAGTGTTTACATTTTCTTCCTTGGCATTCTCTCTTGATCGCATCATGTTGTGGATTCGAAGATTTTCTATATGTTTTACTCTGACGTCCGAAACAATGTTTTCTCCTGGCCTCATAATATTTTGTAGTAGGGTGTTTCAGACCAAGTAAGAGATGGATAGAGTTACTCAGAAATTCCAACAACTCTCACACGAGTGTACCAAACTCAGAATTGTTTTCACTGGAGGACTGAATGAATTTTTTCTTCCATTCCTTTATTTCTGACTGGAAAGTAATCTTCTCTTGAACAGGATATTGATACTTGAAGGAAATAATACCATCTTCTGGTTGTGTTGATAGAGATACACGTTGACTTAAGTTGGTTAACAAGGTAGTTCGATGTATTTGTGGACGAGAGCGACTAACATTAATGTTTACCTCTTGCTCCTTGCAAACATACACCACAATGAGGGCATTGGGCTCTTGGTGTATCAGAATTATCTTCCAGCCTGTTAGCAATCAGCTTGTTTTGTTCATCTTTACATCTTCACTTTCTGTCTCAGAGTCTGAATATTTATATTGTGGCCTAAACTTTCTCCCTAACAAAGACAATATTCCCGTGGAGCCTGTGGACATATTAGGTTATTCCATCGAGGCATCGTACTTATTATGTTTCTCGCTTAAACCATCTTTATGCTTCTTCCCCATATGGACAAGTAAGCCTTTTTGAGAAGAGGTTTTATCACAGTGAATGCATTTATTTCCCGTCTCTAATCTGAATTAGTGCAGTGGTTAAGAGGAGCACCAAAGTTTAATGATATGACATTTCATGGAAGAGTATCATAGTGACCCAATAACAGCTTAACTATAATCTAGCACGTAGCGACTGCGGCAGAAGTATTACCAACTAAGAGAGAGGTCAGACTGCACTCTTCGAGAGGGTTGATTAAACTAAATACCACATTATCGCAACCCTCTTCATCTGCATCTATTGGCAGTTACTTGCGTTAAACATAGTTTAACGCACGGGCTATTTTTAATGGATGGCATGCCTGGTAACATGCAATCCATGACTAGCAAAACAAGATCGATTAAGATGACATCAATGGAAAGATGACTACTATCATTGGTTATAACAGATTTGGTGCCAAGTAGAAAAACTAAAAAACAAAACGATGATGATTCCGGCGGATAACACCAGTTCACTGTTAAAACAGCACAAATTACCGACAACTCTTTAAAATCACAAGATATTAGAATCATCCCGTATTGATGGTTTTCACTTTACAAAGGTGAAAAAATGAGTGTATCCTCCTAATTCAATACATCATATATTCCATCATTAGACGGAGTAATCAAATTCAAACATGTTTCGGCTCGTTTGAGCCATCTTCAGTAAAAAGCGGGGGGGGGGGGGGGTTGAAATAATTTACATAATACAAGCTAAAAAAATGCCAAAAGAAATAATGAAGGAACAAATGAAAAAAAAAGAGCCTAGACGGAAACAAAATTAGCACAATATACAATATTTACATCATCATGTGGAGCAAAAAACAACTCACTGCGACAAAATTCAGTGAAATAGGGGTTAATACAAAACAGTTTCAGTCAAACATCATCACCCACCCACCCTATCGTCTCGATGTGGCGCCCAGTGACTATCACTTGTTCCCTAATTTGAAAGAACATTTGGCTGGAAAGCGATTTAGCACCGACGAGGTGAAAGATGAGGTTCACTACTTCCTGAACAGCATGGCGGTGAGCTGGTATGACATGGGCATACAAAAACTGTCACAGCGTCTACAAAAATACATCGAACGAAATGGTGATTATGTAGAAAAATAGCTAAATGTCCAAGCTGTAAAATGATTTAAACCATTGTACAGTAGAAATAAACAGGTCTATGTATTTATAAAAAAATAGGAGACCTTATTTTTGGGATCACCTTCGTACTTTGATAGTGAATGCTGCTGTGACATTCCCGTTTCAATATGTGTAACTTACCACCGTACAATAAATAATAAATGGAACAAGTATTGGAAGGGGACAAACAAATGTTGAATTAAGTTATATAAAGATAGCTAGGAACACATGAAAAGCAACACACAATAAAATGAACACAATGGATCATCAGCCTGGGAGGAGGGAGCGCAGAAAGAAAACACAAAAAAACAAGAACATCTCCATATCTTTTCACACTGCCATCTCCAAATAGATTGGCTCATCCTGATCAATCCCAGTTCTTCTGCAACCATTTCTTCACAGGCCCAAACGAGATCATTCCTGCCTCCCAGCTTCGTCAGGAGGGCGAGCATCAACACCATGGAGCGGACATCCTGACAGATCTTTAGTCTTGATATGGGAAGTGTAGGATAAGAAGAAATCAGGATAAACACAGAGAAAGGGAACATAAATCAGTTAAAGATGAATACAGGTGGTAAAAGGCTACGAATACAAGACAAGCACAAAAGGAGAAAAGGATCCCAGCAGGCTAATATAAGTATCGGAAAGAAACAAACAAGCAACGAATCAAGTCATAGGAACACAAAAATGAACTATTCCTTTTTGTGTTCCTATCTTTAAATGAGGTCAAGCAAGGGAAGTCTGATTTAATAGGAAATTCCAGATGGTAGAAGTGGAACATATAGGAACTCTTACCTGATGATTTTTGAGTTCTGCTTTATACGTAATGTCTCTGGATCATCTGCAACTTGTGTGAATTTACCTTTTGCCTTTTCAAATTCTGCATGGTACATAACCTGTAACAAGAACATTACATCACTAATACAGTCAAAGTTTGTAGCAAGCATAACTCGTTCCCCAAGACAAGAATGTTACCACATCAGTTGCCAGTCAGCAAGAACACCAGCTAGTCTACTAGTACTGGAATTAAGACAAGAAGCCCAGTTTCAACAAGATAACATTCCATAGCCTAAGTTGTGCAACAACACTGAATAATTCTCGATTCACAGAAAGTCGGGTATATCAAGCACATGTTAGAGGAAATATTACCACCCACTGTGGACAGCACATGATGCCAAATCTCAGGCCATGGAAAACAATCCAACTCCCTCCAATATCCAATGGCTGTGGGCAGATGAGCTCTTTTAGGAAGATAACGAGCCCTCATTCAAGGGAAAGAAATTATACTGAAATCTCATTAGAAATAGCGGCTGAACTTAACGGAAGCGGCTACCAAAGGCATCTGTTGTCCTTGTTAGGAGCAGCCTCATTTCCTGCTGGCAGTAATCTCTAAACTGCCCGACATCAGGCAGTAGCGACAGGCAAGTTTGCTAAACCCCAGTGCAACAAATAGATCGAGATATATCACTGCCACTTTTAATGAATGCTAGTGTGTACCCCACAGGTGATGTGCATTGGTACAACTTGACCAGCATGAGAAATGAGCAAGGGCTACAGACTGTCTAACACAGTCGGCTAAAGAAGTTAGTTGGAAGAAAGGAGAAATCACTTACCACAATACTCAACATTGGGACAATGACTGGCAAGTCGAGAACTTGCCAAGATTCTCAGGTGTTTGTATGTGAATATCACTTGCATACAGGAGACAAGGTGGAAGGGCCAGAAATCCTATGATATTGGCAAGGGATATAAGCTCATTTACCACGGCATGACAAAGAAGAGATGATGCAATCATTGTGAATTCTGAGCTACACAATGAGTCACTGAAGCATACAGACATTCAATCACCTCATGTATGCTGTATCATCACTGCTTGACAACTACCACTTGCATATCTTATCCCCAACCATGCTGTGATGAAGAGGAAAAGGATAAGTTTTGGAATGAGTTGTATAACCATATTTCTTCCTGTCAGGTAAGAGATGATCTACTGCTTTGCAGAGACCTGAATACCCATACTGGCAGTAACAGTAATGGATATGACTGCTAGGGAAACAAAGGATATGGCTTGAGGAACGATGATGGTCAGCACATCTTTGATTGTCAAGGCAACCAACCTGCTCCTCACTAAAACACATTTCAAGAAGCAGTCTTACCAGTGACTACAACAACAGCCAGAATGACTTTGTTTTTTGGAGAAGTAAGATTTCCTTGCTGTGATAATTGTAAGTCATTCCATCTAAAAGTCTGGCCCTCAAAACAAGCTGCTTGTTGTCAAAATGAAAACAGTAATTCGCAGAAAGAGAGGCTCTGCAGGCCTAGTGAAAATCAAGTGGTGGAGAATGGGCAAGCATAAGGAAGGCATTTAAAGATAAAAATTTCATTGTTCCGTATTGAAATTATTGATGTTAAAAATTAAATAACTGGAAAGGAGGTTCAACCTATTCAATACTCAAAGGAAAGAAACGTAGCAATCACATTTCTATTTAAATGGGACCGGTTTCGACCTTAGTCTAGGTCATCATCAGCCATAAAAACATATAAAATGTTTATGAATGTTGGAGGTCAGTTCCACACTCTGTTAGGCACAAAGACACGACACCATATTCTGTCCTGCATAAAGTATGTTGATTAGTAGTGTTGTGACTTTATGCAGGACAGAATATGGTGTCGTGTCTTTGTGCCTAACAGAGTGTGGAACTGACCTCCAACATTCATAAACATTTTATATGTTTTTATGGCTGATGATGACCTAGACTAAGGTCGAAACCGGTCCCATTTAAATAGAAATGTGATTGCTACGTTTCTTTCCTTTGAGTATTGAATAGGTTGAACCTCCTTTCCAGTTATTTAATTTTTAACATTAAGGAAGGCATTATCAATATCACTCCCAACGAACACTCCAAATGCATAGGTAGTTCTCTGTTATTCAATCACAGACAGATCAAGTAAAGCAAAGGTGCCTTCAGGGAATAGTTTGCATAGAAGACGAATGAGAAGTGCTGAAAGTACACTAACATCCAGAGGGAAGCCAAGAGGACTGTAGAGGTTGCATGAGATGAACACTACCACAGCCTTCACAAGCAACTGTGCACAAAGGAGGGTAAGACAGACTGGCAAAAGCTCAGGACACTGCACACTATAACTGAATGGGAGAGAAGAATAAGCTCTGGTTACAAGACAGAAGTACAATTCTGTAATAGTGGCAAGAGCACTTCAGTGAGATTTCAAACATCTGGATTCGCTCAACAGCCTATTCACAAAGGCCAGAAAACTGGAGGTCACATTCCTCAAATCACAACCAGAAGTATAGAGAACCATGAACGCCATTAAGAACCTGAAGATCCAGTCTATTTGTGTAAGTTTAAGGAACTTCAAGGAACCAATATTGTCAGGCTCACTAACTTCTTTAATGCCAAAGTTGAGTCATGTCAAATTCCTATTGACCAGATAAGAAGCCAGGGATATTTACCTGGATCTGAAGGCTGGTTTGAAATTCTCTCAACCTCCATGAGAACAAATGAAGAGCTATCTATAGCGATCCCAGTCTAGAAAGTCAAGAATAACGGCCGAGAGGATTCATCACGCTGATCTCCTGTCGCCTCATAATCTGCAAACCTTTGAGCTGAGCAGCAGTTGCTTGGTAAATCAAAGCCCAACAGAGCTGTAGCATCATTGGGCAGAGGCCACATGAACCAAAACAGTACCCATTTGTAACAGCAAGGTGGACCCACTTTTGCATTCAGACTGTTGTAAATGTCCACACAAAACTGCAGTGAAGTTTATCACATGTAACTGTTTACCAGGTTTTCTCTTGTGTCCCAGCCTGAATTTCCTCAGGCGAGTTCAGCATTAGCACCATAACAGCAGTGCAATTCACCATCAACCAGTGGGGATTCATCACAAGTTAGAAGTTACAACACTACAGATGCAAATTTTGCCAAAGGGATGTTGCTAGAAGGAAAAGCCATTACATCTAGCATTCCTCAATTAGTAGATGGCCTTTGATCGAGACCACACACACTAATACAGTACTTGCTATACAACTATGGGAGTTCTAGAGCTCCTCATCGACTGGATTGACTACTTCCATCCAAGTTAATGGAGTCGATTGCAGAAAGTTTAACATGTTCAGATACCTGTGATCATACCTGCAAGGTGGGGTGGAACTGATGGTGATGTTATAGAACAAGTGAAAGCAATAAGGTTGAAGCAGAGAAATCACAGGAACTTGGTATGACGACAGAATGCCAATCCACCTCTAGCGAACTGTTGGCCATCCAGTGACACAGAGAATGGAACACTGGCCCACGGCCAAAACTCAAACGCTACTTCATGGAATGGAAATGTGCAGGATTCACTGGACAGTGGGTGTCTCACTCCAGGATCACATCCACAATGACACTCTCATACAGCAGTTTAGTATTGCCCTTACCGAGTATAAAAATGCGAGAAGGAAGATTTGGCCACATCTTATGGGCAGCACCTTTAACAGTCGCCAATACATCCATTCACTGATAGATCCAAGCAATGATGGCAGGACACTATAATGGATATGCAGCATTCATTCAATTGATCCCCAAGACTGAGCGAAGGGGCAAGCAAAGGTTGTATGATTAGATTCTATCACAGCAGGACAACACTATGATGATTATGGACAATGCATGGTAATCATTATCATAGGCATTTACTTGGTGGTAAGTATAACAATTGTTTTCTAAGTGCATCAGGGCCACCAATAATGGGATCTTAGGTAGCCGAAAAGGCCAACTTCAGACCCTCAAGCTCTGTCACAATGCTGACACATCAAATCCAACAAATCTCCCTTGCTGTAGAGTCTGGTAGTTATTTCCTTTCAGATGTTCTTGTTCTTTTCTATGGTCCCTTTTTATCTGACTCATCACTTCAGCGCTATTCAAAATACTTTAGGTCCTTGTGGACAACTTGTTACCAAATCAGCCAATCAGACATTACATCCTGCCAAGGAAAGTGTTCAGTATTATGTGGGTTCTTGCCATTGGCTATGATAGAAAGAGTTGCCTCACTGGAATTCGGTACAGGTTGGTAGACAGCCTACATTTTGTTCATGTTATGTCCTAAGCCAATACCAGTACATGCATTCAAAATAATTTGTAAGTATTGACTAGAACAACATCATCTGTGTACTGCAGTTCAATAACCAAGGTTGAAGATACTTTGATGTAAGCTGAAATAATTTAATCTGCTATCAAATCTATACACTATTTCCACATGTAAGGCAATTCTTCCTTCAACAGGTTGCAGGATGGTCCACAAAAAGATACAGAACAAAGTCAAAGCGATCACACGTCCCCGCCTGACAACAGTTGTGATCTGAAAGAGCGCTCCATGCCTGTTATGCTGATAACAGAAACATTCATGTCATTATATAGAGTTGAAGTTTTTTTATATATTTATATATATGTGCTTGTCCTAAGAAATCAACTGAGTCTGTTATCTTGTGATCAACAAAGCACAACCAGTGTCAACGACGAGTAACAAATTTTGTTTCTTACACTAGTCGAGGTTTTCCCCACATAGCATGAGGTGGCTTTGGGAAATAATGGATAGTAAGAATTACTGCAGTCCATAAATGCCTGATAATAAACGAAGATATTTATGTTAATTCCATGAATGGATAGTTAAATGTATCAAATCTTGGATAGAAAGAGACAACAATCAATTTTCAGTGAGGTGCACTGTATATAGAAGCAGTTTCTCAATAAAAACTGATAGTGTAACAGCTGTAAAAAAAAGTACACCTATCGACAAAAACAAAGAACATCAATATGCCAAAAGAAAACCAAATAATAGCTGCAGAGCTTGTAATGAATTATCAGGTTGTTAAAACACAACTACAGTTACGAGGGGGGATCAAATATAAACGGGATTTTATTTTTTATTTAAATTCATTTATTGAGAAACACAACTCAATTACAATTTATTTTTCCACATAGTTTCCTGCTTGGGAAATGCATTTGCCCCAGCATATGGGCAGCTTTTTGATGCCCTCATCGTAAATAGAACAGGGTCATGTCACCAAGCAGTTGCGCACGAAGTCTTGCACACTCATCTTCAAATCGTTGCCCTCTTGAGAGCTACTTTAAGGCGTCCGAACAAATGGAAATCACAGGGCGGTAAGTCAGGGCTGTAAGGAGGATGATCAAGTGCAATTCAGTGCATTTCCTGTAGCTTGGAAACAGAGCTGCAGTGTGGGGCTGCGCATTGTCGTGGAGGAGGATGACCCGTCGAATCGGTTGGTCTCGTCTTTTGCGGCGATATGAAACCCTTACCTTGTTCAACAGCTCGCAGAAGTAAGCAGCATTGATTGTGCATCACTCATGCAAAAAAAAAAAAATCAATCAGCAAAATGCCTTCCTGATCGAAAGAAAAAAAAAAAAAAAAGGTTACAAGAACCTTGCTAGCTAACAGTCAAGTCTTGACTTTCACTGGTGCTCCCTCCCCTAACTCCTTACTGGCTTGTTTGGATTCGGGAGTGTAGTGGTGGACCCATGTTTCGTCGCAGGTAACAATCCGACTCAAAAATGCATCACCTTCTTCTGCAAACCTTGCTGTAAGCCTCTGACAGACCTCCAAACATATCAACTTCAGATTTTCGGTCAAAAGGCAAGGGAACCATCTGCAACAGACTTTACGGAACTGTAGGTCGTTTGTAATGTTTGCTAGACAGCTTCCATAACTGGTTCCGACTTGTTCTGCAATTTCGGATACCCTCGCCGATGATCGTCATCAATGTCTTCAACCGCACGTTTTTGTCCGTAATGCTGGTCCGAGGACTGCGATTGTGTTGCTGATTTTCCACATGTTCTCGTCCTTCCTTGAACTTTTTATGCCAGGCAAATACACGCGTCCATGACAATGTTTCATCACCGAACTGTGCAGTCAATCTCTGGCAAATTTCTGCCACTGTGACTCCTTCATGAGCAAGAAATTTTATAATTATGCGTTGCGCAGTGGAGGGGTGCACCGGTTGTGAGCGTTACTGACGAAACAGCGGAAAATACCCTAATAGCACGCTCTCCCCACTCCTAACGGACCCGCCTAAGCATAGCAGAAGCGCGGGGCCAGTCCTACCAACTGTTAATGTTCAGGAACAAAAATCCCATTTATATTTGATTGACCTTTGTACATATCTCAAGACTGTGGAAACAAACTGATAAACAGATTCTAAAATTAGTAGCAAGTGTGAGAGTATGTAAAGGTACATCGTTCTATTTTCTGAGAAATTCCTGACCATCAGTAGACATTAGTAAAGAATGTGGAGGCTTCCTATTCTGTACAAACTGATTTAAAAGATTTACAAAACTGAGCATATTCCATACTGATATAAGTGTCGAATAATCCTAAAGATGTACCAAGTGTGGATAAAATACGACGACTCTTAGAAAGGGCTAAGTGTCCATTTAATAGATTTTTATGAACAATCACAAAACATCAGACAGCATTTCTTTTAAATTTTGTACTATCAAAAAAAGGTTAAAAATGGATGATTTAGTCAATTATGTTGCTGATAATACCTCGGTGAACTACTCTATACATGTGAATTTTAAAGGGAGCAATCAAACCTCATCAAAGCTGTCACTGCAACATTCTATACAATGTTGCAGAAAAAATTATGATGCTGAAAGTGTTCAACGATCTCTTGATCTGTAAAAAGGCTGCAGAGCTGATATCCTGCTTCAAGTTTGACAAAGAATTCTTCACACTACTTAAGACACGTGCCCACAAGATAAGCTGTCGTTGAAAGCAGTACTAT
Organism: Anabrus simplex; assembly: GCF_040414725.1. Lineage (NCBI taxonomy): Eukaryota > Metazoa > Arthropoda > Insecta > Orthoptera > Tettigoniidae > Anabrus > Anabrus simplex. Next base: position 233,487,855 of record NC_090269.1, on the reverse strand, counting down.
CTGCGTATGACGAGATGTCACAGCAGCATGTAGGTACAGCTCAAGTAACACATACTACCCTCTAAGCCACAAACATTAGTGGCTAAAACTGCAAGCTCTCTGAAACAGATGAATGTTCATTATGCAGTACTTACTGCAAATAGTAAAGGTGTAACTAAAACAAAATTGCAATACCACTTTGAAACTTCACACCACCATCAGTTTAAAAGAATCATCGTGGACGGAACAAATGTTTAGCGTCAGGCCTTGAGACTTGAGACAGGCGCATGCGCAGCAACCATACTTAATCCTAACACTTCTTGTCGCACAAATTCTTGTTAGATGACCATAGTAGTAACCTGTCTTCTAAAAAGCTGAAGGGGCGTACAAACATACCGTCTGGTTCAAGGAGAAGAGGGAACAAGCTCTCTTATAAAGACATTTATGAGAAGTCAGGAGGATGGAATGTTACAGGGTAGACAGTGAGCCTTGCCTCAAGGTTGCCTACATTTCATTATACGTTTCTTGCTTATTTTTGACACGAACTATTAAAATCCTTCCAGGGATGGAGAAGAGTATGAATGATTCCATAATTAAAGAACCTGGAATACAGAAAAGACTCTCTGGCATGATGGATCAAAAGATTTTAGAGTTCTTTGGCCATATAATTAGGCAGAAGGGATACAACTTGGGAAAGGTCACTGGCCAAAGAAAAGTTAATGGCAAAATGTCAAGGAGAAAGTCTGCCAAAAAGTAGACTGCCCAGGTGCAAGGAATCATTCTTCCTTTGGAAATTCTATGCGGAAGGCAGAAGATCAAGAATGGAGGCTTCTAGCATCTCATTTATTAGTGATTTAAGCCCATTAGGAAGCGCTTATGACTAGTTCGTTTTGGATGCTCTCTTTTGTTCTCAATACCTCGAGTCCTGCTATTAGTTTTTCTTTTCTTTCCTGTGAAAGAGGTTTGCGAGAATTAACAACGTTTGGTAGAAGAGACCACGAATTTACCCATTTACAAGTTGCTTTACGTCGCACCAACACAGATGGGTCTTATGGCGACGATGGGATAAGGAAGGGCTAGGAGTGGGAAAGAAGTGGCTGTGGCCTTAATTAAGGTGCAGCTCCAGCATTTGCCTGGTGTGAAAATGGGAAACCACGGAAAACCATTTTCAGGGCTGCCGACAGTGGGGTTCGAACCTACTATCTCCCGAATACTGGATACTGGCCGCACTTAAGCGACTGCAGCTATCGAGCTTGGTAGGATAGGAATTGTGCCAGCTGCCGAAGCCTGTCGCACCCCCTGGGGCAATGATTAATGAAGGACAGATAAAATGAAATCATATTGGAGACTGTTGCTGGAATGAAATATGATAGGGAAAACCGGAATACCCGGAGAAAAACCTGTCCCGCCTTCGCTTTGTCCAGCACAAATCTCACATGGAGTGACCGGGATTTAAACCACGGAACCCAGCGGTGAAAGGCCGTCACGCTGCTGCCTGAGTCACGGAGGAATAATAATAATAATAATAATAATAATAATAATAATAATAATAATAATAATAATAATAATAATAATAATATTTGAAAAATTTCTACCGGTTCATGTACAGTAGTTCCGATAATGTACATGGTACTTAAATATCAGGTCCTGAAAAGCTATCGCAAGACCCATCACGTGAATCTGTGCGTCCTGAAATTTCGTCATCGACTGCAACCTGTGAGGCAGTGCAGCAAAAGCTCACAAAAGAGGAGGAGAGATAAACAGAGAGAGAGAGAGAGAGAGAGAGAGAGAGAGAGAGAGAAAAGACGCCAGACAAACCATTTACACTGTTGTTTACCACATATCCACAACCTTCTGTATATGACGAAAGGCGATTTTGGAGCCTTTTATACTGGCTTTAGAGAGCGAGTTGGCTATACGGTTTGTGTTACGTAGCTGTTAATTTGTATTCGGGAGATGGTAGATTCGAACCCCACTGTCGGGAGTCCTCAAGATGGTTTTCGGTGGTTTCCCATTTTCACATCAAGCAAATGCTGGGACTGTTCCTCAGTTAAGGCCGCGGTTGTTTCCGTCCTAGTCCTGTCCTATTCTATTACATCGTCACCGTAAGATCAGTCTGTGTCGGTGTGACGTAAAAAAATAACAAAAAAGTACTGGGTTAAAATCTGCTTACGTCTTGCCCGATAGGGCTATTTCCTCAAGAATCATTCCAGCAGCATCAGAAGCGTATATGACACTCGTTCATCAACATATTTTATAGTCTGGTCCTAGTGTTTAACTACAGATCCTTGGACATCTATGAATGCACATAGCTACCTAGCAGCCACGGCGCTTTTTATAAATGAAGGTACGAAGTATTGGTTCTCGGAATGTAAATGGGTCCTTGCTCTAGGAATAGTTAAGAATGTAAGTGACGAGCTGACGAAAGGGACAGGGGGAGAGAATGATGATGATGATGATGATGATGATGATGATGCTTGTTGTTTTAAGGGGCCTAACATCGAAGGTCATCGGCCCCAGGGGGAGAGAAGAAAGCAAGATGAAGATATAGTATTGCTATTTATAAGTACTAACTAACGTGCGATTAGGGGCTACAAGAAACAACAGGTATAAGGGACGTTCCTTCCAAAAGTTGACCTGCAACTTGTATTGTGTTACTTTTATATCCTAATACTCTAACCTAATACTACGGTGTAATGGATACACAGGAACATGGTACTGGAAAGTAACCGTTTGTCCCATCCCTATTAATTACCAGGGATCTAGCACACAAACAAACTTCCCAAAATGAAAACTAATGTACCTATCAGTGGTGTCCATGATACAACACCACTTGTGTCTCGGGAACGCAGGATGAGGAGCCATTCGGAACATCTCGGAACACTTCGGCTCTCTTCGGTTCCACGAACTATAGCTGGGATTGCTAGGCCTCTGATCTTTTGGTGTTAAAAGCTTATTTTAGCTGCCTAAAAGACCCACGTAGGTTCTAAAATGCTTTTAGGCAGCTTCGTCTCGGGAACGCAGGATGAGGAGCCATTCGGAACATCTCGGAACAAAAGGGCTACCACACGCACGTGAGGAAAGTGTTGGTGTCCGAAATGGCGCCTAGTTCGTGAACTGAAGAGAGCAGCTCACCCAGTTATAGTTCGTGGAACCGAAGAGAGCCGAAGTGTTCCGAGATGTTCCGAATGGCTCCTCATCCTGCGTTCCCGAGACACAAGTTACAAAAACCAAGGTACAGTTACTCCCATAAATATTCGGTCAGTCTGATTTTTCACACACTTTTATTGGGTAGTTATTCTTACACAATAAAGATAACGTTTAATACAACGAAACATGTAGGAAAACATAGTAACACGTTCTACAAACATTGTGATGTAATTGAAAATCTTCTGACAGTCATTAGTACGCCCTCTGTCGTACATTAAATAAAAGCAATAATTCCAGTGCCACCTCAAAAATATTCAGCCACTATACAAAAAGCAACAAACTTGCATAATTCACAACATTGTTACATATTCAGTACTTTGTAGGTCCACCTTGATGTTTTAGGAGCTATTCCAGTCGATTCGGCATACTGGCGATAACTTTCTTGATATAATCAGGGCTTAATGACGCCCATTCTTGTAGCAGTCTCCTCTTCAAGTCTCTGAAGGAACTTGGCCGCCGCAATTGCAGAGCTGCCTTCATTCGACTCCATACCTTCTCGATGGGGTTCAGGTCGGGTGATTGTGGTGGAGTTTCAAGACCTTCGGGCAGTTGTATAACAGCCACTCCCTGACAAGTTACGACTTGTGCTTGAGTACGATATCTTGGTAGAACTTGAAAGTACACTGTATACCAATTTGTTCCGCAAATTGTCGCAAATTGTTTTTGAGGATAGCCAAATACCCCCTGTTTTGTCAAAGTATCTTCATTGAAACTCAGTGCACCAACGCCGTTCGATGCTACACATCCCTACACGATTGCTCTTCCTCCACAATTTTTTTACCGTTGCTTGTAAATTGCTTGTTCTCAGTTCCTCGTGACGTTTCCGTCACACAAATTGCTTTCCATCGGACCCGAAGACGTTGAACTTTGACTCATCAACAAATAACGCATCCTCCCACCAAGCACTGGGTTTGCGTACGAAGGTTTTTGCGAACTCTAGCCGCTTGTTTTTATTTACTGCACTAATGTATGGTTTCCTCCTAGCTCTTCTCCGAACGAACTCATTCCTTCGCGGTGCTCTTCGCACGGTATCAGTACCCACTTTCTTTCCACACTCCTCTAAAACAGCTGCTGCCAGTTTCGGAGCACTAATTTTCGGATTTCGTGTTCCATTCTGAAGCACAACCGCTCCTCTAGTTGTGTCAGCCTTCTTGGTCTGCCTGTCTGGCGAATTGAATCAATTCTGTCTTAATTTTTGCATCCTCTTATTATATCTCCAATTGTTGTTCTGGTTATGTTAAGCATCTGCAATATCTTTCTATGCGATTTACCTCGAGCACGATGGAATATCACGAGCTGGCGTTCTTCAAAAGTGGTACTGTGTTGTCTTTTGCATCCCGTTTAATACCATTCCGCAACACTGCAGCAAATGATTTCTGCACGACGTATCTCGTGGCACCGCACTCCTGAACTGAACGTTTTGCAACGCTATCTGCCCTGTCTCTGTCAATGAACACAACGGCAATCCCGGCCTTTCCGGGTGACCGAATATATTTGAGGCGTCTTATTTCACCCATGTGCGCAATGTCCTTTCTTTTACAGCAAACTGTACATCAATGTTCCGTGATTCCTCTTCGGCCTAAGCAACCAAATGCATTTTCATAACTTGGACACATTTGGTTTCACATTCGGCTCATGGGCGCGTTATTGTCATCACTTTTTCGCGGATTTTATCAGTGGCCGAATATTTATGAGAGTGACTGTATCACACTCCGCAAGGGTTTATATTTCGTCAAGGACCTGTTCATTTGAGAAGGTTGTGCCATTTTTCATGGCACGTTATTCATTACTTGTGTTCTGGTTCGTACTCGAACCTGTATATCTGTTTTTCTTATGCTTGATTCAGTCACTTTACAAAAGTCTATGTTTCCTAGTTTTGTCGTCAGATGGCAGTGCTACGTCATCTTTAATTTCCAGGCCTTGCTTCCTGTCGTGATGATGTAATGATAGTTATTCCTTGTTTGTTTTCAATGGAATCGAGGAGTATAAACAACAAGATGGACTCCACACTAAACGAGACGACTTTTCTGACCTATCAGAAGGTTTTTAGCAGATTTAAAATATGAGTAACCCTATCTGACTATTTTAATTGTTCCTTTATATTTCTCAGGTACGGACATTTTATTCTCTTTTTTGTACGTTGATTTTTATTTTACCCCTTGGTGCATGCTGTTCTGTCCTTCAGCGCACGGTTGTGTGTGTGTGTAAATGTGTCGGGCGAGTTATTTGCCTATTTGATGTACGGTCCCTGTACTTTGAATTTATGTGCCTCTGCATTTATTCTTCGATTACATGAGTGTTGGTCATTCGTGTCAGAACCTGTATAATTGGCTCTGTACGGACTGTAACCTCGTACACGTCGTGTGTATGTGTTTGCCTATCGCATTAACCTTGTGTTCGATGCTTCTCATTTCTATGGAATACTGTGTCCCTTATATTGAGGCAAACTGTTTTGGTAACCCGGCTTGGATGGGGAGACCGTTATGTGTGTACTGTAATTGCCCTTGGGGCGGACCGATGGCCTCACGCCACATATTTATTATTGTGTTCGGGTGGATGAGGTCGTGCACGTGTGGGTGTTGTGTGTATGAACTGAACGGAGCAGTAGCCGCACTATATTATGTATATTTTGCCCTTATTAATTCACGTGATTTTTTTTAAATATTGCTTCTCCACTTTTGCTCGTACCTGACCGGGCCTTGTGTCCGACTTATTTTTGATGGCCGGCATTTTACTTCTCATTCCCGGTTTTCTTTTTCCTATTCTTCTGCTTACTTGACTGTTGATGTGCGGAATCTCATGGTTTCCAGCCACGGAGGTTCATAACTTTTCTCAGCCCCCTTTGTCCTCTTTGATGCATGTATTTTTCTCCTTTCTGATGGGTCATCTTATGAATGCTTAATGAACTAAGAGTAACAATGTAAGTGAACATCGACTGTGTGGGCGTCTTGGAAAAAAAAAATGGAGAGAGAAGCTTGAAAGTATGGTGTAATTGAACTTTTAAATTTTGATTTTTATTACCGTTCTTAGGTGGTGGGAAGCTTGGCCGAGAAAGCTTGGATGTCATGCTCTATGTGTATGTATTTCTTTTTAACATTTTCTGTTCAATATCCTACTTGCATAGTTTCACTGGTTATTTTTTCTTCTTCTTAAGTTACTCTTTCAATAAACTGGGAATTTGTGTGCTAATTCGCTTTTAATTCATAGTAGCGTTAATCCTTTAGTATTATCACTATTATTAAGGGACTGATCTCCAGTTCAAGGCTGATATATTGTCGCTTTTCCCTATCGCGATCGCCGGACCTCTTGTTAGTTGTGCACTCATTTCCTTGCGTTTCCCGTATTGATTATCTCGTTTGAACGCTTTCTCCGGGATACGTGTGCGGGTATTGGTTCAAGGTTCACATTTTGCCCTCGATTACAGACACGTACCTGTCTACTCATCACATCGACACATCTACCTGGAATACCCCAACAATATATATGAATAACTTTATGAATCCAGAATTTCATACATCATTAATGTAGATGCTCTTATCAGTGGAGTGTTGTTTATTAAACTGAAAGGTACAGAATAATTTCAGTTAGATTGTTACACTTAAAACTTGACTATTCCATAACACTCCATTCAGTTGAATAGCACACAAGTATTTATAGTCTTTCGTCATTACAAGATATTAGAATCATTCCATATTGACGGTTTTCACTTTGCAAAGGAAAATTTTTCTTTGTAAAGTATTTACAGTCTCGCACTGACGACGATTCAGAGAGGGCATCATGCTGCTTCTTGGCACAAAGCATCGCTGAACCACACTCAGATCAATAGCATTCATCAGTTTAGTGTGAATAAGGGAAGGTTTCTTCTGCATCCTCCAAAGCAACACTTCTGTGAAAACTATTTTATGTAATGCACTAATGTGATACAAGTGCCATGGTAAATTTATTGTCAGTCTTCCACTGAAGGCTGACCCTTTTGTCTTAGGAGACACTGTCAGCAGGTTGTATAAAGATTTCACAGTCTTTAAAGGCATTTCGGTAGACAGTCTCAAGTTAAGGAACAGTATGCTGCTTTCATCAGAAAAGTATACTGACTCGGGTCACATGGAGAAAGTTCCCCAAAATCAAATTGTTACTCCATGTTGGTATTATCTTCCTTACCAACCCAGTGTTCAAGAGACACTCAAGCAGAACTCGCAATAGGGCAGTCTTTGATGTTAGGGCTTGCACCATATAAGGGTATACTAATGGTAATTCCCACAATTCAGATCATGTTTTCCATTTTACTTAGATTTAAATTTCATCATTTTGTTGCTACCACTGATGTAACCAAGTCTATCAAGAGGTTGATCCAGAGCATAGTGATCTACAAAGGATTGTAGAATGAGGAGGTTTCACATTTTCCACTGTTGCCCGTGGTTCATCGCACATCAGCAACTCTGTTTCTTGCTACCAGGTGTCTAGAAAAGCTGGCAAGGGTAAATGTCCAAGCATCAGAAATTATTTCAATAGACTTCTTTGTTGGCAATTTAATGACAGGAGCTGACTCTGAGGAAGAATCTAGTCAGATATATCAACAAATCTCAAGCATTCCTTTGTCCAGCATATTTCCATTGAGAAAATAGTGTTCAAACTCCTGAGTTTCTTAGCAGTATAACCACTACCTCAAGGTATTCCTCTTTCATTAAGATGGAATGAAGGTGAGAGTCTAGGCTTAACTTGGAAGCAAAGGCGTAATTCAGGGGTGGCAGTTGACCCCCCACCGCCCCAGATGTTTTGAAGGAAACCAAATGTTCATAATATTACAGACTTAGAAATACATATTTTACAAGTACTGTATGTTTTTCATTATTCTGTTTAATTTAGCGCATTGAAAAACTGAATTACAAAATTGTATAGGCTACCTATATAATGTCGACAGAAATAATTTCTATTATTGTTCCATTTTACCTTCCCCCCATCAATTCCAATTAAAGGCCAAATATCAAATACATTTGAATTAGATCTACTTTTTAATTCTATGCGAATGTTCTTTACTTTACAGAGGTTTGGTTATTACATAAAAGTGATTAACATAGTCGCCGTCAACTGTAACTCGATCCGAGTATACATAACTTCTTGCTGCAGACACTGACCAGTTCAACTCAGTTTATGAATGCTTTTGTGATGACTAAACAGATCAATCCTGGCATAAAACATAAGCCCACACAAATCACACTGAATGGATGGAGGAGGGCGGGGTTGTAATTAATAGATTTTTCTTGCTTGTCGCTTGGTCTCGTGATGTCTGCGGCGTTCCCTTTCAAACAAGCTGACAGCAGTAGATGTAGTGTTCTGCTACAGTGAACGGTCCACAGCACATTCTTCCCATGTCTGCATATCTATAGTCTACCAGTTGTCTTCATGATGTGTTTCAGCTGGTCCTTAAAACTCTTAAGAGTGGCTCCATGAGGTCTACTGCCGGAGCAAAGTTCACCATAAAGAATTTGGCGGGGAAGCCTGGTATCACCCATGTGGTGAACATCGCCTAACCATCTCAGTTGATGAGCAATGATTGTTGCCTCAATGCTATTTAGGTGCACTTTGTCGAGAACTGCCATTGGTCACATAGTCCTCTTACTTAAAGATGAATAACATTTTCTGTTGGTGGAAGCGCTCAAGTTTTTTGATATCACAGCCATACAGCACCGTCGAAATGACAACAGCTTTGTACACCATGAGTTTGGTATGCAGTTTTAGGTAGTTATTCATGAAGACTGTGCATTAACCGTCCGAATGCTGCATGAGCAGCCCCAATTCTTTTATCAACATCTTGCTCCGCCTTGCTCGCAAGTACACCGTTTAGACAAGATGCTTCCAAGATATGAAAAGTGATCAATCAGTTCCAGTGATGTGTCTAAGATGGAGATACTGAACTCGGGAAGAGTTAATCCTGGGACAGGTTGTACAAGTACCTTCATTTTTTTCGCATTAATGGTACCTAACGTGAAGCCTTTTACGACTTGAAATCTACGTTATGTAACGCTCCTGTACTGGCTATGCCGGACTTTTCTAAACGCTTCATTCTTCAGACTGATGCTTCTTCCACAGGCATATCTGGTGTTCTCCTTCAGGAATTTGAAGAGGGGCGTCGTCCCATTTCTTATGCTTCTCGTGCCCTGAATCCTGCTGAACAAAACGATTCCATTTATGAGCTGGAAGCCTTTTCTGTTGTCTTCTCTTTAGAACAGTTCAAAATGTACCTGGAACATCTGCCTTTCGATCTTGAAACTGATAATCAGGCGTTGAGTTGGGTACTGGCGAAGCCAAGAAAGACCGGTCGTCTTGCACGTTGGGCAGTACGCATCTCAACCTTCCAATTTGAAGCTCGTCACATTCCTGGCACTGAAAACGTTGTGGCTGATGGCCTCATGTAGGATGTTCTATCCAGGCAGCTCTGATCCTCAATCAGAGCCTGCAGGCCCCTCTCCTGAACAAGTATCAGCCTTTGTGAATGTAGTTCTCACCGACTCTCCCTTCCTTTTCAAAGATATAACTAAACATCAGGAGGACGATGCTGAATTAAAAGCTATTATTGACAGGATTAAACCTGGTGATTAAGCCTTACGTCCTTAAAAATGGTGTCTTGTCTTGTCCTGTCCTGCTCGCGGTCGCAGAGACCCCAAAATTGTCATCCCAACTAACCTAGTTCCAGCTCTCCAAGTATTTTCATGAATCCCCAGAAGGTGGTCATCTTGGCGTTTTCAAAACTAGAGAGAAAATTCATCTCCCTCCACTACAGAGCCAACTCAGTGGATCGAGTAGGCGAGACCCTGTCACCAAGTACTTATATAACCCCGCCAAGAAATTACTCCATACCAAGTAAACAAGTTTTCCTTACCCTCTCACTTCCTGGACACCACCAATACTGCCTTCTTAGCCTATAAAATCTACCTCATCTTATAATACCCGAAACATCAGAAACAGGACACCGAGGCGGGCACAACTAGATTAAACGGTGTCTATTTCAATGCTGCTTTTCTAAATTTAACACCACACACTCGCATCTCAAGATGTAACAGTCACTGCACAATATTCTTGTTACAGTCCCGTTACAATACCCACGCAACATCAGGCATGGTCAGTGCCGGATGGTGACAACCCGGCACTACCACATATCGATACACATAAATGACTGTCAGCCAACGCTAGCAAGCACCGTCTCCTGGACACGAACACATAAATACTTAACACACACACACACACACACACACAAGTATATAAGATTTTTTACGCATCATACTGTTCTGAAATGCATCATAATTTTATAAAATTCTTATATGCAATACACATATACACGACCGACAGAGGAGCCAGGAGAGCACCGGTATAGGTACTCCACATACCACCCATCTCTCCGGAGATGGGCGACACATATGGATAACCAGGGTGTGGCAAGCTGGAAACCCATAGAGGCAGTATATAAAGAGCACAGGAAATCACCATTTCAGATATTCAAGAAACTGACACACATAGCACCTCATTCCCGTGCCAAGATGAATGTCAGCAATGCTGCCAAGTCCTCTGTAACACTGCTGCTGTAGTCCTGTACAGTGGAGTTCGAACAGGCTAGCTTAAATTTCTCATGGAAATTGAAATCATCTAGTTATAGAAAATTACTCCTGACAATCAATATTTAGTGTGATTTCATTCATTATGATTCTTTTTCAGGCCTATTGCCACCGGATGGCCTTTCAACCACAGAATGCAAGCTTTTCAATGACTTAATGGACTCATTCAACGGATGTTTGCCGTATCCTGAGAGCGAGTACAAATACAGCATATTTCTCATAACAGAAATGAACAAGTATACGTAGGTAACAGAAAGACTGTATATGAGGGTGAGTCAATAAATAAGTCGCAAAACTGATTTGAGGCAAAAATAATCAAAACAACTTTCTGACATTTATTTCACTTTTCCACATATTCACCATGTACATTCAGGCATTTATCCCATCTCTTTACAAGTTCTTGAAAGCCAGCAGCAAAGAAGCCCTTTGGTTGCTGTCGCAGCCAACGTGTAACCTCATAGATTACGGCATCATCTGTGTCAAAATGACTGCCACCCAAATGATTTTTAGGGGCCCAAACAAATAAAAATCAATCGCCACACGCCGGTCATTATGGATGAGTTGATCCACACGCGCCAATGTGGTTGCAGTTGACACCTCCGCAGGACGACCAGGACGCTCCCCAACTCTGATGCTTTTCCTTCCATGGTTAAACTTCGGGATCCAATTGAACACAGCTTTCCATGAGAAACAGTTTTCACTATAGACGGGATGTATTTCGCGGGGCACTTCTTCTGTGCACAGTCCTTTGGCCCACAAAAAACGCACAACTCTACGCTGTTCTTCTCGTATACAGTCATGCAACACATGTGCCATCGTGCACTAACAGCCTCCGACTGAGTGCCTGCGAGATGATGTATGACAAGCTGCCATCTGCTGGCAAAACTTGCGCGCGTAATTTCAAATGGTATAAGGCACACACGTTTGCGACTTATTTATTGACTCGTCCTCATATTTTTTTACATTCTTACTGTACCCTGGTGGGGGTGTCAGCTGCGTCATTCAATCATAATTATTTATTAAGGAATAGATTTCATATTTACTAAGCCAGAATATCTTCCATTATATATTGTAGGCCTACTGTCCAGTTCGAAAGGTATTGTGAAACCTACCACAGACGTCTGTCTCCACTAGAGATTATGAAACACAATGGCCAGCAAAATTAGTATTCCCAGAAATTATTGCCAAGTTGGAAAGAGAAGGGGATTGTTATTTCCGAGTCAATGGAAATCCCCAGCCTAAGAGCCAAGTGATATTCAGAACAAGGAAATTATGGCGCGCAAGATTCTTGGAAATGACGTCAGGCAAAGGCCAGGGCTGCAGACGGGTGTGAAGCGAGCAGTTGGTATTTAAAGTTAAAAAAAAGTGAGATTTCAAACTCCCGCTTAGCTATGGACCAACAGTAAAATTCGCTGGGGAGAAGCAGTCAAGCCACCTCATATTATAGGAGGCACTATCGAATGTAACTTCACTGATTAATTTATAAAGAAAAACTGCATTTAAAAAATCCGCAGCCTGTTTCCAGTCATTCGACCGGGTCAGGAATGGAATGAATGAAGCCCCATCTAGCGGCGAGGATAGGAATTGTGCTGGCTGCCGAAGCATGTCGCACTCCTCTGGGGCAATGATTAATGAATGACAGATGAAATGAAATGACATTGGAGAGTGTTGCTGGAATGAAATATGGCATGGAAAACCGGAGTACCCGGAGAAAAACCTGTCCCGCCTCCGCTTTGTCCAGCACAAATCTCACATGGAGTGACCGGGATTTGAACTACGGAATCCAGCGGTGAGAGGCCGGCGAAAGGAAAACTGAATATCGATTCGAAATCAGGAAAAATTTAGAAACATGACCAAGTATTAAAAGTAATTAATGAAGATCGACTGTCAATTCTTAGAAATCAGTAACGCTATTCACTGATTGGTTGAAGGCAAGGGCCACTACAAATAGCGCGTATTTACCCGCCAAGAATACAGGAGATAAATTCACAATTATATTAATTACCAGCGATCGAAATGAGTCGAAATTTGACATAGAGGTAAGAATCATATAATCACATCAATGGATCCCAAGTTCAAGCCATCGGCAGGTCTACATATAGTCAAAATGGGGAAATGGAATGCTCACCCTAACGTGACCTCTCGTGAACTCGGAGAGGGTTTTGAGCATTCACTTAAATAGCAGGTCAGGGCGACGGAGGAGACACTTGGAAAAAGTTTGTCGAGTAGTTATTACGTCAGTGCGCGTAGACACTTGGAAAATTTTGGTCGAGCGACCAATACACTCTGTAACATCTGTTCACGCTGTTACTATGTCTTTAGGATAGTGTACCCAATTGACTCCCGAAAGTTTAGTCACCAGCAGTAATTGCCTAACGGCAAATTTATAGCAATTCGTGAACATTTGCGAAGACTTGCAGATTCGGAACAAGTCCTGGTCAGTCTCACGGACATTAGTAGACAAGGACGCCAATATTACGGAGTGCCGAGTGCGCGACGGGCCGTTAAGATGATTGCGTTAATATCACCAGTTCTTAACTGTCGCGAAGGAACGAAGATATGTATGTGTAAATTAGGCGGGTCAGACATAAGGCCAGAAGTGCATTATTTCATTTAAATAAGTTCTGAGTGTAAAATTGTTAATATGTTAAAAATTTAATACGTAAAAATATGTGAAGTTCCAAAATGCACTGGATTGCTTCTTCAAGCTGACAAGACAGCTAACAGAATGCAGTGCTAGACGGAGAAGGGCCATGGGGCTTTTTGTCCGGTCTAGCAGACTACAGGCTGAGAGGAGTACAAATACCTATTAAATTATGTAGATTGCTAACATTAACGGGAAAATCTTATCATTTAAAATAGTAACTTGAACGTCGAGTGATGCCGCTTCACGACTCGTCCAATTCAGATATAGGTAGACAAAGGGACAAATTAATATGCAAATAATTATATCAAGCACTCTGGATTATTTTAGTAGAGTAAATTAGGGAGTAAATTAGGGTTGATGTGTTTTGTTCAAGTGCTTGAAGTGTTCATGATCGATTGTATAGGAGCATGTTTCACGTAAAGATAAATTAAGATTCATGTTAGAAGTACTCCAGGTGTGTTTGACTCAGGTCAGTTAATCGTAAATTTTGTAGATATTAAGGCATGTTATACGATTATCCAGAGGTAGAGGGTTGCCAGTGAATTTAAATGTTGTGGGACTGGATTGAAGTCAGATTGTTTGTAAATATCAATGATTATGTGTGCCGCGAAGTTTCGCCAGTGGACAGCAATAATAATAATAATAATAATAATAATAATAATAATAATAATAATAATCATTAGACATATCGGAGTGATAAATGGTAAAAAAATGAATGATTGCAAGTTAAAGTAATTTAAATGTGGAGATAACAAGACACGTGGACGACTTTAATTCGGGCAGTAAATTTGATTTTAATATTATTTGTTGATTTCCTGATTTTGGACTCGGTAATAATATAATTTCCTTAGAAGCGATAGAGGCACTTGTATGACGGTCACGCTATGCTGAAGGCCCTGAGTGGGTTAAGCCCATTTTTTATTTTGGAAGTCGAGCGGGACAAAAATCCGGCATGAGATAAAATTGAGTCGTACTGATGTTGACGATAAAATAGATGAAACCCGAGGCCTACGTGGATGTTATATGCCGATTCCGGTGTTATGAGTGGCAGAAGAGTCCACGCACCGAGGATAAATAAAATAATTTGAAGAGCTCCAGTAGAATAAATGGACTTCAAATGAGATGGAAGGAGTAATTTAGCACTCGCAGAGACTGGATGGAAATTCGCAGTCGCGAGGTGCCATGGGATTTGAGATTTGTCATGGGAGGACATGGTGTCCTCGTAAATTAACGACAGTACGAAATGAAATAAGGTTGCGGTTCCAATACCGTTATTGTGTCCCGACCGATGTGAAATTGGATCTTAGTTAGCTGACTAAATTCTAAAGATTGGAAATTAAAATTTCAAATTAACAATAATAATAATATTCCAAGTAAATCGTGTGTTTGCTTAGTGCCAAAAAGACCGTAAATGTTGATTCCCATTGGAATGATTGCCAAGCAGGCATCAATTTTTGGTAATGAGATAAAGTCTCTCATAGTGCATTGGCACTGCCGGTGGCTCCAAGTAGCCTACGCAGTGGCCTCCACGGTATGCACTAGCCATGTGTCTTGGTGGGTGTACTATGTACCAACTGATGAGCCCAACTTAGCAGGGGTGAAACGCTGGCAACTAGGAATGAGCTGGAAAATGTATAATGTCCAATAACGGACCATTTAAATTGATATTATTAATTCACAACCATTCTGGTTAACTGTTCAGTCTTGAGAGACCTATTTCATTCTGAAAAGAGGATGTTATTAAAGCTACCTCCAAATTTGACCAGAAAGGCTTAGTATCCCACGGCTATTGAGAGGCAAAACGTTGCTCTAGCTAAGAGTATTTTTGACCCTAGAAATATTGTGGGCTTACAGATGCTACGAAATGAGGGTATGGTTATCTCTGAGGGTACCATCCAATTTTAAAACTTAATCCCTAAATGGTGGAACAGTGTTAATGTTCAGCATATTATGGAGGGAATATACATCTTAAATGAGGGTGCAAACCCAATTTATGGGACCAATGACACCAAACTCCTCTTTTTGCAAACTTTGAAAAGTTATATTGATATCTGGCACATGTCGTAGACCGAAGGGAAACTCACTAATGACACATACACAGCTCTAACATCTAACTCATACACTCCTCACAATTGTTGATCTATGTAAATACGTTTTTGATAAGTACAATTATGACTATATACTCACATCCAAGCTACAGACAGACAGTTTGGAGGGAAGCTTCGCATTATAGGAGACTGAGTGGCTGCACAAAGTCCTGCATTTGCTGAAGTTAAAGTCTGCCAAGTTAGGAGAGTTTACCTTGAAGGATCTAGTTGTAACATTCACCCAGAGGAAAGTAGATGAAAACTTGGATGTTTCGGAACCTGCTTTTGATGAGTCAAACTGTTCAACTTTTCCTGTAGAAACTCAGAATTCTAGTATGTATTGCTAGTTATATGAGCATGACCGTCCTGGAGAAACTAAGGAAAAGAGAGAAGTGTTTGGAATGCAAAGTTATGCTACAGTCCGATGAAGCTACTCTTGATTGTGATAATATGGAACTTTATTCATACTTCATTCGGCTAAACAGAGGTGGATTGAAGCATCCTTCAGCTTTCCTTCTATCCGTTATTGATGTGTATTCCCTTTTCCAAACCCTTATCAGTATTGAATATGAACCAATTTTTTTTTAATTAGACAATCAGAGAGATGCTGTATTGAAACTAGGTATCCAAATGGCTGAAAATCCCTTAAGTAATGCCGACTATGTCTGCAAGTGCCGCATGCCATCAATAAAAATTTTGAAGAAGTGCATTAAAGTTCCGGCCAACATTGTGTCAAAAACTACTGAGAACTTCTGCATGACAAAAATGTCTCCAAGGATATTGCTAAAAAATAATCACATTCAACAGATGAAGAGGAGCAATACTGAGGACCTAAGAGCGAAGCAGAAGATCCGTAAGGGCCTTAAGCTCAGCAGAATGTAAACTTACCAGGTAAACTGCTATTTTCATAACATTACTTTCTATTTTCTACCTGTGCTCTCTTAACAGTCTTGTTACTATTTATTTAGACAAAGTTGTTCATCAGAAAGAAGCCTTTTGCGTGTGGTATTTATTTACTTGCATATTTCTGTATGTTAGTGTGGTTTTTTTTTCATAATGTACCTGATGCTAAAGGAATTGATTTGACATTACTACATGTATACTGTATGTGTATTTATCTTCAGTAGCCTCCTCGGTACTTGTTCTTTAATGTACATCATTTCAATTATTTTCTTCTAAGTAAGTATGTTTTAACATTAATCTTGAAATGAAGGTGTTCAAATACGTCAGTCTCGTATCGGTAGTTTTACGCACGTAAAAGAACTCCTGCGGGACAAAATTTTGGCCTCTTCCAAAACGTGAACAGTAGTTAGTGGGACGTAAAATATTATTATTATTATTATTATTATTATTATTGATATGCGGCGGTTTATCATTGAAATGAAGTTATTACATGCTACCTAACCATCCGTCAGCACCTGCTGCGCCCAGGACGTCCATCATTTTGGTTTCGATATTATGGTCTGATATATTGTAGTCGGCCTTGTTCAAACTAATATTGATTTTAAGGGATAGTTCCCATGATGCTACAGTATCAGTCTTGTTTGAATTCCAAGTGCCCATGTGCTTGTGCTGTAAATCTTTGTTCCTTGTGCTTGTTTATTACAAATATATCTTCGCCAGTCCTCCTGAAATCCTGTGTTTCCTGTTTGAGTTCACCTCCTCAGGGGCTGGAAGCTGAATGGTTCTATTTATATATATATTTCCTGTCTCAGTGCATTTAATTCTGGTTTTTTTTTTCGTGTGGTACTTGGATATTGATGTGATACCCCATTCTCTTGCATATGGTGTGCTCTGCTGTCTTGCTTTTGAAAGGATTTCTTATTTGTTGTAATATCGGCTTTGTGTTAACGTATCAATCATTCACTTGAGTTGAAGCTGCTTTGAGGTGTGAGGTTATGTTCTCAATAACATAGTATGCCATACGAACTAGGGCTATCAGATCATTATTTTCAACATAGTAAGTACTTGAAAATAAAAGTATATGAATTACAATGTATTGGGCATGGAAGTAGTAGAACTGCATTATAATCGACGGGGGTGGGGGGGAATAAGGAGGGGGAGGGAGGAGCTGCAAACATAACCGGATGTGCATAACTACGCCGGATGTTACTTCTCTGCGCTATCTGCTGATAACAGTAAGGTGGCGCTATCTCAAATTTCTGACAAACCACTAGCGCCTTTTGGCTTGGCACCGAAATTCATCATTGAGTTTCATCTCTATTCTATTCTATCCTCTTTGGTGAGCAGCCGGTCCATCAATCGCTAGTCTAGTCCAATGCGCTTTGTTGACAACGTGTAACAATCAGTTTCGGAGTTTTTCATGACTGAACATCATACAAAAGAGTGGTGAAACAGCAGCCTGTAAGCAGAATGGGAAATTTCATTTTTCTGTATAGCGTATAAAGGGCATGCCAAATGTTTAGCGTGCCACCGATATTTAATGTATTTAAAAAACTACAATTTGGAATGGCACTACACTGCCAACCACAGGGATGATCGCGGTGATTTGACAGACGCCAGTCGCGAATCCAAGTTGGAAGAACTGAAAGAAAATTTCAAGCAGCAATTGTTTTAATTTTAAAATGCTTGTTTACAAACGGGAATGAAGAAATTGCTTAATTATCTGAAGAACACTAAAATTGTGACTTGGCGTATTTTTGTCTCATAGGAGATAGAGGAGAGTGTCTGGCTCCATGGCTAAATGATTAGTGTGTTGGCCTTTGGTCACAGGGGTCCTGGGTTTTATTTCCGGCATGGTCGAGCATTTTAACCATAATTGGTCAATTCCGCTGACACTGGGACTGGGCGTATGTGTCGTCTTCATCATAATTTCATCCTCATCATGACGCGTAGGTCGCCTACGGGAGTCAAATCAAAAGACCTTTATCTGGAGAGTCGAACTTGTCCTCAGACACTCCCGGCACTCAAAGCCGAACGCCATTTCATTTTTCAGAGGAGACTGAGGTTGGTGGACCCATTTTACGAATAAGCTACAAATGTTCGATGCAAAATGCCAAAGCTGCGAAACCCTTCGCGGAAGGGAATTTAATCAAGGTGTGCCTAATGGACGCGGCGGCATGTATTTTTCCTCAATCAATCAATCAATCAATCAATACTGATCTGCATTTAGGGCAGCCGCCCAGGTGGCAGATTCCCTACCTGTTGTTTTCCTAGCCTAGATGATTTCAAAGAAATTGGAAATTTATTGAACATCTCCCTTGGTAAGTTATTCCAACCCCTAACTCCCCTTCCTATAAATGAATATTTGCTAAACGCCACTCAAACTTATTCGTCTACTAATGTCATTCCACGCCATCTCTCCGCTGACAGCTCGGTACATAAGTACCACTTAGTCGAGCAGCTACGGAGCTAGTTGAGAAATTTGACAAATCTCCTCAAGAAGTGGCTCGCAGAATTGACGATATGGCCGTTGATATGGAACAACGATTAATGGAGATGGCAGCAAATTTTGTATCATTTTCCATCGCCCTAGACGAATCAACCGACATTGCAACAGCTCGTTATTTTCATTCGAGGGATGGATGACGATTTTCGGGTCAACGAGAATTTCCTAGACGTGGTAGCTCTCAAAGACACCACTACCGGTTTCGATATTTTCCAAGCTGTGGAGAGTGTTTTTGAGTCAACGGGATTAAAATGGGAGCGGATGACGAGTGTAACGACGGACGGAGCTCCTGGTTTACGTGGTCTACGCACGGGGGTTCCTCAGCTATGTAAAATTAAAAATAGCTAAGAGTGGAAATACCCTCATGGCGGCGATCCATTGCTTGATACACCAAGAGGCAATCAGTGCAAAGGTCACCAAGCTTAAAGACGTAATGGGAACAGTTGTGCGAATTATAAATAATCTTCGCTTCCATGGACTCACACACCGTCAATTTTAAGAGTTCTTGGATGAAATCGAAGCGGAGTATCCGGATATCTCGTACCATGCAGAAGTAAGATGGCTGAGCAAAGCGACGCTGCTTTATCGTGTTTTTTTTTACTTGCGGAACGCAATAGATACCTTTTGTGACATGAAAGGGCGGCCCGAATTTATTTTGCGTGATCCTAAATGGGTGGCAGACTTGGCATTTTAAGTGACATTACTGCCCATCTGAATACTTCGAACACTTCGCATCAGGGCAAAAAGCACAATATCTGCGATTTGGTGGACAAAATTCAAGCATTCAAAAGAAAATTGATTTTGTGGGAAAAGTAGCTGCGTGCAAGGAACACAGGACATTTTCCACTGCTTGAAATAGTGAAGGAAAGTGTCGACTTTGATGAGTCCTTGCAGGTAATTCGCCAGAGTTTGAAAATAGATTTTTCAGAATTATCAGAACTCCAAAATAGATGTATTTGTTCGACCATTTTTTCTTAGTGCAGACAGTGTTCCACAGCTATTTCAATTTGAGTTGATTGAACTACAGTGCAATGTTCGTCTTAAAGACCGCTTTCTAATGCCATGAAGTTTAGAAGAATTTTACAGCGGCTTTCCGCAAGAAGAATACCCCCTTTTGTATAAACATGCATGTAAAGTTTTGTCAATGTTCGGCTCAACGTACATTTGTGAGCGTTTCTTTTCGGTTCTTAAGCTTACCAAAAGTAAACATCGTGCAACGATGAGCGATAGGAACTTGCGCAATTGTTTAAGAATATCTGTGTCCAGAAATATTGTACCCAATTTGGAGAAGATTGTTTGCTCCAAAACTAAAAGCTCGTAAAAACGACTGAGGAAAAGTCACTCAAGGTCTGTACTATCTGTTCGTATTGGTAAAATGTAGTTGAATTTTCCTCTCAAATATGTTCAAAATTTCAGTTTTGAATAAATCACATTATTCTTTATTTAACACTGCACATTCCATACATCGGAGTACCATTCGATTTGTATATGCGGTATATTTGTTATGGCAAACCAGCCCTATCAATATATCAACAATCCCACAAAAGCCGTCGGCCGCATGAGTACGTACGTATCTAGTCAGCGCGATCCGAATATAGTCCGTCTGTCTCAGGTCTCCTCGCTGCCACAGTGTAGTGGTGGTAGAGGAAGGGGCGCTAGTCTGACTGCCCAGTGCTCCCAGGCGCGGCCGCGCTCTCCGAGCGCAATTACTGAATGGCCCTGAGCTATAATAAGCTTAGAATCTTTGCACTTATTAGTTCCTCCGAGGGTTTAGGTCAGTCTCCCAAGGGGAAGAAAATTCCCTTCCAGCATGTTTGGGTAATGTACATTAAGGTTATGAAGCCTTTATGGACAAATATCAAGTCTTTCAACTGCACCTGTGAGAACTTGGCTGCTGAGGTTCGCTATCTGCAGCTGAGGTATTTTAATCAGGATGCTCTTGAATGTGTTTGGATTAATTCGATCACATAGTGGTTGCAGTGATCATCCCACAAGGTGCAGTTTGTAGATGCATGAAGACATATATCATCAATGATCTGGCATTTGGAGACATCCTGCGAGGTTCCAATTGTATAACATCCTGCGAGGTTCCAATTGTATAGACGATGATGCAGAGCTTCTGTCCAATTTATCACCTTTCTTTTGTGATCATGATCTGTATGTCCCTGAAGATTATACCTACTTCTAAGCCTGTGGATGACATAATGCCTCTTACTGCTGATTTTGATGAGGCCATATTTCCACGTGACAGGGTTATGTGCTCTACAGCCTATGTAGTGCTTATACTGCAAAAAGGCTCTGGGACTTCGGTCCGTGCGGGAGTTGCAGGTCTGTTTTGAGTTGTGCTAACAGATATTTTCTGCATTAATTCACTGATATGAGAGAGAGAGCAAGCAGCCTTTTATATCCCTCAACCGTATACTCTCTCGGAGTTTTCCCTCCCTTCTGCCTTTTATATTTTTACCGCCCTCATTACTATAAGGTCACATGCGTATGATAAGGTTACGATTTTCACGCATACACAAAATGTTTTGCTCGCCTTATGCTCGCCTCTTTCTTCCCCAAATTGGTACTTATATAGTGTTAAGTATTTCATATACCCTTACTCGTTCTGGTGTTTACGTAACTCTGGTTTGGGTTCCCGGTCACTCTGGTATCATGGGGAATGAGACTGCTGATCAGGCAGCTAAACGAGCATCACAACAATCTTCCCCTCTTTCTCTAGCGATCCCTCCTGATCTCATTCATGAAGTGCGGGATATATCATATCAACAATAGCAGTCCGATTGGAATAAATCGTCACGAGAAAAGGGGCGTTTTTATCATCAATTACAACCTGTTATTCCTCCCAAACCGTGGTTTTATTATGGCACGTACTCTCGGCGCCATATCACATCTATTATAGGTCTACGTTTTAATCATGCTCTTACTCCCCAATATACAAGTCGTTTTCATCTTTCTCTCCCAACTTCCTGTGTTTGTGGCTTGTCTGATACCGACAGTAATCATCTACTCTTACAATGTCCTGCTTTTGATATTCCCCACCAGCGCTTCCTATCCTCTTTGCTTAACATGGATATTCCCTTCCCCACAAATATTTCGTGTTTATTGTCATCTCTAACTCCTACTCTTGTTAGCAGCATAAATCAGTTTCTTGATGATGCACATATTGTATTATAATCTTTTGACAGCCTCTTTGTGCTCACTCTTCCATTGCAAAATGTTTGTCATAATTTCAGTGGGATATAAATCACTTTAACCTCTGTCTTATATGAGATCATCATGTTTTGTGCGACTCCTATGGTGTGTTTTTCTATCAATTACACTTTTAACGTTCACTACGAGTGATACATTTGTCAGTGATGAAGTAATTAATCTGTTTTCGTGACTGGACGATAACACATGAGTCCAACCACACCTTTCAAGAAGAAGGGCAAGAAGAATAATTTGTATCTTCAAACTACGTCATGGACCTGTAAGAAAAATGTGGACCGACTGTTCTTGGAAAATCCCGCCGATATGACGGGCAAGGGAGAGCTGCATTCTACTATTTATTTATTTATTTATTTATTTATTTATTTATTTATTTTTTTGTCATAAGTCTGTACAGAGTCCTCCTCCATATTCACAGACGCTGTACGTATGGGTATATAAATGCCTGAATGAGTTTTTAATGAGTGATTCCATGACTGAACTGTCATGCATGCATGAATAAATGAATGGGCACTTCTCTCCCAGTCACGGATAGCCACCAACTGAGGAGAGAGCATTCGATTCTCAGAATAAATGCATGGATGGGATTATGCATAACTACAGCCCGGTCGTGTTATCCACCTCTGGTGAGAAAAGGAGCCACCTTCCCAGGGATAACACGCCCGGCCCTTTATCTTGAGGCCCAAACGGAAGACCCCCACCTGATCTAATAGCTGTCGAACACTAATTTCTCACCGTTCCATAATTTCTGCAAGGCACACGTAAGCGGAAATCCTGCTCCCCATCTGCCCCCCTCCCATTTTTCTTTCTCTGTTGCATTTGTAGTCACTCTACCCATTCGATTGAGATAGGCCCGTCCTATCCCGTCCTACTTCGGTTATATCCTTACATGAGTGCACGAATTAATTAACTATGATTCCCTGCCTAAATTAGCGCCTCCTTGCACGGGCGGATCACCATACCACATGCAAGGGCCACGCCAACGATTTTTTCTACATGAATGGATGAATAAATGAATTAATTCATTCATTAATTAATGATTCCCTAACTGTATTGAGGAAACATGTATGGAGTCATCACTCCCAGTACGGATAACCAGTAACTGGGGAGAGAGCCCTTATTTTGAATTAAATAAATGATTGAATAAATAATAAATGGGGAATGAGTAGTGAATGAATGAGTGAATGTTAACCTACACCTACGGATCGCCAGCAGCTGAGGAAGAAACATTCTATCCATTGGGCCCTGTCTCATTACAAACAATTTAACAGTTAATTACGTTATGGCTTACTAAAATACCGACTTTACAGTGCTATTAATACTAATATTCCTTATACTACATACCACTATTGGCAAATTGTTAACTAACCGGTTCGTAACACAATCATCCATCCGTAATCTGTCTTACCCTCATTGTAGGCTCTTTCAGCACTCTTGTACATGAATTTCTAATTACAATTAACAGTTTACTGAGACTGCCAGGCTTACCATTCTTTGCTTATTCTAATAATCCTATAGCCATTCTCATCCTCACTTATTATATATTGTTCCTTGCTATTCAAAAATTTCCTTCTCACTGCTATGGTTTCTTTACATGATTTCAACATGTGAAATCCTTCTCTGTTTTCACCACAGAGAAGGCACCTTGTTGCATCCTTCTCCCTAATCCATCCCTTGTTTTTATAAATTCCCATCATCCACCATATCAAACCCCAGATTTCTCTACTATTTACACTTAGAATATTTATGTTCATGTCCTGCCTTATCCTATTAAACTCTGAGAGGGTCGCCTTGCTTCTACACTCAGATACCAACTACTGTCTTTGAATATTTGAGTCGTCTAATGATTAGTTTATTCGTCGATCTCTCCAACCTCTCCTAATAACTTGGGTATTCCAACCGGTCTAATATACTTTTAATTTAAGTTAACCAATACTCTCCTTGCATATTTTCTCTCCGATGTTGATATGCGATCTGCAGAAGCTCGCCACCCTCTCTTCCTTTCAGTCTCAACAGATGTTTCAAAATTCTCTTAAGAATATCTACTTGGATATTTTCTTCACATATTAATCTTACCCCACAATTTGCTGTACGATTTGGTAACCCCATTACAATTTTACAGAACTTACGTCTAACCAGGTTCAGCATCTCACACTCTTTCTCTACACCCCAGAGCTCAGCTCCATATAGCATTCGATTTTTTACTACGGCTTGCAGGATGTTTCTCTGAGGGCCGGTTGCATAAAAATCGTTAACTGTAGTTCAGTTTTGATCGAAGATCGGAAATGAACTTCATTCTTTTCTCTGTGTGAGTTGTATAACACTAATCTGCGATCACTGAACCAAGTTCAGTTTTGATCTAAGGTCGTCGAAACAGAGTTGACAACATCGCTAAACAAGAGAGATAATTGCGATTGTATCGAATCGAGTTGTATCGAACATGCGATTTAGATAGAAACGATCGACAATTCTCGACGCCATTCGACATTCATTTGTCTGCGATACGTAAACAAAGCCGCAAAATGGAGAAGAAAGATAAGTAACAAGAAGATGCGTACTGCAAATTTTAAGAAAGAGGAAAAAGATATGTCCTTCCTACTTCACCCTCCTCAGCAGGCATCTTGATGAATTGAGGTTTTAGAGCTGCAATCTATCTAGTGACTTTGTGTATAGTCCTACTTGCAGTTCCTTTATTTACATTGAATACATCTCCAATTACTATTTGGAAGCTTCCAGTTGCGTAAAATCTTTAGTGTGAGAAGGATCATGAACATTGGATTCAGTGCATGATTTCGTTTAGTTTGTGTCCTTAATTGTAGATGTAATCTTTGTTCTAGTTCTTCAACTACACGTTTTCCTAATCGAAACCGTATTTTAAATTGTCGATCATTTAGTTCTAACAAGGGATTCCGTCTATGTTGAAACACGCGAGGAGCTCTTTGGAGTTCAAACTCTCCATTCTCGGATGAAACGTCAGAGTAATCTGAAATCTGAAAATAGCATAACCTATAGGCCCTAAGCATAAAACAGTGGAGAACAAACAACTTGTTAATAGTAGGATTATTGTTCAAATGATTACAATTAGCATTAGGCCTACTTATCATTTTATTTAATCAACAGTAGGCCTATTTATTATTTTTCTTTGTTATTATGTCATAGACACCTAAACAGATTTATTTCTCACAAAAATAATAATTATATTCCTTCTGCTGAACTTAGTTCAACCAGGTTAATCTGAGAAAATTCACCAGTCAGATTTGATCTTCCATCAAGAAGACATGATCTTGGATTAATGTTTATACAACCAAAATTCTAAGTTCAGCTTGACTGGAGATCAGTTTCGGGTGGTTGAACTCAGATTAACTTTTATGCAACCGGCCCTGAATCTTGTAATCTATATTTGGGAATTTATTTTCAAGAATTCTAATTATTGATAATGCTGCAAGACCCTTCCATTTGGCGTCTTTTATTTGGTGGACCCACTTCCCGCTATTTGCTATATATATTCCCAGGTACTCTAATCTATTTGTGACCTCCACATGACATTCATCTATCGTCCATTGTTCGTTCTTCACTCACTTACAGCCTTTTTTACAGATCAGAACTTTCGTCTTGGAAATGTTAATTTTTAATGACCATTTTTTAGCAAACTCTGTCACAGCATTCATACTCTTTTGCATACCTCCGGCCGTTAACGTCATCAGCAGGACATCGTCCGCGAAAATTAGGCCTGGTATTTCTTGATTTACTTAAACTGGACTCGTCCACTTATCACCTCCATGTCCATTTAATATATCGTTTATAAATAACAAAAATAAAATAGGAGATAGCTTACATCCTCGTTTCAAACCCAATAGAGATTCTATTTGACCTCATGCTACCCCATCACCTACCTTAATACTGCATTGCACCCTTCGATAAACCGCCTCCAATGCTTGTACTATCTTACTAGATACCCCTAATAGGCGTAATTTCACGACCAATGCGCCCCTGCTGACTGTGTCAAAAGCCTTTTCAAAATCTATAGCCGTTATATATAGTCTTCCTGCTTTCGGCTTTATATACTCATCTATTATTGTTTTTACAATCATGATGTTATCTATTGTTCTTCTGCGTTTCCTAAAACCACTTTGATATCTCGAGAGGATGGAGAATTCTTCCGCCCATTTCATGAGTCTATTTGCCAGAATTCCTGTATATAATTTACTTAGGAAGTCCAATAGTGTTATACCTCTATAGTTACTTGGATTACTTCTCTCCCCATGCTTCTTGTAGATTGGACATATTATACCTGTCTGCCATGCCTTAGGAAACTCCGAAGAATCAAATATCTTATTGAACAAATTTACTAGTATTTCCAGCATTTGTTGACTTAACTGCTTCTTTCCAAAATTAATTAGTTATACCACTGAAGCCCCGCGCTTTCCTACATTTGGCCTTTCTAATCATTTCTAAAACCTCACATTCTGATATTTCTTCATCTAAGCAGGGGATACATATTTCTAAACCCCTCGAGATATCCATACATATTCTATTATTTATCCAGGTATCCTGTCCTAGCAATTTGTTAAAATAATTAATCCAGACTCCATTAGCAATTTTAACATTGGAATATGCTCTCTCACCTCTACTTATTTTGTTAATTCTATTCCATATCTTATCACTTTGATTATTCCTACAGTCTATGTTTATTAATTTTGCCTACTCCTGTTGCCATGTCCTCTTTTGTTCTACTAACAATACTTCATATTCCTTTCTTAGTTTACAATAGCGTGCCCGAACCTCAGGCTCCCCCTCTTTTCTATATGCCTTTAGGGCTCTAATCACCTCCGATTTCTTTGTTTTACACACATCATTATACCATCCTTTCCTTTCGTCTTTATTATTATTCTGCTTTCTTTCACATGGGCTACAGTTTTAAAAGGTTTCTCTACTAGTTCTACCGCTAGGTCCACATTACTACTCAATAACGCTACCTCTATTCCACTCTTAATTATCTGGAATTCTTCTCCCCTTAAATATGACTAATCTTTTTGGGGTATTCTTGCACCACTTATATTTATTCATTATCATATTATTCTCTTTTTTTTTCTTACAATATTACGTTCCTCCTGCTCTTTCTCATACACTTCTAGGGTAACAGATACCGGGGAATGATGTGTTTCGGCCCATTCTAAGATCTCTATTTCCTTTACCACCTCTAAAATATCTCCCATACACACAACCAAATCAATTACACTACCTCCCTGCGCTGTGATATGTTACCTTTCTCATTTCATCTCCCCGCCACCATCCATTTAGAATATATAAATTCTCTGCGGCACATAGTTCTAGTAGTTTATCCCCATATACATTACGTTCTTTATCCCGACTGTTTTTGCTACCTATTATTGGCTCTATTCCTTCTTTGCTATATGCTGGAATTGACTCTCCAACTCGTGCGTTCCAATCTCCCAACATAATGATTCCTGCTTCGTCATAGTTACCTCTCATTAAGTTAATCTCCTCTATTAAATCCTCAAAAAAGTTCACATTCGTATATGGTGACCCCATGGGATGGTTGTATATAAAGCCTGTGCATATATCTCTCTGTTTACTCCCTTCCAGTTTAAGTTTTATCCAAATTACATATCGTTAGGCAATTCTATCTGACCAGTAAACTCTTCCTTTATCAGAAGTGATATTCCTCCCGGAATTCTCCCTCGAGTCCCTCATTTTCTTTTTATTACACTTCTCGTAACATACCCCTTCGATGTTAAAACCTTTCCTTCGGGCATCCATGTTTCTAAAAAAGCAAATATCTCAAAATTTTCAACAAGCTCAGACACTCCATCATTCCCCAGTTTATTTAATAAGCCTTCTATGTTAACAACAATTCTCAATGCTAGTTATTTCGCTTTCCTGTTATCAGACACTTCCTGTTTTGCTACGTGTGTTTATTGTTTTATCAATTTATACTTACTTCCATGAGGAGAACTATAAATCTCCCCTAGCTTCTTTCCTTCCCGTTTATTACCTTTTCCATCTGTAACCACCTCCTTCTTAGCCCATAAGTCTTTCAAACTCTGTCCACTCTTCTTTTTCTTATATTCCTGTCTTGCTGCTGCTTTTTTCAGCTACCGGAGTAGTACACGAGCTATTTCCCGATTCATCATCAGGCGTTAAGCATTTACTTACAGGTCGTCCCTCCGTACTAGTGGCAACGCTCTCACTCTCAGTAGGTGTCAGCAACCTTGACGGCACGAGCTCCACTCCTGTTTCCTGCACGTCATCATTCCTTCTTCCGTGCTGAGCTGGTACCACACTTCCTTCTCGCGTCAAGGCTTCCAGCTAGGATGGCGTGTAGTTCTTTCTCCAACCATCGCCTGTGATGAATAGTCTCTTGCCTCTAATAAACGCTGAAAGGCCCTCTCTTCTTGCTCTCCCCGTGTGAAATCGTAGGATTCTTATTTCCTTCCTTTCTTCAATTCCCAGGTCTCTCTGGATCCAAACTTCCGTTCCTTTTAAATTCCTGGCATTTCGAAAAATTTGGTAGGTTTTCATTCCAGATACCAATTGTACTTTAATCGGCCTGTTCCCTTGGGTCCTTCCTATTCTCTGCACGTCGTCCACATCGGATTCCGTGCAATTTACTTTCACTCCTAGTGTGAACACTTCCAACACAGCATCTAGTAATGCCAGTTTGTCCTCGCTTCTATTCTCCTTAATCCCATTTATGTACGACCAGGCATCTGCTACGTTGGGCAAACACTGATCTCCGGACCTGCATCTCCAGCTCCCGTATGCGCTGCTCCAATACCAATAGGTGTTCCTTTGCAATTTCCATTTCTTCCTGGTATTTATCCAGAGATTCTTTAATACCTGCCATATCGCCCCAGAGACTATGTTTCATATCCTGAATATCTTTATTCTGTGCCATGATGAGCTCGCTCGTCGTATCTGTTTGGCTGACCTCTTATCACCCCTTAATCTTTGCTATATCTTCCCAATTCAGTGGCCCAGGGTTGCTTTCCACTCCTCCAATTACTAATAACGCGGCAATCACTAACGCTGCTAGCACGATTTCAGAGTATTTTATATCACTTTTTAAACCACATACCTGATATTTTATGCGACTGTTCCATCGGCCGATGACCGCTCGGTAGAGTTCAGGGCTTATTCGCATTTCGCTTACGCCACAACACTCAGCACTCCGCACACACGTCTGCTCCGTTTGCAGGGCTCCAATCGACTGTTTTGAGAGCTGCATTCCCGAGAACATCCCAGTAACTGGCGGCCGTACATCGAGGCTGACCAAGGCTACTGAAAGCTAGCCAGAAATAACAATCCCGGTGGCCAATAGAAAAGAAGTTTCGTAAAGACATGAGTTTAATCGCTAGTTTCTGTATATTTTGGTAGATTGCTTGTTTCTGATTTATAGATAGTAAATCGTATATGTCTTCGAAACGAATCAAATTAAGGCAGTTTCTCACGAGTGACCTAATAGTTTGTCGTTATAATGAAGGAAATAGACAGCCTTCATAAAAAATAAGACCATCTCTAGTTAGGGATGTGATTAAATAGTATGAAAGTGTAATGTCTACGATATTAGTGACTTATAGTGAATCATGCTGTAACATATGTGAAGTATGTGAGACTATAATGCTATAGGATTTTAAATGAAAAGAGTTTAGATATGGATATAAAGATGGAAAGAAGACATGTTGATGTAAAATGTGAAGACATTGATCCCATGATATATTTATTTAGTTAAATATGGAGATTGATATGCGTCAATGTAGGTTATATACGATTAATGTTGTGGAGTATTGCAAGAGATATGAAGTGAAATATGAGAATAGGAATATGAGATGATGTTATGCGAGGATGAAAATGAAAGAAGTGAATATAATGCTACGAGGATATAATGGAAATGAATGATATACTGAAAAAGAAAGAATGAAGTATTGACGCAGACGCGGATCGATAGTATTTATTATGCAATAATGATGTTTCTTTGGTTAGAAATCCATATCGTACAGTAAGATAACATGAAGCATTAGTAGTGAATAGTGAGATAGGAGTTGATCATCAAAGATAAATCCTAACATGAATGATTATTCATTTAAATGAGTATTTCAATATGATATTCCTATTCATATGTTTTATGAAATGTCGACTATGACAGGCATTGATTAACATGAGTAGTTATTCCTACATCTTATTAATAATTTTATGCCTTTGCTGGCAGGACCTAGTGTTTACAGTGGACTATGTCTTCTGGTATAGGCTAGAGCAATTTTGTTACTTTCATAGATCTGTCTGTCTTATCCTTGGCTTTGACAATATGAAAGTGACTGAGGAATGAGCGATGCTAGTAATGCCAATCCTTATGCAGCCAGTCCCTGCTATGAATGGTGTGAAAATGTTGCTCATAGGGTCGGTTGGTGCATGCATTTCTGTGGGCTTGGCAGACTGATATGTAATAGCAACTCTGGGTCGTGAGGAAAGCAACGGGAAACGTACATCTCATTTCCCTAGTACGCCTCTTCAGTGATGCCTAGGCCATCTATGGCAGCTGATGGCAGAGCTGTTGAGGATCCCATCAGCGGAATCGTTGACGGACTGAACATACATACATTAATAATTTTAAGTCGATTATAGTCACTACCTTTAACCATGGTATTCCCTACACTCACAGTTAAGTTATATAAGGTCATGCACTGAAATTTTTATTCAGTTGAGAGTTTACTTGGTTGTTTATGATATATTTAATTTAGGTTGGAAGCTAAGTTGATGAATAATGCAAGGATAATCAATGTTATTGTTTTAGATAAATTATAGCATATAATTGCTATTGATGTACGAAACTGATCTTATCCTTTTCGCCAATCCTACGGAACGTTGAATAAATAAGAAAAGTATTTGTCTTAAGAAATGAACACAGACTTACGGTAAAATGAGGAGTGTCATACGACAACAAAATTAAATGGTTAAATTTAATTGATATTAACTCATGCGAATTTGCAATTGTTAATTTTTGTATATGATGTAGGCTACTATGAAAGTAAAGCAGTTAGCAATTTCAGTGTTTATATTAAGGAGACATGCGACGAATAATAATCGTGTATGACTATTCAAGTTTGTATTACTGAGCCAATTGATTAATTTTGGGTCTTCAATCCATATTTACACATTTTCTCCATCGTATTTTCTTTTTATGAATAAATAATAGTGAGATATTTTTGTGATGTCATTCGTAGCTACTTAGTATAATATATAATTTTGCCTTAAATATTGCATAATTTAATATGTCTGGTCTCTCGACGACTCGTTTGATGGAGACGTCCATCACAGTTTTTCTTGGCCAACGAAATATTTAGTTACGAATCGGGTATTTCTTTTTTTGGACACACGTTAAAATACTACGATGATTACCCTGAGATACTCGCCGACCCTAACTGGAGTTTTCGTGGACGCCATCCATCCTGGACGCAGGAACGACGCACCTGGATACTGATACCCATTATCTTGTATATGCTGTCATGTTTTTGAAGGAATTTATTATTTATTATAATATCAGCTTTGTGTTAATGAGTCATTCATTCATTTCAAAGTAAAGCTACATTATAAAGTGAGGTTATGTTCTCAATATGTATGCCATGCGAACGAAGGGTACCAGATCATTATTTACAATATAGGGGAAGAACCTGAAAATAAAAATATACGAATTATAATGTATTGGAATTTGAAATAATAGAAATACGCCGTAATCGTATGTAGGTGAAGGAGAGGGTGTGGGGGAGCTGTGGTGAGCATGGCCGGATGTGCGTCACAATGCTGGAAGTTACGGATTATGATGTTTGTTTAAAGGGGCCGAACATCTAGGTCATCGGCCTCTAATGATACGAAATGAGACGAAATGTTGTGACAATTTAAAAATCTATAATCCTCCACAGACCAAAATTCGAAAACGTGAGGACGAAGAATGAATGGATGGATATTAAGTTAAAATATTCAGTGGATCCGACCCGCAATGCTCTACATTTCCAGAAACCAGCGTTAAACAATAGTATTACTGACCAAGGGACTGCTGCTAAAGCACAATACTGAATCGATGATGCTTGTAGGCGAAACGAGTCCAAAATCCAGGTCATCGGCCGCTCATAATGGTACTTATCTCTAGGGAAGTAGAATCATGCTATTTGTCATGTTGCGGTACTAGACACATTATGATACTATTCACAGGTAATGCTCACATGTAACACAGACCTATGGTGTTTTGCACATTGCGGCGGTATTTACTGCCGTTATCCCACGGGAAACTGAAGCAAGCTACTATTGGTTGAAATTCATATCAAACAGGAAGAATTACACGCATGCGAAGCAGGGGTAAGTATTACTTCACTATGAAGAGAAGGGAACCTCGAAGAATACGGTAGCTGGCCATGGATAACGTTACATTTAGTTCTGTAATAGTCTAACAGAGAACTTAAAATGCCAAACATGCATCATAGGAACAAACTCTTTCATTTCCTCATTCCTTCGGCTGGGTCCAGAGTAAAAGATTGAAAGATAAGCTTGCTTGAATTTTCTTTACCCTGCTTATATAATCGTTCCGTCGTAAATATACTACATCATCAATGTATCTTGCTGCGTGACGCGCACAGGGCAGCACACTCCCGCGAACGAGTCCTGTTCGAAGCGGCGTTCTCGATATCGTCAGATGTTAACTGTTCGTAGGTCGTCTTTGAATGTTTGGCGCTGGGGCTGTACCTTAATTAAGGCCACGGGCGCTTCCTTCCCATTCCTAGGCCTTTCCTATGCCATCGTCGCCATAAGACTTATCTGTGTCGATGCGACGTAAAGCCAGTAGCAAAAAAAAAAAAAAAAGGTTTGGCGCCTGTTTTGCATGGTCTGTCCGGCTTTCGCCTGCCTCCTGGTGGCTCCCATCGCATAGCGTTCTTCAAGTATCAGTTGTCTGGTAGGCTAAGACGCATTCGACGTTCCGAAATATACAGTACATTAGCAGATGCAAAGTTACTCGGTATATTTTATTACTATGATATTAGAGTATTTAACTGTTAGTAGATGAGCAGTAGTACACTACTCACATTTGACTGGATTTTCGTGTTTTCTGCAATTCTCTTCAATTCAGGAGTCTCTGCCATAGTTGTAGCCTTTGCCTTTGGAATATGTCTGCAAAGAAAGAGAAAGTACATGAAGTGGTTCTCTAACAGCTCGAAATATACAGGGTTTATTGAAATAAATGTGAAGTCCGTTAAAGTATTCTAGTTCCAACAAACTTCAAACCGGGGAGAGAACATACATTGTTTTATTTACATGCATTTTTCCTTGTTATGTTTTTCATTGTGTCTATATGTATAAAATAAGAGTTTTGTCTGTACATTGCTCAGAATTTGAAAAGAATGGTATTCCTGTATCGGTCATGTCCACAGTAACATGGAAATGCAATTTTTACTTTTCCGTAATTTATGTCTATCTGTCTGTCTGTATCTCCACGTATCACTA
Organism: Anabrus simplex; assembly: GCF_040414725.1. Classification (NCBI taxonomy): domain Eukaryota; kingdom Metazoa; phylum Arthropoda; class Insecta; order Orthoptera; family Tettigoniidae; genus Anabrus; species Anabrus simplex. The sequence continues at coordinate 233,454,192 of NC_090269.1, read as the reverse complement.
GAAAACGGCTGAAGAGAATTTAATAAAAATCGGTATGCAAAGTCGCTACAATCTAGGCCATAAATAATTGTATTCACGCTGACTGAAATGGTAGTTTAAGGGAAGGCCTAAAATTTAATTATCAAATATTTATGTTATTAGTGGTTCTGTCTTAATTAAAATTAGTATGCAAAGTTGGGGAATAAGTCGCTACAATTTAGGCTATAAATAATTTTCTTCACGCTGAGTAAAATGGTAGTTTGGGGGAAGGCCTAAAATTTAATTCTTAAATATTTATATTATTAGCGGTCATATTGATAAATACTACATAACGAAAGTTATGTAGAATTAAATTTCCGACTAATTACGTCTTATACATTTTTACCGTACCGACTGTGATAACACAGATATTCATGAATTTGTATTTTTGTTGCTAAGTCCATATCAACTCCGAGCCACGAGAAAATTGGTTAACAGAATTTAATGAAAATCGGTATATGGAGACGGGGAATAAGAAACTACAGTTTAAGCTGTAAACAATTTTATTCAAACTGGATTAAAATGGAGTTAGGGGAAGGCGCCTAAAATTTAATTTTTAAATACCTATGTTATTGGTCCTATCGAAAAGTACTACATAACGAAAGTTACAGAGAATACAGTTTCCGATCATTTATATTTTATTCAGTTTTACCGTTCTGACTATGATAAGAGTGGTATTTCAGTGTCGGAAGAAAACTAAATGTGAAGGCCTACAATATCGAAAGCGCATAACATTACACTGACCATTGTTTGTGGCGGTGTTCTTTGTCTCTTATGCTGCCTCTCAACTCCGATAGATGGGATTACTGCTGCGTACCGAGTATAATAGCCTGACTGAAAACTGGCAGAAAATAGCCGGGGATTTAGAAAACTTTCTTCTTTTGCATGCCATTCCTCTTCTTCATACATCTAAAAGAGTTTTGTCTGTACATTGCTCAGAATTTAAAAAGGATGGTATTTCTGTTTCAGTCGTGTCCACAGTAACAAAGAAATGCACTTTTTAATTTTTCCGTAATGTCTGTCTGTATGTATAGTCCGCGCACCTTTTAGCGATATTTCTTTGTACGGGGTGTGGAGTAAGGAGGGAGGTCGCATGGTTCCGGTAATACTGCCAACTGAATGAAAATGAAATCTGAATTGGATCGATAATATGATCGATCGATATGAATTTTCTAAACCTTTATTATCAAGCCAACAACTGTGTCATACACATTTTATATAACATAAAATAACATTTCTCGATGCGAATCTTGTTCCCAGCATGAATTGTATAGTTTGGCTTTGCTGTGTAAACAATAACAGTACGTAAAGTGTACGCCAGATGTCACACAGCGATGCATAAGCGATTCATAGTTTGTGTTTCAAAGGTTGCCAATACGAATCTCGAAGATACCCGAGGTCTAGGGGGGCTCATTCCCGACCAACGAGCTAGAATAACATAGAGAGGCGGAAGCGCTGCCTGGGTGAACCTAATAGAACGAACGTCCGCCATGTTTCCTGTTGTCACACAAGCAAGGGGGCATGGCCTTCAAATGACGAAAAGTGTAGAAAATGCGCATTTTAGAATCGCTGGGGGAGAATTAAAGTCCGTTGCCGAAAGCTTGAAGCATGAAAGCGAATACAGCCACATCATATTGCGGCACGAGGCCAACATCACGATCAGTTGATTGTAGGGTAGTTCGAAATCATCGCACAGTGACATACGAATAGGCCTCGAAATCGGAACAAGAGCGTTCCCTGCTTGGCTGTTGTGGTTAAGCGTAAATTAGAATAAAAACGATGGACATAAATATTTATGACAGGAAACCTTAAAATCATAGGGGTTGGTTTTTCCCACGGACTCATCGACGGATCCCACCTCTGCCACCTCAACGACAGTGTTCTGGAGCGTGATACATTGGGTCGGGGGATACAACTGTGAGGGAGGGCTGCACCTGCTATGCTGAACAGGGGCCTTGTGGGGGGGGGGGGCGGGAGAAGGAAGCGGCCGTGGCCTTAAGTTAGGTACCATCCCGGCATTTGCCTGGAGGAGAAGTGGGAAACCACGGAAAATCACTTCGAGGATGGCTGAGGTGGGAGTCGAACCCACTTCTACTCAGTGATAGAATCCCGTTACAGCCCTCGTGCCCCTTTTCAAATTTCGTGGCGGAGCTGGGAATCGAACCCGGGCTTCCAGGGGTGGCAGCTGCTCACGCTAACCAGTGCACCACAGAGGCGCCCCATGAATACTTTACCACAATAATCGTTTAGTGTAATTATTTATTATAATATAGGGGGGATATCATGTTTCTCCCATTACCATATCATACTGGGATTACTAGCTTGAAAGTTGTCCATTATGAAGTGTGGCATAGTTTTAAAAACCAAGGCAACAGACATCTACAATAAAGGCTGTATACATTTCAAAAATAGCAGTAAAATGCTGTATTTACTTGGTGTACGTTTGAACGAAATAAGTGATTTTTTGTGGTTACGTTTTCTTGGTGGTGGGTGTTCTATTTCCTTTATTTGTTAATGTGAATGAAAATTAAATAGGGCTGGAAATGTACAGAGCATAAGCAACTGAATTGAGTGGGATACCGTTTATCTCTTTTCGCCCTCACAACGCATTGTTCAGTTCTTGTTCTTTAAACGAAATCTGAAACAAAATTCGACAAATAATTACCGTGGCTATCCGTACTTTCGCTAAGTAAACAATAAAATGGATTTAATTACAAAAAGGAATCTCGGCTATAATTCAGTAATACTTACTTAAAGTACGATATGTCCTTGGTTTTATTACTCCGATTAGTACAACCATACGCTGAGCTTACGGCTGGCATTCTTGAAAGCGAGAATCTATTTTTTCACTTCTTAAAACTTAGGGAATTAAATTGGCAAGCACGATCTCCCTGTCACCTCAACATGTGCTCTCGCGCCAATTCGCTTTGTTTTGACAACCGTTAACATGGCTGCCCCTTACCAACTTGCTTCAAGCAGGGAGCGCTGATGTCAGGTATACAGCCCCTCTATGTTATTCTAGCTCGTTGTTCCCGACTCCCGCGCTTTGCTTCCAGCGTAACATCGCCTCATGTTGACGTTACGTGGAGGTCTCCTGTCGGCAGCTGTTGCGGTGAACGATAAGAAACTAGTTTTCAGTATAGGTATATTTCGCGCTACGCAGTCTTGTAACATTTTCCGTATTGTGTTGATTGTTGTGTTAAAGATGAGTAAGATTTCTAAATATAAAGTTAATTGTGCTATGGCACAATGTACTAATTGGGGGATCGGAAAGAACTGGTGTCTTGTACCACAGATTTTCAAAACGTGAGGAGCGCAGTAAATTACAAGGAGTCTGAAAAGCTCGCGGTTTTGACAGTTGATGAAATTAATATAGACGGACGTTTTTCGTACGATTCATTTGATGACCGCATACTAGGGCCTGATAGCAACGTCCAGGTAGCGATTGTTCGAGGGCTCTTTGCTGCATGGAAGCAACACATTTTTTATGATTTCGACGAGACAACGACGTCAGAGTATTTAAGAAACATAATTAGTAAACTTGAGGCTTGTGACATTCATATTGTCGCAGTACCTTGTGACATGGGGGACAAAAGTACCAAAGTGTGGAAGGAACTAAACGTACACAAGGACAAGAGTTTTTTGCCATTCCAGTGGATGAGAAAAGGAAGGTGTGGGTGTTCTGCGACGTACCCCCACCTCTTGAAATTATTGAGAAACAACTACTTAGATGAAGGTTTGACGTTAGCTGATGGTTCAGAATTTCAGAAGAAGATAATAGAACACCTGTTACAAACCCAAACAGGAGACCTATCAACTACACATCACATTAATGACGCTCATCTGAGTGTAACAGACAGATCCCGTCAGAATGTGAGAGTGGCTGCGGAGTTATTTTCCAGACGCACAGCACTGGTAGTGCGGTATACAGTACTTTAAACAAAGACACTGAAAGCAACTTCATCGAGCTAGAATGACACCTTCGACGTGTTGAACTCCAGAGCGCCTAAAGATGAAAAGACTCCCCTTAGGATTGGATACGGCTTAAACTTAAGGAGACAAGAAAATATTCTGAAGCGCTTTCTAGAGGTGATAACTCAAGTGAAGATTTGGTAAACGGAAAACTTCACGTGCGTTTCAGAAGGGGTTCATAATATATATAATCTCTCTCGTAGGACTTTTTGAAGACATGGAACATGGAACATATTTTAACTGCCAGATTAAACCAAGACTGCTTGGAGATTTTTTTTTTCACGTGTCCATGGACTAGGAGTTTTTTCAATAGCAATCCTTCCCCTTTGGAAGTTCGTAACAGAATTAGATTTCTATTGAAATCCCTCTCTCCTGTAATGTGTCAGTGGAAGCTGAAAATAATTCATCGCCGAGTGATACGGGTATTTTTAATTCTGGTTCTGATAATGCTGAAGATTTCTTGAGATTCGTAAGCAATGAACTATGTAAAGATGTTTTTGAGGGGCCGTTAACACCTGTACCCGTAAAATGAAATGGCGTATGGCTTTTAGTGCCGGGAGTGTCCGAGGACTCCTGTACCCGTAGATGAACAGGAAGAAACGTTGGAGTTGCTAAGGATAGAAGACTTGAGCCAGGACTTCGAAACTGAAGGCGTAAACCAGGTTGCAATGAAATACCTTGCAGGCTACTTGGCATTCAAGTATCGCTCTGTTGATGACAGCTTGGGTGATAAAGGTGAAATGTTCGCCTTGCCACAGGAAGTGCCTCACGACTGGTTATCAATCATTTCAACTCAAAGAATGGTATCAAAAAGTTATGCAGTTTGAGGTAGTTTGGTAATTATCACGAGCTTTATATTTCTAAATGTGAAAGAGTAATGCAGACTGACTTCTATAATAAAATCAAAATTTCCAGAACTTTGACGATAATATTATAACGCTGTACGTCAGAACTAGGACTTTCATTAGAGTACGTCACCTCAACATAAAACATCATATAGATGTTATGAAGAAGTATTCAGCGAAAAAGAGTCGACTATGGGCAGCCTCAGCTTCTTCAATAACTTCCTAAGTCATCAAAACGTGAGTTTTAAGTACAATTAAACCAATAGCTATTCCAGTGTTTCTATGTATGTATTGTTCTTGCAAAAGGCTTTTAAGATTTAATTACTCAGAGTTTCTTCTATTTTCTATCAACAGTATTATATCACTGATTGCAGGTGGTATGTAAAGTGCCACCTTATTATAATAAGCCAACCTTTAAACTATTTATAAGACATTAAAATTTTCCCTTATTATCGACGTTTATGCTGCATGCAGGCAATGCAGGCGCGCGCTTCTAGCCCTCCCGGCTACGTCACGCGCGATCAACCAATGAGAGCGCTGTGAGCGGGAATGGCCTACCTAATATCAAATACAGTAGAGACAATACACGACACTTACGGATTTCGCCTTGCTAAAATGGGAGCAATTCGACGGTGGCGCTCCTAGTGACTTGACCTGAACAAATCGCGCTAAATTCAAATATCAATGGAAATGTATATACGGAAATGAACAAATAAATTACGTCTAGAAAGACAGTGGCATTGAGATATTAACTTTGAAGTTGCTAAAGCAATTCTGGATAAATGAATGAAGAATTATTTAAAATGTTATTATTCAAAGACTGAAATTAGACATATAAACAAGGTGTGAAATGGACTGCTGTGAAATGGCTTGATCTTTCATTTATGCATTACTTTTTTAGCTTTAGCATACCTGCCTGAAATCTTACGGTTGGATTTGTCTTTTTTCCTCATTTAAAAACAATGTATCATCACATTAAGACATTTGTCAATAAAAATATCGGCACATTCCTTACACATATGATGCAATGAATTAACATTTAATAGCTGGACAATTTTCCTCTTAACATGAAGCCTACTAACAGAAAGAAAATCTATAAAATCCCGGCTTTAATCTGAGAAGAGGGATAAAAGAAAGAAAAGTTTGAAAATGTTGTCGATAGTGATGCTTTGAGGAATATTTACGTACAATTAGAGTAAAAATGTAACATACCCTTGGCTGTATAGTCGAGGATTTTTAAAGTCGCTGGCCTGGAAATGATCTGAACAGATCTTATAATTCTTATACAAGCCTTACGTCCCTTCTTTCTTGTACACTTTATCCAAATCGCTTCTGTGACATTTCAAAACCCACAGATCACACCTACAACAACACATCGGTATTGAAGGTTAACTGCTGCACTATGCAATAAAATATGCGTATTATATTTTAAGTCCGTTAAAACATGGATCGAGCAGGTCAGAAGATTATGAAGTACTATAAAAGTCTCTGTCACTGGAAGAATAGATATGCAAACACAATATTACTTACATGTTCTTGTCACGAGGGAACCTGAAGAACGAGCGCGCATTTTTCTCTACTTCGTAATTACTGCAGCCAAACACAGCACATACCTTTCCCCTCATGTTGAGAGGAGATATCAAAGAATGACACACGCTACTATTTAATTATGTCAACTCACAGAAAACGCATAAATAACACCAAAAACTTCACACAAAAATACACGTGCTCTTATGACAGAATCAGTACCGTTCAGGTCTATCCGCTAGAGTGAGCTCCAATAGCTGTCCCTCGATATCTCGCTCAGTGTCGTGTATTGTCTCTACTGTATTTGCTAATATACTCTATCTACCTTGCCCGAGGTCGAGACAGGGACGAGCTGACAGTCGTAGCGGAAGGACGTATGTGCCTCTCGCTCCGATTTCTCTCTCCTTGCCAGGTGCTCTGTACTTAAGTAGTACATCTTCGAAAGAGCATTTGTCAGAGCTGAGCACTTTTCAGTGCTCGCTATTTCTCTTTCAGGAGGACCAGGATGGAGAAGCCGACCCTACCAGTGAGACTGGTCGACTACGACTACGAGGGAGCCGTCGAGAAGCTACTAGACGCGATCGACACGGTGGAGGTCCCCAGCTATGAACGCCCGGGGCTGGTGGTGTTCAACCGGCTGGAGGAGGCCGACCACCAGGGGACGCTCCACGTATTCGACAACCTGAATGCGACTGCGGAGTACATCGGAGAGCCTCTCCTGCCGATCATCGGCATTGTGGTTACTTCCTGGGCGATCATCATTCGCCCTAACGACGCAGCCAGCTTCAAGGTCTACGAGGAGCGCGCGTCCCAGCAGTTCCAGGTTGCCCGGCTACCAGGACTCAGGGAGCACCTGGATGTCTCGGGCTACCAGGAGGCAGCCGCGCAGACGGAGCCAAGGACCGAGGACGACGGCGGCGCTCCCGAGCGCCGCGACGGCGCGACCCCAGTTGGAAAGCTGTTCTTTTCGAAGTACACGCAGACCAACAAGGCCGCTAACCAGGACCGTCGACCACCTACCAAGGCGAAGTGGTCGCAGACGCAGGCCTACCAGGAGGGACCTGTAACCCTGGCGCAAACCAGGAGAGCGCCCGTGATGGTGGATGGCAGCACGGCAGTGGACAAGGACGCCCCTTGGCGTGCTGAGGCCGCCGTCCAGGCCCTACCATCCAACATGTCGTTCGAGATGCAGACCTCGATGTGCGCCCCACAGGACAGGGAATGCAGTCGAGTGTTAGCACCGACGGACGCCGCCGCCGCCGCCGGCTAGGAGAAAGAAGATGGCGACGCAGCGGAGCCACCAGCAACCCCGGGATCACCAGGCCGGGAGGAGGGCCACCAGGACGAGGCCTCTTCTCCTGCCGAGAAGAAACCCTCGGGAAGAAGACGACGCCGGACCAGGAAGCAGAAGGCGACGCCGGCCCACCAGCAACCCCAGACTGCTCCGAACCGAGGAGCCAATCAGGAGAGGACCTCAGCGGGTAGCGGCAGTTAGGTGAGAGTAAAACGTCCCCCTCAGCAGCTCTTGCAGTGTTTCCGCTGTCTGAGGTGGGGCCACCGTCAGGTCAGCTGTGGGCTCGAGGTGAGGTGCAACCGCTGTGATGGTGATCACCACTACACGGCCTGCGCAGCACTTAGGGAGGCGGCGGTGTGCGCCAACTGCTCGGGGGGCCACCCGACCTCCCATCGCAGTTGCCCTGTCTACCGGGCCATGGCGCGGGCAGAGAGGAAGGAGGCCCGGCGCCATGACCCACCCCCTTCCAGGAGGCCCCCGCCTCGGCGGGCTTGGCCTCACTCTCCGGGATCGGAGACTGGGTACGAGGTACCCCAAGGAGGTGGAGCTGTGCGGCAGGCCCTAGTGGTACTCGACGCATGGCTCCGCAGCCGGCAAGGACCGTGCTAGTCACAGCAGTGCCCAGACGGACTGATCCCCAGACGATGGAATGGCAAGGAATTGGTTTATGTTTTGTGCATGTTACCTGTTCCTAACTAACACAACCTCTGGTCTTTTTCCAGCCCACATCCTTGCATGTGCTATCAAAAGATGTCAGGTTTTACACGTAGGCTCTTTCTTCTTTTTGCCTATGTGGTTTTTCCCTGACCCTTCAATACCATACTTCAACACCATATACCTAACACAATCTCGCCTGGTAGCGTGTCTGACATGGAAACAGGCAGATACTCCTTGTATCACTTCCCACTTTACCCAGCTATCTCTTTTCTTCTTAGAAATTAATAGCATGTCGGAGGCCATGTAGATTGAGTCGATGGTCACGGCGGGGGAGCGGGCTACGGGGGCACCCCGTAAAAAAAAACCGAGGTCGACCTATTCAGCACTAGGGTGTCCATGCAGCGCCTCCTAGAGGCGCTGGTCCATGTATCGCTAAAAGGTGCGCGTACGGTACACGCATCACGAGAAAACGGCTGAAGAGAATTAAATGAAAATCGGTATGCAAAGCCGGAGAATAAGTCGCTACAATCTAGGCTATATATAATTGTATTCACGCTGAGTGAAATGGTAGTTTAGGGGAAGGCCTAAAATTGAATTCTCGAATATTCGTTATTAGTGGTCGTATCTTAACGAAATTCGATAGGCTAAGTCGGGGAATAAATCCCTACAATCTAGGCAATAAATAATTATATTCACGCTGAGAAAAATGGTACGTTAGTGGAAGGCCTAAAACTTTATTCTCAAATATTTATATTTATGTTATTATTGGCCTTATCTTAATGAAAATCGGTATACAAATTCGGGGAATAAGTCACTATAATCTAGGTCATAAATAATTTTATTCACGCTGAGTGAAATGGTATTTTAGGGAAGGTCTAAAATTTATTTCTCAAATAATCGTGTTAGTGGTGGTCGTATCGATATACAGTAAATACCACATAACGAAAGTTATATAGTATTAAACTTTCGATCATTTATGTCCCATACATTGTTACCGTACCAGCAATTATCACAGAGATATTCATAAATTTGGATTTTTGTTACTAAGTCCATATCAGCGCCGAATCACGAGAAAATGCGTGAACAGAATTGAATGAAAATCGGTATGTAAAGTCTGAAAACAAGGAACTACAGTCTACGCTATAAATAATTTGATGTCTACCTAATATCACAGAATCGAAAGGAAACTAAATGTGAAGGCCTACAATATAGAAAGCTCATAAAATTGATCAACAATAACATTATATTGACCATTGATTATTGTTATGTGCTTTGTGTCTTCCGTTGCCACTCATCTCCGATAGATAGGATTATTGCTACGTACCGAGTATTTTTTTAAATCCGCCTTACGTCGCACCGACACAGATACAATAGGTTTTATGGTGATGATGGGATAGGAACGGGCTAGGAGTGAGAAGGAAGCGGCCTTGGCCTTAATGAAGGTACAGGCAAATTATTTGCCTGGTGTGAACATGGGAAACCACGGAATAACATCTACAGAGCTGCCGACAGTGGGGTTCGAATCCACTATTTCTCCGATGCAAGTTCACAGCTATGCGCCCCTAACCACACGGCCAACTCGCCCGGTCGTACCGAGTGCAACAGTCTGCCTGAATATTGGCGGGAAGTAGCTGGGAGTTAAATAACTTTCTTCTTTAGTATGCATTCAAGCTATCCAATCCATACTCTGAGGCACTGGTGGGAATCAGCAGAGTGCATATTTAACGGAATAAAGGAAGAGGAGTGCTCGCAGCTGTCTGCGGCGTGGTTATTCCAGCTCTGGAACTTTGGACTGTTACATCGACGCCGTAGTACTGCTCGTTAAAAGTGAGAAATGTGCGGTTTTTCATTTGATCGTGTATTTTATATAACATTGCCTTTAATCGATACTTTCCTACTGAAGTTTTTGTAATGACCTATGTTGACTTCAGTTAGGAAAACCCACAAAGTCGGTCTTTCTGAAAATCCCGTAGCGAAGCACGTGTACATCAGCTAGTCTTACTATACACACACACACACACACACGCGCGCGCGCGCGCGCGAGTTTTGTCTGTACATTGCTCAGAATTTGAAAATAATGGTATTTCTGTATCGGTCATGTCCACAGTAACAAGAAAATGCACTTTTTATTTTTTTGTAATTTACAATGTACAAGCATCACGATAAAACGGCTGAAGAGAATTTAATGAAAATCGGTATGTAAAGTTGGGGGATGAGCCACTACAATCTACGCAATAAATCATTTTATTCACGCTGAGTGAAATGGTAGTTTAGGGGAAGGCCTAAAATTTCATTCTCAAATATTTATATTATTAGTGGTCCTATCGATAAATACTACATAGCTACAGTTATATAGAATTAAATTTACGTCCATTTATGTCTTACACTTCTTTTACCGTACTGGCTATGATAACACAGCAACAATACAAATTCATTAATATCTAAGTCTATATCAACACCGAGCCACGACAAAATGGGTTAACAGAATTTAATGAAAATCGGTATATAGAGTCGGGGAATAAGGAATTACAGTCTAAGCTATTAACAGATTTACCCTGGATGAAATTGTAGTTCAGGGGAAGGTACCTAAAATTAAATTTTTAAATACCTATGTTTTTGGTCCTATCGAAAAGTACAACATAACAAAATTTATAGAAAATAAATGTCCGATCATTTGTGTTTTATTCAGTTTTACCTACCGACTATGATAAGAGTGGTATTTCAGAGTCGGAAGAAAACTAAATGTGAAAGCCTACAATATCGAAAGCGCATAACACTGATCAATAATAACATTACATTACATTTGCTGTGATGTTCTGTGTCTCATACTGCTAGTCAACTCCGATAGATGGGATTACTAACTGCGTACCGAGTACAGTGACTCTATATGTACAATACATATAACTTCTGAACTATTCATGTACATATAGTCACTGTAGTACCGAGTATAACAGCCGCACTGAATACTGGCGGGAAATAGCTGGGGAGTTGCAAAACTTTCTTCTTTTAGCATGCCATTCCTCTGGTTCATAAATTTTCTGATACTGCTGGTACATAACACACTGGTTCATCATATTATCACAGTCTAACACATACAGTCGCGAAGCTCTGATGATATTTTTCATCCGAGGCGACTACAGCGTTCCAAGTGGCGAGGTAGAGTCAACTTGCTAGCAGACAACAGGGAACAGGGAACGAATTACAACTACAGTCTAAAATTGTCATAACTTCTGAACTATTCATCCAAATAATGTCCTGACAAGGTTATTGTAATTCTTATGAAATAATGGAGGAGGTCAAACAATTTATTTCGATGAGGAGTTCGAGGATAATATCGAAATATTTATTTAATCTTAAGGACCGACCGACATCGAACCTGGCACGTTGGGTTGAGAAGGCCAGCGCTTACCATGGTCGGTCACTTGCTTTCTTGGCTTGCGCTGCGTGAACCGTCAACGATAGACCCCAGGTGTAAGCGTGAGAATTGTAGAGCATAGAAACCTATACAAAAAAGTCATAACAATCAATCACTACTGATCTTCATTTAGGGCAGTCGCCCAGGTGGCAGATTACCTATCTGTTTTCCTAGCCTTTTCTTAGATGATTGCAAAGAAATTGGAAATTTATTGAACATCTCCCTTGGTAAGTCCGCGATGGTATATACCTATTTCCAACCAGTCGCTCTCTAGAAGCGATTTTATGTTATAGTCAGCGGTAAAAAAAGAGTAACTCCTTAGGATTAAATAAATATTTCGATATTATCCTCGAACTCTTCGAAATAAATTGTTTGACCTCCTCCACTATTCCATAAGGATTACAATAACCTTGTCAGGGCGTTATTTCCATGACTGGTTCAGAAGTTATGACCATTTTAGACTGTAGTGGTAATTCGTTCCCTGTTGTCTGCTAGTAAGTTGCCACTACATCGCCGCTAGAGGTGCTAGTGTCGCCCCAGCTGTCAGATGGATGAACCTCCTTCTTATTAGAGCTTCGCGACTGTATAATTAGACTGTGATAGTATTCCAGCTATTCGAGCCCTGCTCTAACGCGCTGTTTTGAATGAGCAGTGTGCACACTTAAGGCAGAGTAGTAGTAGTAGTAGTAGTAGTAGTAGTAGTAGTAGTAGTAGCAGCAGCAGCAGCATGACCTGGTCTAGAAATACAATTTAGGCCTATTCCAAATTATAGCTCCACAATTCACTAAATAACTCAAAATTCAACCCTGAAAAGAGCTGTTTCTTAAGAAAAGCTGCAGTCTTTTCAATTTTATTAAATTCTACATTAATTTTATCCCACGTTAGCAGTGAAAAGGGGTTTTCCTCCTCTGGCTTGGAGGAAAAATGTGCCTCCAAGTCAGATAGATTTTTCCGCCGCCAGTGTAGTGAACTGAGATTTTCCGACTCAACGGGTATTCCTAGGAAACAGATTAGTAAAACGGCATAGTTTTTGTCCTGGGACTCTCCACTATTCGATCCCCCCGCCGAAAAAGACGAAGGGTGTTCACGGATCACGGCTGTCTGCGGCTTGGTCATTCCAGCTCTGGAACTTTGGACTGTTAGATCGGCACCGTAGTACTGTTCGTTAAGTGAGAAAATGTGTGGTTTTTCATTTTAATAATGTTATTTGCTTTACGTCCCACTAACTACTTTTCGGTCTTCGGAGACGCCGAGGTGCCGGAATTTAGTCCCGCGGGAGTTTTTACGTGCCAGTAAATCTACCGACACGAGGCTGACGTATTTGAGCACCTTCAAATACCACCGAACTGAGCCAGGATCGAACCTGTCACGTTGGGGTCAGAAGGCCAGCGCCTTTAACGTCTGAGCCACTCAGCCGGCAGGTTTTTCATTTGATCGAGTATTTAATATGAAAGCATTGCTTTTAATCGCGCAATTCCTACTGACGTCATTGTAATGACCTATGTTCATTTCAGTTGGGAAAAACTATTAAGACAGCCTTTCTGAGGATGTAAAAGGGCTGGTGGAGAGTGAGCGTCTGCCATTATAATGAAAATTCCCCAAGCTGATTGTGACTGATGGTACGAAAGCGGGCCTAACATCACAATAAAAATTCCCTAACCCAGTCTTCATATGAGAAAAGACTCTTGGTGACTTCCCCGTCGCGTTTCTAGGGTAACGTTAAAGAGCTATGCAATTTATACAATCTTGCTCACAACGTTGACACTACCTAACCTAGAATTCTGTATATAATGTAGAATTCCGTAGCGAAGCACGGGTACATCAGCTAGTATTAAATTATACTTAAACCCAAAAGTGTTTAATGTCTCTTCTACTATTAACTTTTTTTGTCCTACATGTCATACTGTACAACGTTATACATTCTAGGATAAGCTCATTCATAGGTTAAGTTAGTGCTTGTTCTTGTTTATAATACAGAAAAATGTTGCTTATCTTCCCAGTGCAATCTACTCTTTATTAATTTTACCATTTTTGACCCTAAGTGAATCTATCTACCTTACGTACTCGCAACAGATGAGCCTCTTCTACGGATTTCCCACGTAAGAGATTTTTAGTCCTCTCTTAAAACCATATTCATATAGACTATTTATCCCTCAAACACCAAACCATACCTCTTACTTCTCTGTTCATAAGCATTAATTTCTTTACTAACAACTTTTGAATAATTTTGCAGACTTCTAATAATGTTATTTTGCTTCTTACATTCTGCAAAGATCATCTGCTTCTCAATACCTTTCACTCTAATAGTTGCTTTCTTACTTAGAATCTTATCTGCAAACTTAAAAGATTTCCAGTCTGCCAAACACACAATTTCAATACAAGTATTACACTATAACATACCTGTGAAAAACATTAAACAAGGAATAAAAAAACACTATTAAACAAAGACTAACATGTTTCGTTCTTAAAAGAACAGATTCTATCAAGATCAGCGCACGTTGAAGATGGATCGAAGAGAACTGTTTGCAATACTGGTTGTAGGCTATCAGTATTCACAATGACTGCCAACTGTCAGAAACATGTGGGTTTTTCTGATATTAAGCTTTTTACGTCTCGCGGGGAATTTCAACTGCACGGAAAAACTGTCTCCAGTGAAAGGTCGACCGTCGTACAAAGGAAAGTCAGTTCACATTGTGACCGTTCATCATCATGCTATGGACATGTTAGGAGGTCTGGCTAATTATATATGCCGTTTTCCGCAACATCCTGTGATATATAACGCAGTAGTTAACACTCTGAATATCAAACCGGGGTATGATCCGCGACGCGCCAGTCCGGAAGGAGCATTTTCCTACGCTGTAATGAGAAGAGGGCAACCTTGAGGCTAACCTTGAAACCGCGATCTCTTTCCGAGCGAGCGAGAAGGGATGATAACGCTACGCACGGAGATGGAGGTTATTGGAGACTGCGCCGAATGGTGTGTTAACTTTTGAAAAATAAATGCCCACTATAAATTCAACACCGCATTCATTAGTACCACCTCACCATACTTTACGAAAAAGAGGAAGAAGAAGAATACTTCTATATGAAATAATTTTTCTAAATTTATAAATCAGGTCCCATTCGAACCAATGTATTTTAGGCTGACTGTCAATGCATATAAATACAATACTTTAAATATGGATCAGTAATGACGCCTATCATACAGTAGTACGCAGATCAAAGGCGACTACTGAAATCTGACATGTGGAAAAAAGTGGGAGATATTGCACGATGAAACATGACGCTTGATTTTCCAAAAGGACGCTTTGGAAATTATGAATAACCTACTGATCGCTTTGGTTTCACATATGTTCAGTAGAAAGTAGGGGTCATAAGCTTTAATTCGATTATCACGTCGTTCAAAGACTCCGATTACCGGACTGTCATTTCCAACAGGGACATAATTCATCTCCCCCCCTGACCATTTGTCCGGAGGCTATAAGTATGACCTGGACCCAGATACTGTATCTCATTCTCATCCGTGTAGCTGCAGTGGTAACACCTTACCTTGTTGTCGTCTGTGTAGTTGCAGCTCAACATATTAGAAGTCGACCTGGATATCAGTTACTTGGATATCAGTGTACCAAGTGTTGTGCCATTGAAGAAACACATAAATGTGATTTAAATATTTTTACGGAATAAGCCGTGTGGTACAAGTTAATGTACATAATTGCCGAATAGAAGCCTTAATTTGGCATTTTAACATCACAATCGTGGAAGATAGTTATGACTTATGGTGCAATCACCAACGGAGGGCAAACACTTCAGGTTATTTGGCGTGGTGAGACAGTCAATTAATATACGAGAGTTAATTATCACCGCTCCTGAGTATTTAAGAACGAGCGACATTTTAGCAAAAATTAAATAACTGTTTTTGACAAAATTAATATTCGCATCCTTCAGGGACATTCGTTGTTATAGTCTGTGTGACGGTCAGGGAATGAACAGTGATTTTTACAACTTATCACTACTTGCGTTAATCTATTTAAACTTAAGAGTGGATCTTGTTACAAGTAGGCTCCCCTTTGAAAGTGCATAAAACAGTATTTGTTAACTCATTCTCCATTTTTCTGTATGTTCGTGAGTGGTCGTCGAACCCAAGACTCGGAACCTACAAGAGTCGCGCCTGAGTGCCTGCGATCAGCTTTACAAGGATCGTCCCGAAATTCAACTGAGAAAACAACAGTTCGAATCATGTCGTCGTATGAAGAAGAACCGAGGACTACCAGGAACTAGAATATTCATCATGTTCGTGTAAAGATCTAAGATGTACCCTAGATGA
This sequence comes from Anabrus simplex, assembly GCF_040414725.1. Lineage (NCBI taxonomy): Eukaryota > Metazoa > Arthropoda > Insecta > Orthoptera > Tettigoniidae > Anabrus > Anabrus simplex. The sequence goes on along the minus strand of NC_090269.1, from coordinate 233,438,140 downwards.
CAGCAAGCCTTACTCACCAAGTATTAAGTACATACTTTTATATACCCTAAACACGAGAGATGCATGCCAGTAATAATAATATTTGTAAATATTACAATGTCATAATTAAATATTAAATATGTAGGGAACATTATGCGCGTATGGCTGGGAAAGATTTATTATTATTAGTTAGGATTATCAAGTGATTTTTAAGATAATCATATATATTTAAAAAAATTCATTTGCATGAATTATTATATAGACTCCAAAGTTCTTAGCTTATATGAACTATCTTTGGGAAGAACGGCAAGTTAGCTAGATTTATATTTCTTCGTCTGGTAAAGATCTTCAGAGTAGTTTGGATATAAATTATACGTTTGCGATTCAGGTATTTGTAACCCCGGATAATATTAGATAATCATTGGAGTTGATCTAAACCGAGGTGTAATTAATTTATAATTATATATGAAATTGTGAGAAGAATTAAATAGCCTGAAATAATGGAGTCTTCTCTGCGAATTAAATGAACGGATTGAGATACGATGGCAAGACATGGGAGGGCGAAGCTGTAACATGTTTTGTTGTTGGAGTGATAAGGAAGAATAAATAATTATAGCTGTTGTGAGATATTAAATTGGGCTGAATATATAGCCAGATAACGAGTAATAAGAAATAATGGCTTTCAAGTGAGTGCATACTTGACAATAAGCCGAGATGATATGTAAGAAAAATGAAAGGAAGAGTGACGGACGATTTATGGTATCCGCAACCCAGGACTAGTTACAGCTGTTATTGTGATTGACAGGTATATGCCGGTCGACCGTAGGCCGAGCAAACTTTGCAGTCTCCAGCAAAGTAGTCTCAATCCTATTCTAATTATACGTTGCGAGTAACACGGATAATTTCCAGATTTTGTGAAGGATAGATCCCTTCTCATGCTAAGCATTAATTTAGCCTCTGATTGGAGTCCAAAAATGTTTACCTTGGAAGCCGAAGCCTGTTGGTTCGAATGATGATGGAGCGAAGATTTAACCAAATATTATGGCTTTGTTAAGCCATATCTTCAAGATGTGTTGTGTAAATATATTTGATATTTTTTATATGTATGATTCTGTGTGTTTTATTATTTCCCAAAGTATACTATGATGATGGGTTTGATTCCAGCTTTGACTGATTTTCTTTAAATATATAATATGTTAGGTAAACCCAGGATACGCACATATATGTTCAGCGTGTATGTTCATCGTAAGTGTTCAATGTAAATATACATTTGTCGTGGGCAAATGGATCACATGTTCGATACTCGGCAATGCAATCTCGTGTGTATAACAGATGTGCTTATATTGTGTTAATTTTTTTTTTCTCTATCCAAATCATGACTAGTAAATAAAGGATACCTGGTTCTTACCCAGGAGGCTCGAGTTCGATCCCCGGTACCGGAACCATATTTAATATCCATTTGTGACGAGAGTTTAATAAATAAAGGATACCATTCAGTATCCATTTTTTTATAAATAAACTCATATATCAGTGTATGTTGATCGAGTGAATTGGTGTACGTCAAGAATTAATTATGCATGGCCAATTTCAAGAAAAGAAGGAATATAATGTATATAATTGTGTCAATTTAATTGTTTCTTTTGCTCACATGTTGAGATAGAATATTATTTGTGTGGTTCACATCAGTATAAATAAAATGTTTAGAATATATACTTGAACAGAGATTCTTCTCATTTAACAAATATTAGCATATTCCTCTCATATTATAGAATCCTACTTTCATTATTTTAGATATTGCCTATTTTATTTCTTTATCGAATATTCCATTACCCATATTGCTCTACGAATTCAGCCGGTGATCTTATGAAAGTAGGGAGGATGAGACTTCAAGCCTGGTAAGTGACTTCTGGCGGTTCTCATCCGAATGTTCCATCTGTACATCTGTTTGTGAAACCAAGTTAAATAATATTGCCCTAATTATACCCAGAGTAAGCCTCATTTGTTGCCCAACTAACGGGACCAGTTTCATTTTGTCGCCGGTTGTGTTCAGAGCTGGTTCATACTTAATTTGGTGCGACGATTAAAGCCCTAACGGTTGCAATATGTCACAACACACCGATTTCATTCTAGGTGGTGAAATGAAATGGCGTATGGCTTTTAGTGCCGCGAGTGTCCGAGGACAAGTTCAGTTCGCCAGGTGCAGGTCTTTTGATTTGACGCCCGTGGGCGTGCTGCATGTCGTGATGAGGATGAAATTATGATGAAGACGACACAAACACCCAGCCCCCGTGCCAGCGAAATTAATTATGGTTAAAATTCCCGACCCTGCCGGGAATCGAATCCGGGAACTCTGTGGCCAAAGGCCAGCACGCTAACCATTTAGCCATGGGAAAAATTATATGTGGTATTCCTAGCTAAGTCCATAAACTTCTTTATTAGGAACGAAGTTTCCACTGTCAGAAAAGTGACAGTGAATCGTCGAGCGGTAGTTTCAGCGAAATAGAACAAATCGATGTATAAGCGACGGCACTCGTAAGATATAATGTATTCAATAAAAAGTATATATATATTTTCTTTTTGCTAGTTGCTTAACGTCGCACCGACACAGATAGGTCTTATGGCGACGATGGGACAGGAAAGGGCTAGGAGTGGGAAGGAAGCGGCCGTGGCCTTAATTAAGGTACAGCCCCAGCATTTGCTGGTGTGAAAATGGGAAACCACGGAAAACCATTCGACAGTGGGGTTCGAACCTACTATCTCCCGAATACTGGATACTGGCCGCACTTAAGCGACTGCAGCTATCGAGCTCGGTATATTTCGTCTTAAGGGAATTCGTATGTTTACTTGTGATAATATATCTTATATGATCTGTGGTAGTTTAATACAGTAATTATGTCGTGTTTTTAACGGCACGCCCCCCCCCCCTAAAATCGCTAAAATATAGTTATAGGAAAATGAATTAAATAAGCAATCAAAGCGATAAGGGAAGTGAAGCTAAATGTTAGTCAACTAAGCTGTATGCCATATTTATGGGGGAGAAAACGTATGTTCAGTTATCTAAGTCAGAATGTGCCAGCTTAAATGAGAACCACTTACTCGCCGTAAATAAAAACAGGAGGGACCTTAATACGATGTGGATATAGGATGCATCTGTGACAAAATCTTTAGCGCGCTGAAATAATAATAATAATAATAATAATAATAATAATAATAATAATAATAATAATCTTTACTTATATTCGTAACTGCCTTCTACCTGCCGGAAATTTGTCGTCTTGAAAGGACACAAGATCGCTTTTACTTTCCGAATGGTGAAACTCCAGTTTACAACTTTCCTGTTAACACACTGTAGTTTGCAATCGCGCTCACAGGTGGATTTTCAGCTTGTTGAACAGTGAGAAACTGCCACCGACAGCCGTTGCTCGAGAGCAGCATCTCAAAACGAAAAGTATGATAAGTGATGACATAATTGTAAGTCCCCATGTGCCTCATACAGATCTCACAATGAAATAGAAAGAAACCTTGCTTCTCTCGGGGGGAAAATAAATACATTTCATAATCTCACCGCCTCAGTATTCGTCAGTTACCTGTAGGTTACATATGCATGATATGGACATGTAACTGGTACAAACAACGAAAGGATATATACGGTACACGAAGTACAACGACGTGAAAGGAATTTATGTTGATGCTACACTATATAATAATAAAATATTATTGCTCGACGTTAACAGCAAGTTCCTTAGTTCTTGAGTTGACTTTCACCATCTTTTTTTAAATGCTCTATTTGTTCGGGGCGTCGACCTAGGAAGATCTTTTGCCTCTACTTACACCATATGTTTGGAACCTGCGTGTATTTGGAAATTGCGGAAGTGTAAAGTGTGAATGTGATGAAAGGAACGTTAAGGATGACACAAACGCCCAGTCCCCAGGCCAGGGATATTAATCATTTACAATTTAAAACCCCTGACCCGGCCGAGAATCGAACCCGGAGCCTCCGGGTGACAGGCGGACGCGTTGCCCCCTACACCGCGTGGCCGGACTAACTTTCACCATAGTGATGAGCAGAGTACAAATTTGGAAAAAAACCGAAAGGGGCAATAGTGAAAGGACAGGGGAGAGCACCTACGTAGGTAGTGGAAGGCCAGGGAAGAGAACAATTCGATTTCTCAAATTTAAACCACTTCAACACTCCGAAAATGTCAACTGGGAGTGTTATTTTTAGACATGACCCAGTAGCATCTGGGGCGATTTTGTCGGGCACGAAAATACCACAAGTCCAATGCAAAGTTTCCAATTCTCTCACCACGATATGCTTAGGTGATGGTAGTGGTGGTGACTGTTTTAAGAGGAAGTACATCTGCGCAATCAACCTCTATCAACACTTATCAGAAGGGGAAAAGGGAAGGGGGCCCACTCTTCGAAGAATGACGGAATGGGCAAAAGAAAGGAAAGTGCCACGAACAGCGTGAAAATGATTCCGTAGGTCTCGCAAACCTAAAACCGTCGCGGTCGAGGAGAGCTAGAACTGACCAAGGAAGGCGAGACAGAAGGGACCCACAAGTTAGTGAAAGTAATGTTGGATTTGGCTGAGAAACACCCCCAGTCAACAACCTATGCTCCGAAGTTGGGAAATGCTGAGTTCCCCCTTGAAGTCGCCTCTTAAAACAGGCAGGGTATACCGGGGATGTATCCTACTGCCCTCAAACACAGATGGCACAGTAGATTTAGTGGTTGTAGTAAGGATGTAAAGGAGAGGGCATATAAGTCTCTGGTAAGACCCCAACTAGACTATGGTTCCAGCGTATGGGTCCCTCACCAGGATTACTTGATTCAAGAAGTGGAAAAAATCCAAATAAAAGCAGCTCGATTTGCTCCGAGCGATTTCCGACAAAGGAGTAGCGTTACAAAAATGTTGCTAAGTTTTGGCTGGGAAGACTTGGGAGAAAGGAGACGAGCTGCTCGACTAAGTGGTATGTTCCGAGCTGTCAGTGGAGAGATGGCGTGGGATGAATAAATGAATACATTTGAGTGGTATCTTTAAAAGTATTAAAGATCACAATATGAAGATAAAGTTGGAATTCAAGAGGACAAATTGGGGCAAATATTCGCTTATAGGAAGGGGAGTTAGGGATTGGAATAACTTACCAAGGGAGATATTCAATAAATTTCCAATTTCTTTGCAATCATTTACAAAAAAGCTAGGAAAACAACAGATAGGGAATCTGCCACCTGGGCGACTGCCCTAAATGCAGATCAGTAGTGACTGATTGTGGAGCATTTAGAAGGAACGTGCCAAGTGTAAACAAATGGCTTGCGAGCTTTGTATTCCACTTCGGGGGTGTTTGTTAACTTCCAGCGTCGATTTTCAGAGATGGCTGAAGCTGGATGACCTACTTAGAGCACGTGTTTTAAATGTATCTTTCTTTACTTTATCTATACTAACGGAAGTGGCTTTAAGAATGGAGTCCTGTACTGTTCTCACCGAGGATATAAATCACATAACTAACGTGTAAATGGAGATCCAAGATATAGTGGTAGTTACGAATAAAACTGAAGTCGCTTCCTAACACAGACTTTATGGAAGGGAGCGAGTTTCAAGCACAAAGGAATGATCATTTTACTGGGGAGATCAGATTACATGCGACACTCCGTAACCGTAACGTTGTTCCACTATGAACTACAAGAAGTCAGACAAATAGTCTTGAAATAAAATTGCTGCCACTTTCTATGAACCGACCATTTCTCTGCGCAGCAGGCTTCTCAACAGACACGTGTGGCTTCGATTCCAAGTAAAACTGCTCCTGTGCCTTACAATGTCCAGATTCAAACGGCGGATTGTGAAAAGATCATACGTAATAGTAGGTTGTGGACAGTGTCGTGTGAGCCCACGTTTCAAGTGCAGAAACGATGGGGAACCACACCTAAACCAGCCAACAGAGAGAACTAATATCAAGCGCTCCTTGAAAAAGAATACCCAGTGTTCCTAAGCCGCGCCGGTACTATTTTAGACCACAACTCACACAGCATAAATCTTAAAATCCATGTTCCTAAATTACTTCTATTCATGCAAAAAAAATTATCGAAATATTGTTACGCCAGTTCAGTAAATCACAAGGTCTTCAGGTCCACGGACATTCAATATCAACATACCATTCCTTGCACTCCTTCATATCAGTCATTTATCTAAATTTGGGGATGTCACTCAGGTGGAAGATTCCCTAGCAATTATTTACGTAGTCTTTTCTTAAATGATTTCAAAGAACATTCATCTTGAAAAATGACTCCAATTCTTCTTCCTATAAATGAATCTTTAACCCAATTTCTCCTCTTGAATTCCAACTTCAGCTTTATATTATGATCATTTCCACCTTTTAAAAACGCCAGTTAAGCTTAGTTTGTCTACTAGTGTCATCCCAAGCTGATGACCTACCTGTTAGGCCCATTTAAACAACAATCATCACTGTCATTCCACGCCACCTCTCCATTGACAACTCAGAACATACTATTTAGTCAAGCAGCTCGCCTCCTTACTCCAATTCTTCCCAGCCCAAAGTTTGAAACATTTTCGTAACACTACCCCTTTGTCGGAAATCACCTATAACAAATCGAGCTGCTTTCTTTCGGATCTCTTCCAGTTCTCGTATCAAATAATTTTCGTGTGAATCCCATACACTGGAAACGTGCTCTAACTGGAGCCTTTCCAGAGACGTAAAAAAAGGCCATCTCCTTTACATCCAAACTACAATACCCTCATAACCATATCAAGAGATCGGTAACCTTTATTTAAAATCTCGCCGGGCTGAGTACCTCGGACTGTAGAGCGCTGGCCTTCTGAGCTCAATTTGGCAGGTTCGATGCTGGCTCAGATCCATGGTATTTGAAGGTGCTCAAATACGCCAGCCTCGTGCCGGTATATTTACTGGCACGTAAAAAATCTCCTGCGGGACAAAATTCCGGCACCTCAGCGTCTCCAAAACCCGTAAAGTTGTTAGTGGAACGTCAAATATTATTGTTTCGGGGTTTCCGTGGAGCACAGAGGTGTAAGAAGGTACGGGCATGAGTGGGTGGACAGAGAAAAGATCAAATCTTAATTTTAAAACTGTATTTCTTTCCTTTCTTTTTCAGAATTCAGATCTAGATGAACACCACCAAATAACAAAATAACAGTTGGATATACCAAGATGAGTTCGTCAGCTCTAGTAACAATAATGATTTGGGAAACCTTAAAATAATCAGGTACACAATAATTTACAGAGTGAGCTTGAAGCTCCAAGTTTACAAATGTCCAAAGAGCACAACTGCTCCATTCATTAATCCTCTATACTCTCCAACTTACTATAATCAAGCCTCTCCAATGCACAATCTAAATTTTAACACTAGATCAATACAAACAGATGTCACTGTCTTCCCCGCTCGACAGTCTGAGTTACACTTGAATAGGAAAAGTTAAACTTTTAACAGAGGCAAAAGGTGCCTATTCTACATGGCCTTAGTGAAAAAAGAAAAGGTTTAAAGTATTGGCCGTAAATCAAAATGCTATGAGGCGAACACTTGCACTCCTTTGAAAATACACTCTGAAACACTTAAAACCCTACGTGAGCTCATGACGCGAAGTTACAGAGGCCAAGCCTATACTACAGAGGTGACTAGATGGGGAAAAGCAAGTTCCAAAAGAAGAGATAAAGTTTAAATTTTAGAAATCATAGTCACCCCAATACCAAGTAGAATGGGAATTAAAAAAAGGTTTAACACTCCGTATTCCCTAAGTTCGAATAATGTCAGAATTTCTTAATCATTTACATTGAAAAGACGATAGATTTACATTAAGAAAGAATTTTAAAACCTTCCCCTCAAGTCAGTTTTTTGGGACTATCACATGATTAAAAGATGTCTGCCATTACCTTGAGCTGGTGGGCCTTCCGACGACGGGCAAGGCTTGCCCCCTGCCTCCGGTACGAACACACTCTAAACCTCTTGACTGGAGCGATGGAAAAGACAACATGGCCTAAAAGGTGCCAGCTTTTATAGCGGAGAGGAAGGTTCCAGAACTCTCTAGGCCGAAGCCCTGCACACACCCTCAATTTTGATTGGCTAATTTAATAAATATCACAAATTCCAGATTGCTTCAGAAATTAGATGAAGGAAGGGATAGCAGTGCTAGTAACCTTAGAACGCAAACAATTTACAAACATTTCAGTTCTGTAAAACTAGAAGCTACAAATTTCTTTGAAAATGAATTGTTCATCCTCCCACCAGAGGGACACAAGTCGATAGTGGACACATCTGAAGATAAAGATCGAACTTTCTTCTGATAGTTCACCGTTCGTATTACAGATGGCCTTCTGAAAGGCGCTTGGTTTAAATGTACAGCGTAGGCGTATCTCGGGTACTATTTATTGTTCCGGGGTTTTCGTGGATCACAGAGGTGAAAGAAGGTGTGGGCTGGAATGGGTCTATCTACGAAAATAAACAATTTAAAACTTTAAAATAAAGGTTATATTTCTTTTAAGATATCAAATTTCAACAAAACTCTTCACTTGGTGAAAGAACAAGGTTTCAGGTACACAGAAATTTTGATACAAACATAGAAAAGCCAAGAATTGGTAATTTACAATTGTGAGCTTCAAGCTTCCTAATTTACAAGATCCCAACATCACAAATGTTGTGTTTAGTTAGATAAGGATAAATATCTCCCAAAACACAATTTTCAAGATCACCTTGTACAGGTTACTGCCTTTCGAAAGGCACCACACAAATATCTATTACAAGAAAAGAGCTTACATGCTCTATAAATTCAGCCAAGAAGACTGCACTCCCAACCCTTACAGCCAGATTAAGGCAACTTTTAAGTTTACATTAGGGGTTAGAGCTTCTTTGCTCAATAGAATTACATTTCTAGGCCTCTCTAGGCACAACCTACAATTTACAACGCCATATTAATTACCTTTTCTATTACACAGGGTTATCTAGTACCCATATTACCGGGCCTTCGTGAAGAAGAACAGGTTACATTACTGGCCTAAACACAAAATTTATGGAGGCGTATACTTGCGCTACTCGAAATCAGATATTAAAACCCTATTTGTGCTTACAGCCCGACGGTGCAGAGGCTAATCCCACACTACTGAGGTGACTAGAAGGACACGTTAGATTTACAGGAGAAAAACAGTTACAAAATCGTAGTCACCTCAAGATAAAGTGAAGGGGAATTCGAGAGGGTAACACACTCTCTGTCCTTAGGACTTACATGAAATGCTTCATGAGAAAGAAGTAGTTTACATTTTAGAAAATTAACGGTTACATAGTTAAAGATGAGAACCTTCCCCTCGTGTCAGCTTGCGGAAATAACTACTTAGATGGAAAAACTGTTGGCCATTTCCTTAGCTGATGTTCTGCCTGCCGAAGGTTGAGGCCCCGCCTCCTGTCTTAACACACACACACACACACACACAAATTCGACGATCAATCAGACAAGTTAACTTGAAAAAGTAACAGGTTTTATACCCGAGAGGAATTTTTGAGAAGGCTCTGGACTAAATCCGGACACACCCTCTCATTTTATTGGTCATACAAAAGATTACAAGAAGCCTATGATTAGCTGAAAATTAAATACAAAATTTCTGATTGGTCAGAAACCAAAGCTGGCGAGATGAGAAGCAAGTGTTGCAAACCTTGAAGTATCAAAAATAATGAAAGTCAATTCAGTTGAGAAAACCTATAAACACAAAACGTTTTTAAAAAATTTCTAGTTATTTCGCCTTGCACCAGATTGCATGACCTCAGTTCTTTCATAGAGACATCTATGGATAAAAGTGCAAATTTCTTGAAAGTTGTTGTTGCAAGCAGTGATAAACCAAAACAAAACAAAGAAATCCAGTCGGTTTAGGAAACTTTAAAATAACATATTACTCTATCTCTATCATTTAGTAGGCCCTACTGACACCTTCTGATCAACGTCCCAACTTCTTGTACTAGATGTTTCAATCTTAATACGATAGATAACGTTCTCCAAGGCACTTCTTTTATTGGGCGGGGCCGAGATGTACCTCCCGGTACAATTATTATTATTATTATTATTATTATTATTATTATTATTATTATTATAACACAGTCATTTAAACAGGGCTTTTCGTCTTGGTGAAACTCTCAACCTGACATTTTACCCCGTTTATCATACTACTGCGTGCTGTCCTTCTCACAATGTTGTCGAAGTCTTTTTGTAATCCCTCACAATCCTGGAACTTCTTTACCACTCCATACAGTATAAAATCATCTGAATAAAGCCTAATCTGTGACTGAAGTTCTTTACTCGTATAACTTATATACGCAAAAAATAAAGGTCCAATAATACTGCCGTCTAGCCCCACCCCACCTCAATCTTTACAGGTTCAGATAATCATCAGAGTTCCATCTTCTAGAGAATTGGCCAACCATTCAATCACTCTTTTGTCAACTGCCTTCTATCAAACCAGTCAGTAAATTCGCAGACGGGTGTAATACAATCAGAAAGAATGTTTTCCCATTTCTATACAAGCAACACATGTCAAGCTGACTGACCTGTAATTATCCACGTTACGTTTATCACGCTTCCCTTTTCCTTTCTATACACGCTCCATTCATTAACGATCCCCGGAACCTGTTTCTGCCTATACATACCCCATCATTATCCCCTAAAATTCTTACGACTACCAATTATGTTTTTAATCATGGTATTCTCAGCTTTTTCGTAGCGTATGAATATTCCCTCTCCTACTGTCCCTATCCCGTCTCTAAGACAGAACACCCCAGTTCCGTGAGAAATATCCACATCCATAATACCACCTCTCAGTCATGATTCTACACCTATAATATCGGTAAAATAACTTAATGATTTTCCTTTCTTTTCAGTTTTAATAAAATCAACAGCTTTATGGCATCCTTGCTTCCAGCTTCGGACACACATTACCGCTCCCAAGTCCACCTCTCTTATGTGAAAGTACCTCCCCGTAATTCTTCTAAACAAACCCCTTATTTTTATATATAATACTGCGGTTCAAGTGATGGTCGTCTGAGCGCAGATCCATATACTGTATCCAATCCACCCGTTAGGATCTACAAATCTCACTCCCAATTTCCCCACATACCCACTCCATAATCTCGTTTAAGTCCCCGATCACCCTCCGTTCAGTATCCCACTGATAATCCTTGCTCCCGTGAACTTCTGCCGTGCTGTTTAAACCAGATCTCATGCATCGCAACTATGTAAGTACTGTATCTATTCCTGCTTGCCTTACATTGTTTGTGGCAATGTGGAAAATTATCACCTCCTTAAACTCGTACTCCCCTTGTACTTTCCTGGATAACACTCTACCACACTTCCTTTCTACAAATGAATCGTTTAACAGTTTGAGCAAGGAGTGAAAGGGAATCTTCCAATCAAGATTACGGGCGATCTTTCCCGCACGCACGCACACACACACACACACACACACACACACACACACACACACACACACACACACACACACACACACACACACATGCGCGCGCGCGCCCCCAAGCAACACAGTTGCTCATTACCTGAGCCTCATTAAATCTCTTTCTTGTTCTCGGCTGAACTCTGATGGCTGCAGGAGCGGTGTCCGTATAGATGCGGAATATTTAGGGCGACTTGCTGACACCAGGTCTTACTGCTGCCTGGCAAGAGTTTGACGAATCGCTACAACTATTTCGATGCCGGAGAGGGAAACAGGATATCTAGCTAATGTCAACGTCATCTGTATGGCCTCCCCAATGACGGGGTTCTAGAAGTGAAAAAAGCAAGTGGAGAAGGCGAAGAAAAGGGCTCGAAAAAACTACACGGTTGTCTGAGATATGCACGGATGAAATGGAGAATCTTCATAATTAAGGTTATGGTGGTTTTTTTTTTCAGTAATGCTCCATTCACGAACTTTGAAGAAGGCCTTGCAGCATCAGCGGAGAAAAGAGCGACAAAACCGTCGAGAACCCAAGACATTTCTAGTTCTTATAATCATGAAAGTTATCTTGAAAATGTGTGACGGCAGTCGTTTTCTTCTAGAGGGCGATGGATTAGAAGAGAGTAATCATTTTTAGTGGAAACACAGGAAAACAAGTCTTGCATATCTCATAACTGGGTAATTCGTCCTGCTCCCCAATGAGGAAAAAACCTGTTCGCCTGTTCCAGTTGATTAAAGAAGCAGTTCTTTAGTGGTGTCCAAATAAAGTGAATACTGATTTTGTGGCAGCTGCGATATCGGCTCTTCGTCAAGTTCTCAACTGAAGTGTATGCTACTTCCATATGAAGAAATGTCTTTGGAGGAAAATTCAAGATTTGGATCTAACTGAGGACTACCATCAGAATTAAGTATAAGATTTCACGTGAATGAAGGATTGCTCGAGATTCATGCGCAAGCTCCTGATAACCAAATACAGTATTATCTGCATTTTTTACTACTGAGCAGTCCGTCATGGACACCAGTGTCGTGAAGATGGCAACTCGTCGAGTCCAGTTGTATCCAGCTGATGGGCGCGTGAGAGTGTGGTGTATGCCCCATGAAGCTATGGATCCTGCGTGTCAACAAGTTGTGCCCAGGCGGAAGGTGGCTCAGTTCTCGTCTTGGCGGCGTTTCCATGGTCGCAATCGGGCCATATTGTCCGACCACAGGGAGCGCTGACAAGTGCTTGTTATGTGGACATTCTTTCAGACCATCTCCATCTCTTTCTGGCCCTAGAGTACCCTAATGGAGATGCCATGTTTCAAAGGGACAATGCGTCATGTCACCGCTCTATGGTGCCACGCAGGTGGCTGGAGGAGCACGACCATGGATTGGCCCTCTAAATCCCCCGATCTTAATCCAATCGTGCATTTATGGCATGTTGTCGATGCTGGTGTACGCTCCAAGAACCCCGCACCAACTACACAAGACCAATAATTGTGGGTAGAAGTGCAAGATGCGTGGGACGAGATCCCTCCAGAACGTTTCCAACACCTTGTCGAGTCGATGCCTTGCCGTATTGATGCCATTTTGAGGGCTCGCGGAGGATCAACTCGTTATTAACATCACATTCAGTGTCTTGCCACGACCTTTGGCCAATCAGTGTACATACATACATTACATAGTATACAAAACGACGAACCGAAGCCCGTTTAAGCTAATTTTAACGTGCCAAGATTATCATTTTGACAGTCCAAAGCCTGTGTAAAGTGTAATGGGAATCAGTCTATTAGTTGTATCAAATATTGCTTTAAACTTCCAAACAAAATACCTTAATGAAGCAACTAGCTGGCCATAACTCTCTTCACTAGCACTTGATCGGTGAGCCACGCTGCTTCGCCTCCTCGATTTATCGCGAAGATGTCCGCAATTCTCAGCTATGGAAACATTTTTAAATTTCGTCAGACCCCTGTCCGGTAGCAATAAGCCCTGCCGTCTGCAAGTTACCGCAAATATTCATGTCCGTATCTCTAAGATATTCGCAGAACTAACTTCCTCCTCCCTTCTCCCTCTCTAACGATCCTATCCTGCCTATCTCTTACTGTCCTCTCCTGTACTTCCCTTTCTTCTCGTCTAAACCTCCTCTGTAATACTACCCTGTTCCCCATCTTTCTTCTGCTGCTTTACCTGCAGTGACTGATACAGATTCCTCACACAAACCTCTCCTGAACTCACTCACTGATGAGCACTCTTAGCCCTAATTTTCCTTCCCCTTAAAACATTAGCCCACCTGTCTTCCAAAACTTCAAAGGAAAAAAAATGGATACTACACAAAGATTTCACGACAATGAAACAAGAAAGTTAAAAGTGATAAAATAACTACACTACAATTCAACATAGGCGTTTCCTAATTATAAAATTATAGGAATAAGACACTAATTACTGCACTATAGTTCGAAACTACATTTAGACATCTTAATTACAATGGGTTAAATTAAACAGAAATGTAGTTTACTAATTGTTTATTAGGAAGATTATTTTATTCCGACAAGCTAACAAATTTTAACTGCTTTAAATGGTGTAAGATAGAATGTGCCAAGTACAAAGTACGTCACGAACTTTAACTACGCAGAACTACAAATATAGGAATACAAGAATCAGCTGATTAATTATTTTTCTTATCGAAATTTTTGGAATAAAATATAAGAGTGTCTTAAATTACAAATGTATAAACAAGAGAGGAAAAAAATTAATTTGAAAACGAACAAGTTTAAAAGGTGGGAAATGATACACTATTTCAGCTTATATTGATTAAGACGCAGTGTGCTAAATGAATGTTACCTTCATTGAAAAAATGTATTCTTATTCAAGATTACTGGACGATGACGCCGAAACTTACTTTACTGGGCAATTCAATCGGCAGCAGAAAACTACCTCATGTGCGGCGAAGTGAATGATCTTAACAGCGTGCGTTTCAGTTTGAGGCACAACTGATTCATGAGCCTTCTAGAAACTCATTAACAGAATCCCACACCGGCTCTTCTTTTTCACCCGCCCGGAGTTTCTGGCACAATGAGCTTATCAGGCTCAGATAAGGGTCAACATAGACCCAGCCCCACACAGGCTCACGTCACTACAGACTCGTACGAATCAACATGTTAGTACGAGTCCCAATCTTACGCGCTTCAAAAGGCTTAGGAGTTTGGAATCCATTGCAGGCTCGATGCACGCCTCTAAGGATTAGTATACATAGCATTACGAACATCTAAATATCGGTAGATGTAAAGCATCCAAGCTTGGCTTTGTACAGATTCTGGACTGTTATGTTAATTCTATATGGGCAGCGAAACTAATATGCATGCCCGAAATAGTAAATTTAGAAGGTTTTCAAATGAATTGGATTACAAAAAAAATCTTGCAGCATGATTTAAATGTACACGTTCAGATTTATTATTATTATTATTATTATTATTATTGATAATGTTATGTTTAATAACCCTCTAGGATGGCTCTACTGGGATCTTGGACCAAAATGAGATATCGGTGCTAGTAGACACTCCAAACTTTAGGGTAAATGGTAACACCCCTTTTTGTCCCCCTGTGGGTGGGGGCGGTAGAATAACACCCACGGTATCCCCTGCCTGTCGTAATAGGCGACTAAAAAAGGCTCTGAACTTTGGAGCGTGGGTGGGAAACCACGGGGCCCTTAGCTGAGTCCTGGCATTGCTTCCACTTGTGCCAGGCTCCTCACTTTCATCTATCCTATCCGACTTCCCTTGGTCGACTCTTGTTCTTTTCAGACCCCGACGGTATTACGTATGGAGGCCTAGGGATTCTTTCATTTTCACGCCTTTCGTGGCCCTTGTCTTCCTTTGGCCGATACCTTCATTTTTCGAAGTGTCGGACCCCTTGCATTTTTCCCTATGATTAGTGTTATATAGAGGATGGTTGCCCAGTTGTACTTCCTCTTAAAACAATAATCACCACCACCACCACTTTTTGTTTTTGTCCATGTGCTTTATTTTACGTTACACGGACACATACAGGTCTTACGGCGACGAATGGATAAGGAAGACCTAGGACTGGGAAAGAGGCGATCGTGGCCGTATTTCAGGTACAGCTGAAATGCGACCATGGTATGAAAATGGCAAACTATGAAACACCATTTGCAGGGTCGCCGACAGTCGGGTTCGAACCCACTATCTCCCAAATGCAAGGTCAACGTTACATTTTTTTTGGTGCGAAATTGAGTTATTGTGAGATTCATATTTAGCATTATAATAATAAAATAATAATAGTACGGGCTCAGCTACCGTGGGCAGACATTTCGATATGACGCCATCTGGCTGTCTGCTCGTCAATTTCGAGGTTCTGTTTTACTCCAGGCCTACTAGATGGCAGATCGAGTAAACCGAAACTCTTGGGCGTCTATGGCTGAGATTTAATTAATTTTGTCGGGTAAACACCAAATGTGTTACCAGAGATCTTTTACATGCGACATCGTACGACATGGAGTGTCGAATGGACTTTTTTCCGCCCTTCAAAAATCCGACTGCCTCCGCCGGGTTTGCCCGCTATCTTGGGATCCGGAGGCCGACACACTACCACTGATCTACAGAGGCAGCTATGTAGCATTATGAAACGCACATTCTGGCAAAAAGGAAGACGTTTCAGTCGCACAGTACGCCAACAAATACGAAATTAAAGCGAGTCAGGGGCGAACGTTTTCCAGATGTTACCGTCGTAAGGGCCAACTTCTCTTGACCATACATTTAGCCTGTTTTGCGAACGAAAATAGGGTACGTTATATCCTTATTTGGATCGTTGTTATAATTACAGATAATGTGCTTTACAATGTATCATGTATGTACCCTTATTATACTTCAGCATCAGCTACAGGTAGAGCTTACATAGTTTTGTTTGTAATATTCATGTTAGTAACAACTGTTAATAACAATCCCAAGCTGGTGTTTCCCTTGGACTACTATAATATTTGTGTCCAGTAGCAACAGTTACAGAAGAAATAATTCCATTGTACTTCAGGGTACAAAGAAGTAATCCATAATAAAATTATGAGGTAAACTAATAAATCATTTATTTTATAATAATAAAGTACGTAACTTACCCTGTGACTTGCTTTTAGGCCAAGCCGTGTAGAAGTCTTGTGAGATTGTTATTTTAATTTTTCATTTGTATGTTTTAGATATTACTGTCTACAGTTATTTACCCAGTTTGAAGTTAGATAATATTTGTTAACGTTTAGGCTTAGTTGTACTTGAAGAGATGGGCTTTCTCAATAGATGGGATTATCAATATTTACTTTATATTATGAGTGGGCCTACACGAAGTTCGCTAAAGTCTTTTTCTTGAATTTTAAATAACGGAAAACTCTTAAAATAGTGATTTTAAACATTGTGCAGACTATAAATAAATCATATCCAAGCCCTTAAGGACTGTAACCGTACAACTTTGTTACAGACTTCCCTTGGCATTCATTAAAATCATGTTTATGAATATTAATTCTATTCATTATATTGTATATTCAGTTCGTCATTGTGATTGTATTATTAATTACGCATCACGCATCTCATTTCATCTAATCAATAAAATAAGGGAATCATTCTTGTAACCATGATATAAATGTGGGAAATTTAAAACACACTATTTCAACTGGTAACTTAAGACATACAAGAGCGACCACGATATAGTGTAACGAGTTTAAGTTTAGCAGTCATTGACTCAGTAAGTTTCTGCTGGCATAAGATATACCACAGTTTCCTACGCGTGGGCACGGAACAGGTAGATCACATCAGGTATTTAGGATGTGTATTCTCCTAGGATAGCAGTATAATGAGAGAGAGATTGAATCAAGGAGCAACAAAGCAAATGCAATGAGCTCGCACATACGATCAACGGTATTCTGAAAGAAAGAAGTCAGTCACCGGGCGAAACTATTTTTTACACCGGTCTGTTTTCACATGAACTTCGCTTTACGGGAGTGAAAGATGGGTGACCCAGAAGTAACAGACATGAAAGCAGCGAGAATGATCACCGATATAAACAGATGGGGAAAACGGCAGGAGGGTACTCGGAATGGGAAGATAAAGCCTAAGTTGGGAATGAACTCGATGGACGAAGCTGTAGGCACAAATCTGTTTCCGTGGTGGGGTCATGCGAGACGAATGGAGGATAGGTTATCTAGGAGAATAATGGACGATCATGGGGGTAAGAGAAGCAGACGAAGACCAAGGCGACGACGGCTAGACTCAGTTTTGAATGATTTAAAGAGCAGAGATATGTAACCAAACGAGGCCACAGAGCTAGTTACAAGAAGAAGACTGCGGTTGCATTTAGTAAATTCAGAGGCTTGCAAACTGAACGCTGAAAAGCATAACAGTCTATAATGAAGATGCATGTGAGAATGTATGTTTGTTATGGTAAATGAGTGGGAGAACGGGTGAAAGTTTATGGGATCTCGAGTGAGACTGTATGTGGGTATGAGTGAGCCGGCCTAACTAAAGTAAGTGGGGATGCTAGAGAGAGAGAGAGAGAGAAAGAGAGAGAGAGAGAGAAAGAGAAAGAGAGAGAGAGAGAGAGAGAGATGTCTTGTGAATATTATGTAAATAATGTATGCCTATGTAAATACGGTAACGGTATATAAACACACTATGTAGAATAATTGTTTATTTTAATATTGTAATTTTAAGTGGTGATGGAGGCACTTTCGTGTACATGGGGCTATGCCCTTTCTCCATTCACCATCCCTAAATTGTACCTACAATTAGTGGAAAATAAATAGTAACTATGGTACGTAACGTGATGTCATTTTGGATGAGGTCTGCAGCCAAAATAATCTTTGAATATCTTCTTCAGAATGATTCTGTGGCACGCGACTTTTGCTGTGCACTCCAAAGGCGGTATCTTATTGACGAATTACTGGAGGGGTCAAAGTATCGTTTCATTCACCGCTTCCGAAGTGTGCTACCTGCCCAGCTGATGCTTTCTGACGGATAGGAAGGGGAACCACTCAACCCTAGCTGTCTGAATGACGTAATCCAATGAATGTCGGGGACACAAGAATCCGGTCTGATGACGCATGGCCCGCGTGCCTGCCATTCTGTAGCTAGTCTGCCTGGCTCATGCAGTCAGCAAGGACCTTGACAAGACCAGGCTCTTTATAAAAAACATTTTCGAAGTACAGAATGTACCTATCATAGTGGTCGCAAGGACGGGCGTTAATATGCAAAAATAATATTGTAAATACGAATCTGTTCGTCGCACGTATGAGGAATTTCCTAAACCTGGGCCACATGCCAACAACCGTCTGATATCTTTCGAGAAAACTTTCTGTCTCCTTTCGCCAACACTACACTACAAATTTAGTGAATCTGGAAGTAAGCTTACCTGCAGTACACAACAAGAGTGTGGAAAGAGGTGCTGTAAAGTAGGGTTGCCAGATTGTACGTTTTTCCCCGTATTCTTACGGTTTGTTTGCCTTAAAGTACGTCTTACGTATTTTCAGATGTTTTGTATGTTTCTCTCTCCGCAAAACGTAATATTTACTTTTGCCAAATAGTAAACAATGAAAAAGGGTTAAATGTGTATAGTACACTTCAACATACTGTATTTTAAAAGTCACTAGGACTGGTTAGAAAATTGTAAAACATGTTGTATGAGTGAATACATTAAAAACACTTGCAATGTCTTATCATTAACAAAATATCAAATTGATTAAAAATAAATTGCACTAATGAACATGCTGGTGAATTTCCAACAATTATGGTTAAAATTCCCGACCCCCCCCCCCAGGAATCGAACCCGGAACTCCTGTGTCCAAAGGTAAGCACGCTAACCATTTAGCCATGGAGCCGGACTGTACTATCGGTATCTACTATCTATTAGTTGTCTTGCCGCGTCTCGCTTTCTTTGTGTATGTATATTGGTGTCGCTGCGGCTTGTATTGTGTTACCATTAAGTAGCTACTTAACATGTATTCTGACGAAAGTGTTTATGATCCTTCTACATCGCCCAAAAGACAGAAGAAAATTCAGTATAACCAGATATATTTAAAGTGGGAGCATACTTTTATCTGGATTCGTCCTCATCCCGAAAATATTTAAAAAAACAGGCGTACTGTAATCTGTGCAACACCAGTCTTGTCTGTACACCAACTTATTGCAACGAAATAACGGTTTCACTTTTGTATACAATTATTGTGTTGTATTTCATTGCCCACATCGTAATTGATACGGTAATGAACCATGTAAATAATAAAAACAAACAGATCTGTGATCTTACAATTTAACACAAATACAGTACAATCAATGTACCAAAAGCCGGGCGTTTCATCGTGCAACAATCTTGTTTGTACACTTACAGAAGAAAATTATAAGTTCACTAAAAAAACATTTGTTACCTTGGATTTAATACCCCGATGAGTATTCTCTGGTCTTGAGAACTGCCTTGCACCTTCGCTACATGGAATGAACCAGTTTCTCACATATTTCTGAATCGATTTTACCGCATTCTTCTTAACTGCTCAAGTGATTGAGGCTTCCTTGCATAAACCCTTATTTTTAGATCGACCCACGAATGTTTTATGGGACTCACGTCAGGGTATTGGACAGGAGTTCGCAGTTGCGTTGGTACGTTCCATATCAGCCACTGCTTGCAAATATCAGGTGTATGCTTGGGGTCATCGTCTTGCTGAAAGATGTAGCGAGACCCCAACCCCATTTGTATTGCACTGTTTGACGTCGTTCTTTAAAATGTTTAAATAACCTCATCTGTCCATGATGCCATTGATTTCGATATTTCCCACTCCACAAGACGACATACACCCCCAAATATTAATTGATTTACCTCCATGTTTTATGGTGGTTAGCGTATTTGTAGGTTTATTGGCTCTCTTTACTTTTCTCCATTCATAAACTGTTTCCATCCGAACCGTATAGAGATATTTTGGTCTCATCGGTCCAAAAAACTTTGTTCCAGAACGTACAATTCTTGTTTTCATACTCTCTGAAAAATTTCATTCTGGCTTGTCGATTATTCTTAGTAACAAAAGGCCTTTTCTGTGGTCGTTTACCGTGATAATCATATTTCCACAATACCCTACCAAATGTCTGACTTGATATTTTCTTCTTCGGACTTCCTTTCAGCATTACGCGGATCTTAGGCGCAGTTATTTGTGGATTCTGTTCTACTTGTTTCACAATATAACGTTCATCTGTCCTACTCAGTATCTTTTGCTTTTCTAGGCAAATTCTTTGTTGTTCCTCTATATCTGAATTTGTTCAACACATAGTGTATTGTGGAATGCGGTTTATTTTGCGTCCAATTTCACGCAGAGAATACCCTTGCAATCCGAGAGATAGAATTACATTTTTTAGTTCGTCACTTAACTCCGTTTTTTTTACCCATTATGTAACACACATCCTCGTGCACTAACTGCAAAACTATACACACTAGCACAGCACAGATACACACCAGCTAACTAGCAGTGTTCCCGAGCGAATACGGGGCAGTGAACGTGTACAAACAAGACTGTTGCAAGCAAATAGGCCACTACACAGCATATGTAGAGAGAATTTTTATCGCTAACAAAAAGTTCTCAACACCTTGTGCAATAACTTATCCGAGTCTCGTGCATTGGTTATGTACTATTTAGAAATTATAAGGATATTATATCTGCTAAGTGGGGTGTACAAACAAGACTGTTATGGACTGTATGTATGTTCAGTCCGTCAGCGCTAAAGCTCGTGGGATCCTCAACAGCCCTGCCATCAGCTGTCATAGATGGCCTAGACATCACTGAAGAGGCGTACTAGGGAAGTGAGGAGTGAGGTAGTTTCCCGTTGCTTTTCTCACCGAGCCAGAGTTACTATTACATATCAGCCTGACAAGCCCACTGAAATGCATACACCAACCGACCCTATGAGCAACATTTTCACACCATTAATAGCAGGGACTGGCTGCATAAGGATTGGCATTACTAGCATCGCTCATACCTCAGTCACTTTCATATTGTCAAAGCCAAGGATAAGACAGAGACAGATCTATGAAAGTAACAAAATTGCTTAATAATAAATCTGTCACGGGAGATAATGTTACAGCAACTGATGGTGGTGATGGTGATTTTTGTTTTTAGAAGTACAACTAGGCAATCATCCTCTCTGAACAAATTAAATGCACACAAAAATTAAAATCAATTCTATTTATTCACTAGAGGAATTTGAACATGAATCAAGAAACTTTTAAAAAATGGTCCAGTTAAGGGAATTGGGCATAACAGAACAAGCCGGTGAATCAGATAATATATTGTAATGTATATTCCAGTTTCTTAAAAAATTTGCCGTCTAATTCTCTCGACATAAAGCATGCGTCTTCTTAATGTTGTAACTTTTTTGAGATGATTACTGATAAATAAAATCATGAATAAAAATGTATAAATAAAATTACTCAAAAACTTAATAAAATTAATAAGCATAACTAACCGAAATGTCCGTAGTAGGGGCGCCAGAGTTCACCAGAATGGATCCCTCGAATTTAGATAAGAGCATGATAAACTTGATATCCCAGGGCGTGTACATAATGCTGCGTACTGGTACATCTGCTGCAGGCCTTACCTAACCTCCTGAAAACGATTAATTAGGTAGGAACTGCACCTAGGTTCATCAATAACACTGATTCTAAAATAGCTAACTATATTCTGAACAAATTTTATGCATGAGCACCTCATCAACATACAACATTATACATATAATACACACATAAAATATTGCTGGAAGACTCCATATTTACAACAACAATAATAATGAAAATCGTGGGAAAACGAAAGCGAGAACTAAGCTACCATTTGTAGATAGTCCGATGAACAATGTACATGTATGAAGATAAATACCCTTCACTGTCTCTATATCAGTTCGACTTACCGATTCTCATAAACGGCAGTTATCACATCACACAGATACTGTACCTTGTACTACTGTGTTCACATATTTTAACACTTGTTGTAAAGATATATACACACGTCTGTCGATCTTCAACATAAATTATGGAAAGTCTGAGATAGCTTTCACCAACATATAATGCTAGGCCGCCACAAGTGCTACAATACTTAATGCGCAAGCACTCTCCACAATCAGCCACCTTCCACGAACATAACTAGACTACGCTCCACGAACGTTTGAAGTCCAGTCCATTGCAGCCGTGTGACTCCAGTACCGTGTATCAGCACTACTTCCTTCTCGTACCTTTACAATATCACTTGTAGTTCTCTTATACAGTGTCACTGGTTGTAGTTATCTTCCTTCTCGTTCCTTTACAATCACCTCGGTTGCCGCCGTATCATCAACCTTTATAGACATCAACATCCCCCTCCTCTCAGATGATACGTCTGGATTGGTGCTTGCCAGCCAATCATGAGTGAACCTCTTGTCAAGACCTTGCTCCCAAGAGATAAACAAACTCTGGGGTTTGCCTCGGATGAGTCAACGAACTTCCCTAATACAACAACAAGCTCATCTCATCAGGCTGAGATATATACATGACTCACGGAATATTCCGACACAAGTACATCACAACAAACACTGGGGTATCCACATGACTCAACCAAATTACCAGAGTTATTAAAGCAATGTTTTCCCACTCGTGCAAAACAAATTACTCATACCTACATATGTGGATATCTTCCAGCTTACCAATATAAATGGCAAAATATACAAATGAAATACAGATAATATCTCTAACTTGTACATATAATTCGGGGGTGTGATATATGTACTATCACAATGTACTGATAACGGAAATGTCAATAACGGAAACCAGCATTCTGTTCACAAGGTACTTAAAGCAGAGAATAAAATAAAAATAATAAGAACACGGTGGAATCAACCTTTGAAATTATGTATTACATAATTACATCAGCCCAGACAGACTCACCCTCCCCCCCCCCCCCCCGCCCCACATAAAATTACAGGTCCGGGACCCAAAATCCGAATCAGGTCACTTATCGTAATGTTCATATTTTAGAGAGAGAACTGCACAAGTCTCCACTGCATGGGTCAATGCCAATGGCCTGTGCGGAATGATTTCACTGTAAAACACCCTAGTAAAACAAAACTGCACTACAGATGCATACTTTTCTGGTTTATTATGGGCAATGGTAAATCAATAAATGAGGAAAGTTATTTTTATTAAATGAATACTTGGGGGTAATTAACAACAACAACCCACATTTCTTAAGATCTGAGATATAAAGGAAAATTTACATTTACTTTTATAACCTAATAAGAGCAGCAGCCGCCATCGGCCATGGCTAGCGTAACTACTCACATTCTCATTGGCAAATACAGTAGAAATAATACGCGACACTGAGCGAGATATCGAGGGACAGCTACTGGAGCTCACTCTAGCGGATAGACCTGAACAGTACTGATTCTCTCATAAGAGCACGTGTATTTTAGTGTGAAGTTTTTGGTGTTATTTATACGTTTTCAGTGAGTTGACATAAATAAATAGTAGTGTGTGTCATTCCTTGATATCTCCTCTCAACATGAGGGGAAAGGTTTGTGCTGTGTTTGGCTGCAGTAATTACGAAGTAGAGAAAAATGCGCGGTCGTTCTTCAGGTTCCAGGTGTAGCCCTAGTACACTTTGTTTTCATCTCATGTCTCGCAATTTGGTTCAGTTCAATTATTGTCCGTTTGTTTGATCAGATATAACGGGAAAATGACAATAGAATTTCTCATAACTTATTTTAGGTCAGGGAAAGCCGCATAATGCATTAGGTTATGCATTATTTGATTAGTATATAGTGGCGTAACCAGCCCCGTGGTGTAGGGGTAGCGTGCCTGCCTCTTACCCGGAGGTCCCGGGTTCGATTCCCGGCCAGGTCAGAGATTTTTACCTGGACCTGAGGGCTGGTTTGAGGTCCACTCGGCCTACATGATTACAACTGAGGAGCTATCTGATGGTGAGATAGCGGCCCCGGTCTAGAAAGCCAAGAATAACGGCCGAAAGGATTCACCGGGCTGACCACGCGCACCTCGGAATCTCCAGGCCTTCGGGCTGAGCAGCGGTCGCTTAGTAGGCCAAGGCCCTTCAATGACTGTAGTGCCAAGGGGTTAGGTTTTTTACATAGTGGCGTAGCAATATGAAAGGGGAAAAACAGAAAGTGTCGAATATTTCCATATTTTTAGCTATACCTAAAAAATATTTGTAGGTTGCAGAAACTGTCATTTCTGAACTAGGCCTAAGTCTATACATTTTTGCTGTGGGCGCAATGATAACGGATTTATTACCGAGTTTAGGTATTTATTGATTGGTCATTGAACAGCAGACCGCATCGTTGGCAAGAAAGATTGTTAGGCGTCAAGGCAACGAGTTTGGTGACGATGGTCGTTGTCGTAGCGGTCGTTCTATCGATATGAGAAAGAACGATCAATCGAAAAATGGGGAAGGAAAAACCATAGAAACAGGGGAGGGAAAGATTAAATACTCCCTTGGCCTAAGATCACATGCTCTAATATCGTCGAGCCGGAAATTTCACTGAGGGAAGCTGACAGGAGGAAGCAGGAACTATGGCAGGGCTTCCTCGGTCCCAGTGGTCAGCAATAACATCATGTTAATATTGAGGTGTGTACCATTTCTCCTGGCGCCACTAATCTCAGCTAGATAGCATTACTGCTTGAAATGTACAAAAACTATCCCTCGACGACGGGTACAACAGCTAGTCATATGAAAATGTCGTGCCTGAGGAATAAGTTGCAACTAAAATGTGTTGTTCCACTTTCAATGTTTTAATAATTAATATTCATTCACTACTTTTACGATTTTCGGAGACGCCGTGGAGCCGGAATTTAGTCCCGCAGGAGTGTTTTTACGTGACAGTAAATCTACCGACACGAGGCTGATGTATTTGAGCACCTCCAAATACCACCGGACTTGGCCAGGATCGAACCTGCCAAGTTGGGGTCAGAAGGCCAGCGCCTCAACCGTCTGAGCTACTCAGCCCGCTTAAAGTGTTTTTCGCCCGTTGGCAGAACATCGAATTTGGTACAGAATTAGGTGTTTATATTGTACAATGACAAGTAAGTGTTTATACATAACGTGCTTTGAAAAATCTAAAAAAGGTGTTAAAAAGCCTAAGAAAATAATACGATATGTGGATACTCGTTAAAATTCGATTCTACAACACGATAATCAAAATGAAGCAGAAAATAAACAAACCTACTAGAAATGATTAGTACAACCATTTCATACTTGCTCGAATGTTACTTGCCGATAGGTCAACACACACAACCTTGAATCTAATAGGAGTGATACATTTCAATAAGGTACCGTACATACCTAGGCATAAAGCAAGGACGCACACGTTAAGCAAATGTCAGATATGGTTTAAGAAAGGCAAAGGTTTACATAATTATATTCTGACTGCTCCAGTATTTTTAAATCGTGATGTGATTGAAAGTACGACATAGCTTACCATGCAAAAGCGAAAGAACCTTAGAAAATGGAACGTACGTGCACTGATCTTTAGATAAACAACATTCGTTAAAAGTACACATTTGCAAGACGTTCCGAGGTTTTATACAGAAATAGAGACAAATGCTAAGAGTTACTGTATCGCCGATAATATGTTTACCCTGATAAATAAAGGGAATGTTCGTGAATTGATGTTCTCCAGAGAATTACGCGTTAGGCAAAGCATGACTTGTGAAGGTCAAGAGAATCATATTGCCTATTTGATAGTCACGAGCAAAGAAGGAAATACTCAGGAACGAACTTATGTGAATCACCACATTTTTTCTGATTTATGCTGAAAACAGCCTCACACCACAAAACAGGCTCCTCCTGTACACGACGATGGTTAGGCCGCTACTCGAGTATGCCTGTCCTATATGGGGCGTGGCCGCTGATTGCCACCTGAGTAGGCTGCAGTCCGTTCAGAACCGGGCCCTGCGGCTTATTACGGGTTGCGATCGGTATACACGTATCACCCAACTCCACGACCTGTGTCAGATAGACACTGTTAGGGTGAGAATGACAAACCTAGCCAAGACAATTTACAGGAGGGCCCCACTAAGTGGTAACCCTCTTATTCACAATCTAGGCTCCTACGATACTCGCGGCCTCAAACACAAGAGACCGCTGGTACTCGTAAAGTAAACTTCTCCGCGCACCTAGCGCATTTTACTTTCTCCTCTACGTGCGTAGCACCACTACTGTACAACTCACTATGTAACACAGCGCTCACGCGCCCGGCCACACTCTGGCCAAAGATTGTCTAGATTCTCACCCTAACCCCATTCACCAGCAATATTACAGCCATGGGATCAAATATTAATGACATAGCGCTCAAGACCGGTATCGGTCGACGGGCTAAAAAGTTCTCGCATTGAGCCGTAGGCTCAATGCATCGAACATGGGGATGGCATGGTGTCATTCGAAACCGTACGTTCAGTGTAGGGGTAGTTGACTGAGCGCTCGCAATCTGTGCCCCACAAGTCAGTGGGCAAATGAGAGACCGTACGTTCAACGCAAGCATACTTGGTCAAGCCCCATTCGCCCTCTGCCCTAAAAGTCGGAGGGTATCCGAGTCAGCAGATAACATGTGCCTAAAGGCTGCTTGAACAATTATCAAGCAAAAAGGCCTCAGAAAATTGAACGTACTAGAACAAATACCTGCAAACAAAAAAACACACACACACTTGGCTTCATTCCTACTAATTCATACGGGTGAAGTCAGTTCAACCAATGCTTTATAGAACATATGCACAAACCTTCAGATAAACAACGTTGGTTAAATATTTTCAAAACTTTTTGAATCATATTGACATATTACAAAGGAACTCGTAATTAAAATGCAATCTGTGTGACGTCCATTTGTCGTCAATGTGCTCCCCAGGCGTTCCTAACCGTGCCAGAAGCCAACTACAAGGACTTCTTAACACTACAGAGCTCAGCTGAGAAGGAACTCGCTATATTGTAAACAGAACGGAACGTATTACGTAAAGTACTCAGGTGAGTAGTGGGCTAGACTGAGCCATGAGTTTAAAGCCTCCTTCCCCCGAGGTAGCTCAGATTTCACATTCCGAGAACGGATTTTTTTTTTTTTTTTTTTTTGACAGAATACAAGTGTTCTAGGTCATGAACGGTAACTGCACCTCTATGGAGGCTTGAGAGGTGACAGGCAAACAGCACCTCGACAAAGAATATTTACTGGCTCAATGGACCGCTACGGTGTTCACGGTCGCTGAAACCTGACCTCTAGAAGAAAGGCGGCCTTTATCTTAAAATGTTCCTTTTTTTTTTTTTTTTTTTTTTTTTTTTTGCTAGGGGCTTTACGTCGCACCGACACAGATAGGTCTTATGGCGACGGTGGGATAGGAAAGGCCTAGGAGTTGGAAGGAAGCGGCCGTGGCCTTAATTAAGGTACAGCCCCAGCATTTGCCTGGTGTGAAAATGGGAAACCACGGAAAACCATCTTCAGGGCTGCCGATAGTGGGATTCGAACCTACTATCTCCCGGATGCAAGCTCACAGCCGCGCGCCTCTACGCGCGCGGCCATCTCGCCCGGTAAAATGTTCCTTATTGAAGAGACAGTTGAACCAACAGAAACTAGGTTTGGGAAGCACGAGGCCGTGGCCTTTATCTTCAGTACTGTTCAATCCTTTAAAGAAAAAACATAAACAGCCAAATTCGTGGGAGAACCAGAATCGAACCAGGCCAATGAATAGCAGAGGTCAGCAATTTTCATTGAAAGTATTAAGAACACTCAAAGCCGATGCAGCTCAATAAGCACCCAGCTAGGCACCGAACCAACAATTATTCATGCCAATAAGGATGTGCGCGACAGAAACCTGGAAACGATAGTCTCAACCCCATCTAATCCGAATACGAGGCGATTCGCATGAAGCCTAGCGACTCCAAGCAAACCTAGCCTCACTGCGAGGCCGCGCGTATGGCGAGGCGCGGTAGGAAGACATGAATAATACCCGCGAACACTTTTTTTTTTCCCTGTTGGTTTAACGTCGCACTAACACATCGAAAGTTTTCGGCGACGAAAGGATGGGAAAGAGTTAAATTTGGGAAGGTAAGTGGCCACATCCCGAACGCAAGCTCACAGCTACGCGACCTTGAACGCGCGGCCAATTCGTTTCGGTCACAAAATACTTACTGTATGTATTCGTTGAATAATATGTTCATTTTTCCGGTGGAATATCAAGAGTTGTAGAAGAGGTATCC
Organism: Anabrus simplex; assembly: GCF_040414725.1. Lineage (NCBI taxonomy): Eukaryota > Metazoa > Arthropoda > Insecta > Orthoptera > Tettigoniidae > Anabrus > Anabrus simplex. The sequence continues at coordinate 233,409,475 of NC_090269.1, read as the reverse complement.
TTAGAGCGTAATGGTATAGTTTTAATTAAAAGAGTCAATCCAGAAAGTGTCAGAGGAATAAACAACATGTATTTAATTAAATGTCTATTTGCCCAGATCCGAAAAATTGTAAACAGATCCGATCATGATTTTTATGAATGTCTGAAATCATGAGATGAAAAATCTAACATAGTAAAACCGTGAAAAATAAACAAAATTCAGCATTGTTAAAACCATTAAAATAAACAGCGAATGAAGCTTTAACCAAACCCGTCAGTGTGAATTACCATGTATGTTGGTGGCTATACAGCGTCCAATAAATTAAACCGCAACAATGAATACCATAAATTTTGTCCCATAAATGAAGTTGCGTGAATGAGCCATACGAATCCCAAATTATCGTTCACACATGTTCCACATGGGATACAAAGGCACTGCCAGGCTATCAACGATTTTTCTTCTTCTTCTTCTTCCACATTCCGGTAGAGTCGCGGGTGCAAAGTAAGTAGTATTTGTAGCATATTCGTTTCCACTATGAGTGCTGATGTCACCTGGAGAGGTTTTTCGCCCGAACTGGCTTTATGTTTGTCATAAATATGCAACTTCAAATTAGCGATTTAAGAGTATTCTGTCAGAAAATATTAATAAGACTTGGTTATTGTAATGCTGAATAATAATTGTTCCGGCGATACCGTGGAACGCAGAGGTGAAAGAAGGTGCGGGCATGAATGGACGGATATATACTGTATAAAGGACAAAAGATTAATTTAAAACTTGGAAAACCGAGCTCGACAGCTGCAGTCGTTTAGGTGCGGTCAGTATCCAGTATTCGGGAGATAGTGGGTTCGAACATCAACTGTCGACAGCCCTGAAGATGGTTTTCCTTAGTTTTCCATTTTCACACCAGGCAAATGCTGGGGCTGTACCTTAATTAAGGCCACGGACGCTTCCTTCCCACTCCTATCTCTACCTGTCCCATCGTCGCCATAAGACCTATCTATGTCGGTGCAACGTAAAGCAACTTGAAAAAAAAACTTGAAAAATGTATATTTCTTTCTTACATCTTTAGTTTCTTTTCAAAACAGGATTAAACAGGATTAGAAAATAATAAAATAATAATAATAATAATAATAATAATAATAATAATAATAATAATAATAGCGTATGGCCTCCGGAGAGGCCTGGTGCGGGTCTTTTTCTCGTAAACGGCCTTATTAGGTGACCTGCATGTCTGTGAAGATGAGGGCCCTGCCTAGGAGGATTCCTAATGCTGAATACGCCACACACACCCAGGCCCCGAGCCAATGGAATTAACCAATTAAGGTTAAAATCCCCGGCCCGGCCGGGAATCGAACCCGGGACCTTCTGGCCAGTACGCTAACCATTTAGCCATGGAGCCGGATGATTAGAAAATAATCAGGTACAAGAGTTTAGCTCGAAAGCTTGAGTAACAATTTTAGAGAGGTCTAGAATAATCTTATATATATATAAAGCAAGATGTCCTGACTGACTGATAATCAACGCATAGCAAAACCTACTGGAGATAATTGCATGAAAATTTGAGGACATGTTCCTACCGTAGCTTAAATGCGCACTAAGAAAAAACATTTTAAAGGGGTGAAATGTGATTTTACTTTTTTTGTTGAATTTCTCCGTTTCTGTGAAAACTATTGTACTTATATTCATTCAGATATTTATTTCCATATATCATAAATACTACTTTAAAAGACATTTTAAAATTTCCGAATTTGAAGGGGTGAAAAGGGGGTTTTACATTTGTATTCAATATCTCCGTTTTTTGAACAATAGTGTACATAATATATATTAATTCAGTCTGCCAAATCGTCTCAATAGTACAGCAAAAATCTTGCACTTCTTGAAAAGTCATCGGAAATACATATATATTTTCAAGATTTTCCAGATGAAATACTTCCCTTGCGCACATGAATCTTTGGTTTCTGCCAATTAAAAATGGCAGCGGCACTTTCCAACTTATAAATGTACGCGCCAATTCACTCCGCTTCCGTGTATTTTAAGACGGTAATAAACCAAATCCTTAAAGAAAATTAAAAAAAATTAACAGTATATACGCCTAAGCAAAGCTGTCTATGGTTCGAAGATATGTCCCTCATATTGACGAAGGAGAGCAGAGGCAACTTGCATAATATTGTCGACCAGTAATGAAGTGAGTGTGATAGAACCCTTGAGCAGTAAGGGTTTGAACCTTGGCAATCCTTGCTAATAACTATTCCTCCTCAGAAGAGTACCAACATTTCATATCATAAGATTCAACGTACTGGTGTGTGATATTTCAAGGAGTCAGCTAAATAACAGACTGCAGCGCGATAACGTCTTTTTCACGCACACAGCATAATGGCAGTAACTTATTTAAACATTAATGGTGAAGTGTTGCCACATAACATTGTTTATATTGTAGGCGACGGTGCGTGTCTATTTAGATCTCTTTCTTACATTTTATATTCTACTCAATTACGGCATAAAGAAGTTTGTGAAGATATTGTTTCGTAAGTTGTCTCCATTTTGTCCGAAAATCATCTTGGTAATAACTATTCCTCCTCAGAAGAGTGCTGACTTTTCGTGTCAGAAGATTCAACTTATGGTGGAACATGTTACTTGACGGCAGCAGCCAAAATATTTCCATTCCGCTTTGAAGTTTATCGTGATCAAAAGTCATACTGAACATTTAATGATTAAGCTAATACCGTAAAAAGATTGCGATTTACTGGTAATCTCTCTAACGGACATTTTGAAGTACTGTATATGAATGTCTGTGCGAGGAAACAAGTGCTTCATTCGTTGTTACAAAGTTTCTGAAAAACGTCGTACTCGATACTCAAACGCTACGAGAAAAATAATATTTAAAAAAGCAGTAGCCACATTTTTACAGAATAATTCTTCCGTACGTACCATTGCTGCAAGTAAATATCAAAAGAAAAATCTCTAAGTCCATAAAGCAGCAGCGGACACGTACCAGAAGAAAAACCCCAAGGTCCATAGAGCAGCGGCATCGACACACTAGAAAAATAATCCCGGCAACTATACACCAGCAAAATAATCGCGAATATCATAGGACAGCTCAAACGCGATAAGAGCAACATCACCCTGGGGTCCGAAAAGAAAGAAGATGGCGTCCATGTAAAATTAGGTTTCGTCCGGGATGTCTTACGATCCTGAAATTAATTAGGAATATAACAGCTTGATAACCACTGGTATAATGATCCATAAATGCCAATTCTGTAATGCTCTCAAGTGGAAAGGTGAAACACCAGGCATATGTTGCGATTTTGGCAAGGTTCAGCTGCCACCACTCTAGTCTTCACCTGAACCATTGTACAGTTACTAATGGGTGCCCATCCAGATCATGGTCATATTTTTTTTTTTTTTTTATCGAATTAGAAAATATAGCAGCCGTTTTCAAATGACATCTTTTGGTGCTAATCAAGTCATCCAACCCAGCTTTATGCCAACTTTCAAAGTACAAGGTCAAATTTAGCATTCCATAGGCAGTCTATTGCCAAATGCTCATCAAGATCCTGGATTTTTGCAGATTTACTTTAACGAGACGACTAATTAAATAAATGAAGCATTGGTTACATATTTTGATGCAGAAGAAATAGAGTATAAATCGGTCGACACGGTATTACAAACGGACGATGCTGTCAATTATCCAGTAGAATTCCCAAATATTCTTAATCATCCAGGATTCCCATCTCACAAACTTCGTTTAAAAGTAGGAGCACCTGTAATGTTACGTAACCTTAAGCCACCTACGTTGTGGAATGGCACTAGATCATGTGTGACGGGGTTTAAAAAAAACAATAGAAGCTATAGTTATTACCCTGCACGTGTCCCCCAGGTGGTGCTAAGCGAGCAACTACGATCAAGATGTGACCGAACTGTCAAACGACCTCTCGGTCATGATAAACTATATTCGTCGAACAGTCCTTCTAAGGACTATGAATTTCAAACACGGAAGATCGGCCCACAGATCAACATCTGCCAGTTTAACATCAAAGGCATTAGTAGAGCCAAGAGTGAGTATTTATCAAGCATTTTACAGAAGCACTCAGTTGACATTGTCGTACTACAGGAAATACACACAGAGAACACTGAACAGTTATTGGCAAGGGGAAAGATACCAGGGTTTAAAATGATAGCAGCTCATGACCATGCTAAATATGGAATTGCTACTTACATTAGAAATAACATTTGCAACTACAGTACCCTACCAGTAAGCGATCATCCAACCTATTTCTCCACTTCAGTACAAATAGAAGACATCATGGTAACAAATATTTACAAAGCCACCCAATGAAACATGGCCTGATCCCATTCCCATAATACCCTCTCATAATAACATCATCCTTGGAGATTTCGACAGCCACCATACATCTTGGGGCTATATGCAAGAGGATGAAAATGGAACTAAAGTCTCAGAATGGGCTGAAGTAAACAACCTTGCACTTATATATGACCCCAAAGATAAGGGAACGTTTCACTCTGGCCGTTGGAAATGTGACTACACACCAGACCTTTGCTTTGTCTCGCACAGTTTTATGTCACCATCTTGCCGTGTTAGGAGACAAGTGCTCAATAACTTCCCACACAGCCAGCATAGATCCATAATCTACCAAATAGGAATTCAGATCACAGTTATACAATCTACACCCAGACCTCGCTGGAACTTTCAGAAAGCAGACTGGGTTGCTTATGCCAAGTCTACTGATGCCAATATCAGATGGATTAAACCTGTCCCAGAGAACTACATGAGGTTTGTTGGCTTAATAAAATCAGCAGCAAAAACATGTATTCCTACAGGATTCCGTAAAGACTATATATACCGGGATGGAGTGAAGAGTCCAGCAGACTGAGTAAGGAATTTGAAAAAAAATAGCAGTCACGAGAAAGCAACAGATTTATTACAATCACTTGATCTTGCTAGAAAAGAGAATTGGGTAAAGACTGTAAAAGACATGAATTTCACCCATTCTAGTAGAAAAGCATGGTCACTTATTCGGAAATTAGATTCCACATACATACCACCAAAGCCACATTCACCAATCAAGGTAGAAGCAATAGCAAATCACCTCGTTTCCACCTCTAAAACAACAAGGAATAAACTGACCACTAAATGGGTTAAAACTGAGCTTAAACAGGCAAAACGAGAAACACAACCGAACGCGACCTATTTACAACCTTGCACATCACAAGGGGTTGACAAGGGATTAAAATCATTCCGAAATGACAAAGCTGCAGGACTAGATGGAATCTACCCAGAACTACTAAAAAGCTGTGGTCCAGCTACAAGAAGATGGCTCGCTGCATTCTTCAGCTCCATACTTCAGTCAGGAAGACTTCCCCCAATCTTCAAGAAGTAAACATTATTGCCCTTCTGAAACCAGGGAAGGATCCAACTCTCCCACAAAGCTATCGACCTATAGCTCTACTCTGCGTCACCTACAAGTTATTAGAAAGACTGATACTAAACCGAATAGCACCCGCCATCTAAGCATTCCTTCCAGTTGAACAAGCAGGATTTCGACCCGGCCGTGACTGCAGTGACCGAGTACTGTCCTTGACCACATATCTGGAGGTTGGTTTTGAGAACAAATTGAAAAGCGTCTCTGTCTTCTTAGATCTTACAGCTGCATATGACAGTCTGGAGGGAAGGTCTTATGCTTAAACTGATTAAAGCTGTTCCTTGCTTAAAAATTACTACACTAATTGACAGAATGTTAAGCAACCGACTATTTCAAGTTCACTCAGAACACAACAGAGGCAAATTCCACAAAGTTAACAATGGCCTGCCTCAAGGGTCGGTTCTATCTCCTACTCTGTACAACTTATACATCCACGACCTGCCTGAAACAGTGTCCCGAAAGTTCATATACGCGGACGATATTTGCCTTACAATTCAACGACTCAACTTCGCAGAAGCTGAAATAGTTCTTAACCGAGACCTTGAACTGTTGGATGACTACTTTCAAATATGGTATCTTCATCCCAACCCACAGAAAACAGTGGCATCTACATTCCATCTAAACAACGCAGAAGCAAACTACCATCCAAGGGTATTCTTCAAGGGTCATGAACTACAATATTGTGCCAATCCCAGTTACTTAGGAGTAACATTGGTCAGGTCTCTTACGTACAAAAATCACCTGCAGAAAACCGCCAACAAACTAAAAAGTCGTAATAACATTCTCCAACGACTGGCTGGAACTGCTTGGGGAGCGGATGGAAACACATTAAGGACAACATCTCTGGCCTTGGTCTATTCTGAAGCAGAATACTGCTCTGGTGTCTGGCATAACAGTGCTCACACACAGCTAATAGATTCACAACTTCGTCAAACCATGCGAATTATAACTTATGCACTTCCTGCTACACCGACCCAATGGTTACCGGTTCTCAGCAATATACTACCTCCACATATCAGAAGACAGAAGGCCCTTTTTCAGCTATGGACCAGAATGCTGAAGAATGAACATCTACCTATTCATGAGGATATCAGACAGAAATGCACACGCCTTAAGTCTCGCCAGCCTGCTTCGAAAACTGCAGTGAAGATAACATCCAGCGAATTCAACCCCACCTCGAAATGGTTAACAGAGTGGTCTTTATACCCACCTCGGGGAATAGTGGATATTGATAATTCATCCACAAAGCTGGCAGGCTTCGATCTGCCACGCTGCACCTGGAGTAGACTAAATCGCATGAGATGTGGAGTAGGTAGAACAGCATCTACTTTACACACCTGGGGCTGGTCAGTTTCTCCATACTGTGATTGTGGGGAGGTTCGACAAACAATGAAACATGTAGTGCAGGAATGTCCACTCCGTGCTTTCACTGGCACCATGGAAGACCTCAACTCAGCAACACCCGAAGCAGTGACGTGGGTGGCGGGTTTGGACATTCACATTTAGTGAGATGTACATCACTCGCACTCAATGTGTATATAAGAACTGTCAGAGTTGATAGGTGGATAGTGATGTAAATATATTTTGTTTTCTTCTTGTTCTTTCAAACTTTGTAAACTGCTTTCTTTGACTGTATAGATATGATAATCTGTATTTACTTTGTACTCATCTTTTACTGGTTTTGTAAGAGTTTATAGGTTGTCATTATTCATCATACGCCAAATAAATGAACAGGGTGTTCTCCTGGAGAATTTCATTTAAGAGCGAACTCGGAATACACGTGAAACTTTTCAATTCCGACCGAAGAAAGGTTACAAAATTAAGACAAATCTAAAGGTTACAAAATCATATCAAGTTGAGAGGGAATTCAAGAGGATTTCTCATTCTTTATTCCCCAAGTTTGGATAAGTTATTTAGACTTGTTTGAGAATTTACATTAGGAAATAAAAGTTACATTGCGTAAGATTTGAAACCTTCCCCTCGAGCAAGCCTTCAAAGACTATTGCATTATTAAGCCGAATCTGCCATTACCTTGAGCTGATGGACCTCCCGAAAATGGACGAGGGAGACCCCCCCCCCCAGCCTCCCCTATGTGCACAGCCTAAACGTCTAGACTGGAGCGATCACAAAGACAATATGGCCCAAAACGTCCCAGCTTTTATAGCGGAGAGGAAGGTTCCAGATTTCTCTGGGTCGAAACCCTGACAAATCCCCAATTTCCATCGGATAACCAAATAAATATCAAAAACCGTGATTGGTTACTTCAATAAATGTACAAAATTTCTAACTGGCTAACATATCAAGTTGACGGGAAGAGATAGAAGTGTTGATAACTTTGGAATACCAGAAACTATAAACAATTCAGTTTAGCAAACCTTGACACACAAAATTACTCCAAAAAAAAATTGTACATTCTCGCCCCAGAGGTTGCATCAAAATTGATAGTAGAGAACTCTGTCGAATCAATCACTATTGATCTGCAATTAGGGCAGTCGCCCAGGTGGCAAATTCCCTATCAGTTGTTTTAACTGATTGCAAAGAAATTGCAAATTTATTGAACATGTCCCTTGGTAAGTTATTCCAGTCACTAACCACCCTTCCTATAAACGAATATTTGCCCCAGACTTGTCTTCTTGAATTCCAATTTAATCATACTGTGATCCTTGTTACTTTTAAAGACATCACTGAAACCTATACATCTACTGATGTCATTCCACGCCATCTCTCCACTCACAGCTCGGAACATACCACTTAGTCGAGCAGCTCGCCTCCTTTCTCCCAAGTCTTCCCAGCCCAAACCTTGAAACATTTTTGTAACGCTACTCTTTTGTCGGAAATCACCCAGAACAAATCGAGCTGCTTTTCTTTGGATTCTTTCCAGTTTTCGAATCAAGTAATCCTGGTGAGGGTCCCATATACTGGAACCATACTCTAGTTGGGGTCTTACCAGAGACATATATGCCCTTTCCTTTACATCCCTACCACAACCCCTAAATATCCTCATAACCATGTGCAGAGATCTGTACCCTTTTTTTACAATCCCATTTATGTGATTACCCCAATCAAGATCTTCCCTTATATTAACACCTAGGTCCTCAAAAAGAACTTTCACCCCATCAACGCAGTAATTAAAACTGAGAGGACTTTTCCTATTTGTGAAACTCACAACTTGACTTTTAACCCCGTTTATCATCATACCATCATCTACTCTATCAAATGTCTTACATAGATCAATAGCGATACTGTCCATTTGACCTCCTGAATCCAGGATATCTGCTATATCTTGCTGGAATCCTACAAGATGAGTTTCAGTGGAATAACCTTTCCTAAACCCAAACTGCCTTCTATCAAACCAGTTATTAATTTCACAAATATTCTTAATATAATCAGAAAGAATGCTTTCCCAACGCTTACATGCAATGTATGTCAAAGTGACGCCTGTAATTTTCAGCTTTATGTCTATCGCCCTCTCCTTTACACACAGGGGCTACTATAGCAACTCTCCATTCATTTGATACAGCTCCTTCAACCAAACAATAATCAAATAAGTACTTCAGATCTAGTACTATATCCCAACCCATTGTCTTTAGTATATCCCCCGAAACCTTATCACTTCCAGCTACTTTTCTAGTTTTCAACTTTTGTATCTTACTGTAAATATCATTGTTGTCATAGCTAAAGTTTAATACATCTTTAGTATCAGTCACCTCCTCTATCTGGACATTATCCTTGTAACCAAAAATCTTTACATACTGCTGACTGAATACTTCTACCTTTTGAAAATCCTCGCATACACACTCCCCTTGTTCATTAATGATTCCTGGAATATCCTCCTTGGAACATATTTCTGCCTTAAAGTAGCTATACATACCCTTAGATTTTTCACTAAAATGTGTATGACCGCGAATTACGCTTGCCATAATGTTATCCTTAGTTGACTTCTTTGCTAGATTCAATTTCCTAGTAAGCTCCCTCAATTTCTCCTTACTTCCACAGCCATTTCTAACAATTTCTTTCCAACCCGCACCTCCTTCTTAGTCGCTTTACTTCTCTGTTATAATACAGCGGATCTTTACCATTCCCTACCACATTTAAAAGTACAAACGTATTTTCACATTCATCAACAACTGATTTAAACCCATCCCAAAGTCTGTTTACATTTTTATTTAACGTTTCCACCGATCATGGTTACTTTTTAACAACTTCCTCATGGCTGTTTTTTTTTTTTTGCTAGTTGCTTTACGTCGCACCGACACAGATAGGTCTTATGGCGACGATGGGACAGGAAAGGGCTAGGAGTGGGAAGGAAGCGGCCGTGGCCTTAATTAAAGGTACAGCCCCAGCATTAGCCTGGTGTGAAAATGGGAAACCACGGAAAACCATTTTCAGGGCTGCCGACAGTGGGATTCGAACCTACTATCTCCCGAATGCCATGGCTGTTTTATCAGCCATATGGTATTGCCTAATAGTCCTAATGTTAATATCTTCCTTTCTTCCACATGTATTTTTAACTACCACAAAAACAGCTTCATGATCACTCATACCACCTATTACTTCGATTTCTCTATAGAGCACATCTGGTTTTACCAGCACCACGTCCAGAATATTCTTCCCTCTAGTTGGTTCCATCACTTTCTGAATCAGCTGTCCTTCCCATATGAACTTATTTGCCATTTTTTGGTCATGCTTCATGTCGTTCGCATTACCTTCCCAATTGGCATTTGGTAAATTGAGATCACCCGCTACAATCACATTCCTTTCCTTATCGTTTCCCACATAGCTGATTATCATGTCAAATAATTCTGAATCAGCGTCAGTGCTACCTTTTCCCGGTCTGTACACTCCAAATATATCAAGTTGCCCATTATCTTCAGAAATTAGCCTTACACCTAGAATTTCATGTTTTTCATCTTTAACTTTTTCGTAACTTGTAAATTATTCTTTCATCAGAATGAATACTCCCCCTCCTACCATTTCTATCCTATCCCTACGATACACACTCCAGTTCCGTGAGAAAATTTCTGCATCCATTTCTCAGCTATGATTCAACTCGTATTACAATATCTGGTGAGTATATATCTATCAAATTACTTATTTCATTTCCTTTCTTTGCAATACTTCTACAGTTCTGCACTAATATTTTTATGTTATCCCTACTTGACTTCCAGTTCCCTGTTCCCTTATCACCGCTCCCTAGGCTACCCCGTTTCCCCTCAACGTACCTCCCAATAACCCTTCTAAACAAATTTCCTAACTTATATGTACCACTCCGGTTTAAGTGAAGGCCATCTGAGCACAGATCCCTATCTCTTACCCACCCATTTAAATCCAGAAATCTCACTCCCAGTTTCCCCACATACCCACTCCATAGTCTCATTCAAATCCCCAATCACCTTCCAATCAGTATTCCTCCCTCACAGTATTCCACTGATAATCCCCACTTCCTTAAACTTCATCCGTGCTGCATTTACCAGTTCCCACACATCCCCAACTATGTTGGTAATTACATCTGATTATCTTACGTTGTTAGTACCAACGTAAAACACCACCACCTTCTCCTTTCCTCCACCTCCTCTTCTACTTTCCTCAACATCTGCCTTAACCTAATTCCTGGATAACACTCTACCCTGGTTCCCTTTCCTCCACACCCTTTCCCCACATGTCTAGTGGAATCCCCCATGTCCAGAGCCTCAAACCTACCCACGTCATTTGATCCCCTCCCCTCCTGGTCAGTCCTATCTTTCCTGACAGCTACAGTAGCTACTTCCTCCTCCCTTTTCTCCATCCGATGACCCTGTTCCACCTGCCTTTTCCTATCCACTACTCCACATTTCCGTTTTCTACCTTGTCCCTTGTTCCTACTTCCACACTTCTCAGCAACAGTTCCCTGTTCCTCATCTTTCCTCGGTTGTTCTACCTGCAGGGACTCGTACCGACATCAGTCCTGAATGGAGCCCTTATCCTGCAATCTCTTCCCCTTAAAACATTTAGACCACCTGTCTTCTACAATTCCCTCATTTCCATCCATCTTTTACACCTACTGTATTCTGTACATTGTTTGAGGGAGGCCTACTTTCCTTCCTGTCATCAGAGAATCCTAATTATCTACTTCAAACTCTCCAACTCCTCCCTCACACTCCTTAATGCCTGGCCACACCCACAGTTCCTACACTTGCAATCCTTAGCCATTCTTTACTGTATAACGAAAAGGAAAAATAAAATAAGTTATTCTGTACAAAATAAAAATAAAAAGAAAGAAATATTGTCTAGGATAGTTCACAAAGATCACACGACAATAAGGTAATTAATATAGGCTGCTACTACACTACAATACTACTTAGTTGTACGATTCTTTTCATAGGACACCCGAACAGGATGAAAATTGCTGTTAATTACTGAAAACAGAAAATACACAAGAATTGCAATTCTAAACTGCAGTTAATTCTACCCTAATTACTACAACAGAATTCTACACTAGTGTACAAAAGTGAAGCTTAATGACTGAGGCCATACCGCCTGATATTCCTATCTGAACAAACGGAAACTGAATCACACACCATATGTCACACAACTTGTCCAAAAAAACAGTGGCAGAAAGGTTCTGATAGCCTAGGTACACCTTTCACGACAACAACTAACAAAACTTGGCAATGTCTTCCACAACAAAATATGCTATTGATAGGGTGTATGGTTACCCCTAATGGCCACATATGCTTCAGAGCAACGTGGCATGCTCTCTATCAGATGGTCTAAGAGCTCTTGTGGCAGTCGATCCCATTCCTCCGAAAGGGCAATGCGGAGGTCTTGGAGGGTCCTTGGTGGAGGCTGACGGAATGCAATTCGCCTCCCCAATGCATCCCAGGCATGTTCTATTGGATTCAGATCCGCAGACCTCGCTGGCCAGTCCATGCGATGGATGTTTTCCCCGGCCAGAAATCCATCCACCAGAGCAGCGCGGTGCGGTCGAGCATTATCGTCCATCAAGAGGAAGTCTGGACCAACTATACCTCTGAAGAGTCGAACATGTGGTCTCAGTACCTCATCCCTGTATCTCCGAGCGTTAACAGAGTTCCTCGGATCACCCATGAAGATGTGCAGGTCCGTACGGTGCTGCCCCACACCAAGGTAGTTAGGCCGGGCGCACATTGGGACGCAGGCGAAGCAGCTAAAGCAGCGCAGCGCAGAGCAGAATTTTGTAATCCACACAAATCATTGCACCATCGCAAGTTCAGACAGGGCAGGTCAAAGCAGAGCAGGCCGGTTCTGCACGTACTTCCGCCTACCACGCGCAATCTTCGAAACACAGATTCCTGCGCGCGTGTCAGGTAGTTAAGAAAAGGAGGAGAAAATTACCACAGCCGTTCGGTCTCGCCATGTTTTGTAGGTACTATGGGAATCATGTGGACTGCAATGCAATGCTTAATTTTAATTTCCGTTATGCATGTATGTATGTATGTATGTATGTAAGTACACGCATCGTGAAAAAATGGCTGAACAGAATTTAATGAAAATCGGTATGTACATTCGGGGAATAAGTCACTACAATCTAGGGCTACGCTATAATCATTTTTACGCTGGGTAACAAGGTAGTTTAGAGGAAGGCCTAAAATATAATCCTCAAATATCTATCAAATAATCCGTGGCCCAAGTTCTCGCAACATTAGGTATTTAACGTCAAGATCTAATGCTGATTACAGAGAGCATCATTGCCAAGTCCGTGACCGTCATCCACCATCACATTTATGTTAAGAAATAAGTACGGAAAATAATTGATCATGTCTTGTCAAATATAAATGCAAACACGTTCACAACAGATTGTCAATGTTGATTGATTTTAGTATACTGTGTGGAAATCTAGCAGTACGGTACATTTGTATATAAATGTTTTCTCCATCTCTCCCTATCTGATCCTATTAATGAATACTTCGTCCGGCTCCATGGCGAAATGGTTAGCGTGCTGGCCTTTGGTCGCGGGTGTCCCGGGTTCGATTCCCGGCAGGGTCGGAAATTTTAACCTTAATTGTTAAATTTCTACGGCACGGGGGCTGGGTGTGTGTGTCGTCTTCATTTCATCCTCATCACGACGCGCAGGTCGCATACGGCAGTTAAATCGAAAGACCTGCACCTGGCGAGCCGAACATGTCCTCGGACACTCCGGGCACTAAAAGCCATACGCCATTTCAATTATTGCTACGTAACAAAAGTTAAAGATAATACAATTTCCGATCATGTGTCTTCGACTGTTTTATCGTACCGGCTATGATAACAGAGATGGGTATTAGTGAATTTACCAAGCAAACTGATCGTGCGGTTGGGATCGCCTTGCTATGAGCTCGCATTCGGGAGATAGTGGGTTCGAACCCCACTGTCGGCAAACTTGAAGATGGTTTTCCGTGGTTTCCCACTTAAAACCAGTGAAATGCTACGGGGGCTGTACCTTAATTAAGGCCACAGGCCGCTTCCTTCCCATTCCTAGCCCTTTCCTATACTATCGTCGCCATAAGACTTACTGTGTCGGTGCGACGTAAAAAAATAATGAATTTAGACTTTTCTTGCTAAGTCCATATGAACGCCGAAGATCGCTAACATGGAAATATTGTTCAGTCTTGTAAACTGGCAAGGTAGTTGTTTTTATTGCGTCGTCATCAGCACAAGGGAAATTGTGAAGATGACTATCAAAATGAGAAAAATCACGAATGCTTGAAGAAAAGAAAAAAGAGCCTCTTTAAACTGGATGCCACAATATCACAGAGTCTAAAGAAAACATGTTCTTTCTGAAAACCGACGGCACCCTGCGTGGCAATGTGCGCTCTTATGCACTTCGCAGTTTCGTAAGCCTCGCGCTGTCCTGTTCTGCGGCCAACTGCTTCTCAATGTGCGCCCGACCTTAGAGATGAGAGCACAATGAAATGAAATGTCGTATGGCTTTTAGTGCCGGGATATCCCACGACGGGTTCGGCTCGCCAGGTGCAGGTCTTTCTATTTGACGCCCGTAGGCGACCTGCGTGTCGTGATGAGCCCCCGTGCCGTAGGAATTAACCAATTAAGGTTAAAATCCCCGACCCGGCCGGGAAACGAACCCGGGACCCTCTGAACCGAAGGCCAGTACGCTGACCGTTCAGCCAACATACAGTCGCGAAGCTCTGATGATAATTTTTCATCCGACGCGACTACAGCTCACCAAGCGGCGAGGTAGAGGCAACTTGCTAGCAGACAACAGGGAACGAATTACCACTACAGTCTAAAATGGTCATAACTTCTGAACCATTCATGCAAATAATGTCCTGACAAGGTTATTATAATCCTTATGAAATAGTGGAGGAGGTCAAACAATTTATTTCGATGAGGAGTTCGAGGATAATATCGAAATATTTATTTAATCTATAGGAATTACTTTTCTTTACCGCGGACTATAATATAAAGTCGCTTCTAGAGGGCAACCGGTTCGAAATAGGTATATACCATCACGGACTTCTTTGTAGAGGTTTCTATGCTCTACAATTCTTATGCTTACACTTGGGGTCTATCGTTGACAATTCACGCAGCGTAAGCGAAGAATGCAAGCGACCGACCGACAGCGAACCTGCCAAATTGATCTACAGTAAGAAGGCCAGCGCAGCGCTCTACCATGGTCGTCACTTGCTTTCTTGGCTTACACTGCCTGAACTGTCAACGATAGACCCCAAGTGTAAGCGTAAGAATTGTAGAGCGTAAAAACCTCTACAAAAAAGTCCGGGATGGTATATACCTATTTCGAACCGGTTGCCCTCTAGAAGCGATTTTATATTATAGTCCGCGGTAAAGAAAAATAATTCCTATAGATTAAATAAATATTTCGATATTATCCTCGAACTCCTCATCGAAATAATTGTTTGACCTCCTCTACTATTTCATAAGGATTACAATAACTTTGTCAAAACATTATTTGCAGGAATAGTTCAGAAGTTATGACCATTTTAGACTGGAGTGGTAATTCGTTCCCTGTTGTCTACTTGCAAGTTGCCTCTACCTCGCCGCTAGAGGTGCTAGTGTCGCTCCAGTTATCAAGTGGATGAACGTTCTTATTAGAGCTTCGCGACTGTATACATTAGACTGTGGTAAGAGGTAGAGATCACGCGCAGGTCTCCCCACCACGCTTGGCCGTCGATGACGTCAACGTGAACCCTCAGCGCCTTGTCTTCTGTATGAGGTAGGCTAATACACTGCTGAAAGCTATTCTGTTTTAGCCACAAGTTAGAGATAAGAGAACTTCATTGATATTTTAACATCACCTAAGAAAATGCATTCCACTTCACTATTACAGTAGAGTAATATGAGATCAAATACAGTGTAAATCCAGAAGCGTTTCTGAAGTATTTCGAACTGTATAAAAGGTTGTTACAATGCTAAGACTGTGATCGCAGTGGAATGGCCATTCCATATGTTCATGTTCTCAACACTTATGTCCCCCTGTGGGTGGGGGCGGTAGAATAACACCCACGGTATCCCCTGCCTGTCGTAAGAGGCGACTAAAAGGGGCCTCAGGGGCTCTGAACTTTGGAGCGTGGGTTGGCGACCACGGGGGCCTCAGCTGAGTCCTGGCATTGCTTTCACTTACTTGTGCCAGGCTCCTCACTTTCATCTATCCTATCCTCCCTTGGCCAACTCTTGTTTTTTTCGACCCCGACGCTATTAGGTTTGCGAGGGCTAGAGAGTCTTTCATTTTCACGCCCTTCGTAGCCCTTGCCTTTCTTTGACCGATATCTTCATTTTTCGAAGTGTCGGATCCCTTCCATTTCTCCCTCTGATTAGTGTTATATAGAAGATGGTTGCCTAGTTGTACTTCCTCTTAAAACAATAATCACCATCAACACCTATGGTAACAATAACAATGGGCTCTAATTGTTACAGACAACATTAAAGCTTGATGACTGCAAGAAATATGTCCGTTGTTACAAGCAGTATTGGGAAACTATATACACTGTCAACAACACAAACAGCAAATGTTAGGAAACTGTCCACAACACAAACAGTACAGTAAACGTTCTCCAAGTGCCAGGAAATGACAAATTCCACGTTAACATTAGATAGGCCATATTAATGAGCCTGTATATTAACATTCTTAGCACTGGTTTCATATACAACATAATACAGGTATGTTATACACAAAGACTAATGCTGATATTTAAAAAATGAATATCAAACACACTTATCCATAGCATCAGTGGAATTTCTTTGCTTTTCTTTCTTTATCGGTGTTGTATTAACTGAAACCTGGTCTCTTCAACGTCTTACTTTTGTTTAAAGCGTCCATTCGAATAAAAGAACGGCTTCTCACGAAGCAACTTGCAAGCTCACAAATTTCGGGGAATTTCTTCTTCAGGATATCCGTAAGGTTTGTGATGATGTTAGAACCCTCTTTTACCGGGCGAGTTGGCCGTGCGCGTAGAGGCGCGCGGCTGTGCGCTTGCATCCGGGAGATAGTAGGATCGAATCCCACTATCGGCAGCCCTGAAGATGATTTTCCGTGGTTTCCCCATTTTCACACCAGGCAAATGCTGGGGCTGTACCTTAATTAAGGCCACGGCCGCTTCCTTGCAACTCCTAGGCCTTTCCTACCCCATCGTCGCCATAAGACCTATCTGTGTCGGTGCGACGCAAAGCAACTTGCAACGTTTTGAAATATAATTTCCACCCCTTGTAGTTTGACCCGTTTTCTCTCCGTAATTACTTTCTATATCGAGGTTCTTCTTTATCCTAAAAGCTATACGGTATAGCCAGTGAAGTCTTCAAGCAGGTCCTTGGTTTCACGACTGTCCTCGAGCTGTTTTACTAGATCTTCAAGGGCTTTAACGAACTCTAGCTCATCCTCCGATAAAAATAGGATGTTGTGGGCTCAACGCTGGCCTTAGACAGGCACACGATATCCGAGTTCTGATCGAGTTTGTCAGTACATATTTGGGCGTAATATTTCATAATCTTCCGGAGAACAGTTGGAATTTCTTATCGCCTCGGAAGCATTGAGGCTAGAAGCAATGATTTCACCTTTCGCGTCACAGCTGTCGGAAGAGGATCGTCATAAAGCCTTCCGAACCCTCGAAGCTGAGAAAGATAGCTTTCGATAATGTCTTGATTACTTCTGTCACCATTTATTTACGCCAGTGGTTTTAGGGAATACACGAAAGTGTATGTTTCTTTCCATCGCGTGCCTGCTATGATTTGTGCAGCCTGCAACGGCACGACAAAGCATACTGAAAAGTGTATACTCTTACTGCTTTTTACGTTTTATCTCATAAAATAAACACACACTGTTTCTTATACACCACAGATATGTTACTATCGTGTATCATTAGCACCTAGCTTCTGCGTGCACAGCGATTCTTTTTCGAACTACCTCTACCTCATTCAGAGCAGATATTGTTGAGGAATGCGAAAACAGGTTTGTACCTTTAAGGGTGATGAGGAATGGTAAAGACCCACCTTATTATAATAGAGAAATAAAGAGACTAAGAAGGAGGTGCAGACTGGAAAGAAATAGAGTTAGAAATGGCTGTGGAAGTAAGGAGAAATTGAAGGAACTTACTAGAAAATTGAATCTAGCAAAGAAGGCAGCTAAGGATAACATGATGGCAAGCATAATTGGCAGTCATACAAATTTTAGTGAAACATGGAAGGGTATGTATAGGTATTTTAAGGCAGAAACAGGTTCCAAGAAGGAAATTCCACGAATAATTAATGAACAAGGGGAGTGTGTATGTAAGGAACTTCAAAAGGCAGAAGTATTCAGTCAGCAGTAGTGATGTGACTAGCAGTGATTTTACACTCACAGGTCAAACTGATTGCTATTTTGAAGTAGCTGTGATTAACTGTGATTCAGCCAACGCCACCTAGGATACAATGCCACTCGAAATATGACCATCATCACTCTGCGGCTTAAGGCCGTACAGGAGTACGTTGTCGTGCAGCATTCAGTACACGGGCGAACTCGCGCTAACGCTGAAAACAAATACTCATTTTTCAGAATCATATTTTAAAACGTTATATAGATTACTTTTTTCAAAAAGTACGCCACTGTACGAATCAACAAGGGCTACTTTTTAATAATTGCTAGTTGATGTACCCGTGCTTCCCTACGGGATTTTCAGAAAGACTGAATTTGTGGTTTTCCTAACTGAAGTCAACATAGGTTATTACAACAAAGTCAGTAGGGATGTAGCGATTAAAAGCAACGTTATCATATAAAATACTCGATCAAATGAAAAACTGCAGATTTTCTCACTTTCAACGAACAGTACCTACTACGGTGCCGACCTAACAATCCAAAGTTCTAGAACTGGAATGACCAGGCCGTAGACATCCGTGAAGACTCCTCTGCCGTTATTCTATTAAATATGCACACTGCTCATTCGAGTCAGTGCCTCAGAGTAGGGATTGAACACCTCGAATGCTATGATGAACCAGTGTGTTATGTACCAGTAGCATCAGAAAATTTATGAACCAGAGGAATAGCATGCTAAAGAAGAAAGTTATGTAACTCCCCATCTACTTCCCGCCAATATTCAGGTAGGCTGTTACACTCGGTACGACCGGACGAGTTGGCCGTGTGGTTAGGGGTGCGCAGCTGTGAGTTTGCATCCGGGAGATAGTGGATTCTAACCCTACTATCGGCAGCCCTGAAGATGGTATTCCGTGGTTTCCCATTTTCACACCAGACAAATGCTGGGGCTGTACCTTGTGATAGTACATATATCACACCCCCGAATTATATGTAGAAGTTCGAGATATTATTGTCAGTATTCGATTTATTATTATTATTATTATTATTATTATTATCATTATTATCAGTATTTCATTTGTATATTTTGCCATTTATATTTATAAGCTGAAAGATATCCACATATGTAGGTATGAGTAATTTGTTTTGCATGAGTGGGAAAACAATGCTTTAATAACTCTGGTAATTTGAATGAGTCATATGGCTACCCCAGTATTTGTTGTGGTCGTCGGGAAGTTCGTATGAGTCATGTATATATCCCAGCCTGATGAGATGAGCTTGTTGTTGTACCAGGGAAATTTGATGATTCATGTAAAACTCCCGAGTGTTTGTTTATAACTTGGGAGAAAGAAGAGGTTCACTCATGATTGGCTGGCAAGCACCAATCCAGACGTATCATCTGAGAGGAGGGGGATGTTTATGTCTATAAAGGTCGATCATACGGCGGCAACCAAAAACATTGTAAGGGTGATTGTAGAGGTGATTGTAAAGGAACGAGAAGGAAGATAACTACAACTACAACTGACGCACTGTACGGGAAGGAAGTGGTGCTGATACACGGTACTGGAGTGACACGGCTGCAATGGACTGGACTTCAAACGTTCGTGGAGCGTAGTCTTGTTATGTTCGTGGAAAGTGGCTGATTGTGGAGAGTGCTTGCGCATTAAGTATTGTAGCACTTGTGGCGGCCTAGCATTATATGTTGGTGAAAGCTATCTCAGACTTTCCATTATTTATGTTGAGGATCGACAGACGTGTGTATATATCTTTACAACAAGTGTTAAAATATGTGAACACAGTAGTACAAGGTACAGTATCTGTGTGATGTGATAACTGCCGATTATGAGAATCGGTAAGTCGAATTGATATAGAGACAGTGAAGGGTATTTATCTTCATACATGTACATTGTTCATCGGACTATCTACAAATGGTAGCTTAGTTCTCGCTTTCGTTTTCCCACGATTTTCATTATTATTGTTGTTGTAAATATGGAGTCTTCCAGCAATATTGTATGTGTGTATTATATGTATAATGTTGTATGTTGATGAGGTGCTCATGCACGGAATTTGTTAAGAATATAATTAGCTATTTTAGAATCAGTGTTAGTGATGAACCTAGGTGCAGTTCCTACCTAATTAGTCGTTTTCAGGAGGTTAGGTAAGGCCTGCAGCAGATGTACCAGTACGCAGCATTATGTACACGCCCTGGGATATACAGTTTATCATGCTCTTATCTAAATTCGAGGGATCCATTCTGGTGAACTCTGGCGCCCATCCTACGGACATTTCGGTTAATTATGCTTATTAATTTCATTAAGTTTTTGAGTAATTTTATTTATATATATTTTATTCATGATTTTATTTATCAGTAGTCATCAAAAAGTTACAACCTTAATTAAGGCCAAGAACGCTTCCTTCACACTCCTAGCTCTTTCATATCCCATCGTCGCCATAAGACCTATCTGTTTCGTTGCGACGTAAAACAAATTTTAAAAAATACTCGGTACGCAGCAGCAATCCTATCTATCACAGATGGTTGGCAACAGAAGACACAAAGCACGTCACAACAAACAATGGTCATTGTAATGTTACTGTTGATCAATTTTATGAGCTTTCTATATTGTAGCCCTTTAGTTTTTTTTTCGACTCTGCTATATTAGGGCGTCTTATAAAATTATTTATAGCGTAGACTGTAGTTTCTTATTCTCCGAATTTACATACCAATTTTCATTAAATTCTGTTTACCTTTTTTTTTTCGTGACTCGGCGCTGATATGGACTTGGTAACAAAAATCCAAATTCATGAATATATCTGTGCTCATAGCCGGGACAGTAACAATATATAAGACATAAATGATCGGAAATTTAACACTATATAACTTTAGTTATGCAGTATTTATTGATACGACCACTATTAACATAAATATTTGAGAATTAAATGTTAGGCCTTCCCTCGAACTACCACTTTACTCAGCGTGAATAAAAATAGTTATGGCCTAGATTGTAACAACTTATTCCCCGACTTTGCATACCGATTTTCATTAAATTCTCTTCAGCGGTTTTCTCGTGATGCGTTTATATATATACAACTGTGACTTTGGTGTGGATCACAGTTAGACCTTTGAGTGTGATGCTGTGATACAGACAGACATTACGGACAATTAAAAAGTGCATTTCCACGTTACTGTGGACATGACTGATACAGAAATACCATCCTTTTTAAATTCTGAGCAATGTACAGAAAAAACCTCATAGATTTGAGGGTTAACCAGCTGTCTTTTATCAAAATCATTGGTATAATTATATTGGAATTATAGAGCTATTCATTAACGAAGAAAATCAGGGAGCGAGGAGGAGGAAATGACTTCTTCTGACACTTTTCCCACACCTGTGGGGTCGTGGGTGCGAACTGCGTCTCACATGGGGATTTGGCCCTGTTTTACGGCAGGATGCCCTTCCTGACGCCAACCTTATATGGAGGGATGTAATTTGCGTTTTTCTGTAGTGGTTGGTAGTGTAGCGTGTTGTATGAATATGAAGAGGAAAGTGTTGGGACAAACACAAAACCCAGTCCCCAAACCAGAAGAATTATTATTATTTTTTTTTAATTTTTTTTTTTTGCAAATTGCTTTACGTCGCACCGACACAAATAGGTCTTATGGCGACAATGGGACAGGAAAGGCCTAGGAGTGGGAAGGAAGCGACCGTGGCCTTAATTGAGGTACAATCCCAGCATTTTCCTGGTGTGAAAATGGGAAACCACGGAAAACCATCTTCAGGGCTGCCGACAGTGGGATTCGAACCCACTATCTCATGGATACAAGAAGAATTAATATGACGCGGTTAAAATCCTCGACCGGCCGGGAATCGAACCCGGGACCCCTCTGAACCAAAGGCCTCAACGCTGACCACTCAGCCAAGGAGTCGGACAGGAGGAGGAAAATACTATTCTGATAAAATGCCCAAAACTCACTCAGAGTTCGCCTGCTGCCAATTCTCTTGTTGGCAATACCACTCATTTTAGTACCGAATACTTATACTACTGTACAATAGTGTAAAAACAAAAACGGTAGGCAAAATATTATGCCTACGTCGCAAATCACTGATTAAAATACTTAAGTCAACTCAACTGCTACCATCACAATTTTTCACTTTTAGACCTACAACCACAAGCCACACCCCAATAAACACAATGAGATAATGAGAAGACTAAAATAAATCGCAGGTTGGGAGGTTATAAATCCCACAACACGACAATAGCTCCTTTCAAAAATGGGCAAGATGGCTTTCACGGCCCAAGATTCATTCACTTCCCCTTCCTGTGATCGTATGACAATGTCGACAGTAGGATGTTTACAATCACAGCGCAGCCGCAACTGTGACTGTGGGTCACAGACTTGGACTTGTAAGTGTGATGCTGTGATTACTGATTAGATTAGTTGCTACTGCTATCTTAACTGCTAATCCGCTAACTGCTACTGGCTGCTATTGGCCTTGCAGTGCGTTTCACGCTGGTTGATCACGTTAGTTTATCGATTTCTCGCAGTGCAGCGCTGCCGGTACTTGATTAGGTTATCTGCTCAGGCGCTGATCTGCTACTGCTTTGCTTAACTGCTAACTGCTACTGGCTGCTACTATTGGCCTTGCTGTGCGTTTCACGCTGGTTGATCACGTTAGTTTAGCGATTTCTCGCAGCGCAGCGCTGCCGGTACTTGATTAGGTTATCTGCTACTGCTTTGCTAAACTGCTAACTGCTTCTGGCTGCTACTATTGGCCTTGCTGTGCGTTTCACGCTGGTTGATCACGTTAGTTTAAGAATTTCTCGCAGCGCAGCGCTGCCGCCTGCGAATCATCACAATCGCAGTTAAGACCTGCTAGTCTGGCCAACCCGCTAGCAGGTTAAACTGTGATTTCACACTAGCAGTGATTTAGTAGCAGGTTTGCAAATCACTTCCCATCACTAGTCAGCAGTATGTAAAGATTGTTGGTTACAAGGATAATGTCCAGGTAGAGGAGGAGACTAAGGCCAAAGAAGTAATAAAATTTACATATGATAACAATGACATCTATATATATAAAATAAGAGTTTTGTCTGTACATTGCTCAGAATTTGAAAATAACGGTATTTATGTATCGGTCATGTCCACAGTAACAAGAAAATGCACTTTTTACTTTTCCGTAATTTCTGTCTGTCTGTCTGTCTGTCTGTCTGTCTGTCTGTCTGTATGTACACGCATCACGAGAAAACGGTTGAAGGGAATTTAATGAAAATCGGTATCTGAAGTCAGGGGATGAGCCTCTACAATCTAGGCTATAAATCATTTTACTCACGCTGAGTGAAATTGTAGTTTAGGGGAAGGCCTAAAATTGAATTCTCAACTTTTTATGTTATTAGTGGTCGTATTTTAAAGAAAATGGGTATGCAAAGTTGGGGAATAAGTTGCTACAATCTAGGCTATCAATAATTGTATTCACGCTCAGATAAATGGTAGTTCAGGGGAAGGCCTAAAATATAATTCTCAAATATTGTTATTAGTAGTCCTATCTTGATGAAAATCGGTATGCAAAGTCAGAAAATAAGTCGCTATAGTCCAGGCTGTAAATTATTTTATTCACGCTGAGTGAAATGGTAGTTTAGTGGAAGGCCTAAAATGTAATTCTCAAATTTTTCTTATTAGAGGTGTAATCGATGAATGCTACATAACTAGGGTTATACAGTATAGTATTAAATTTCCTATTATTCATGTCTTATACATTGTTACCGTACTGGCTATGATCACAAAGATATTCATGATTTTGGATTTTTGTTACTAAATCCATATCAGCGCTGAGTAACCAGAAAATGGGTAAACAGTATTTAATGAAAATCGGTATGTAAAGTCGGAGAATAAGAAACTACAGTTTATGGTATCAAATATTTTACAAATCACAGAGTCGAAAGAAAACTAAACGTGAAGGCCTACAATAACATTACATTGACCATTGTTTGTCGTGATGTGCTTTGTGCCATCTGTTTCCCCTCATCTCTGGTAGATAGGATTACTGTTGCGTACAGAGTATTTTTTATTTGATTTACGTCGCACCGACATAGATAGGTTTTATGGCTAGGATGGGATAGGAAAGGGTTAGGAGTGCCTTAGGCCTTAATTAAGGTACGGGCTCAGCATATGACTGGTGTGAAAGTGGGAAACCACGGAATACCATCATCAGCGCTGCCGACAATGGGGTTCGAATCCACTATCTCTCGGATGCAAGCTCACAGCTGCGCACCGCTAACCACACGGTCAACTCGCCCAGTCGTACAGAGTGTAACAGCCTGCCTGAATATTGATGGGAAGTAGCTGGTGAGTTATATAACTTTCTTCTTTAGCATGCCATTCCCCTGGTTTATAAATTTTGATACTACTGATACGTAACACACTGGATCATCATAGCATTCGGGCTATTCAATCCCTACTCTGAGGCACTGATTGGAATGAACAGTGTGCATATTTAGCGGAATAATGGCAGATGAGTGTTCATGGCAATCTGTGGCCTGGTCATCCCAGCTCTGGAACTTTGGACTATTAGATTGGCACCGCAATCTAACCGCGGTACTGTTCGTTAAAAGTGATAAAACGTGCGGCTTTCCATTTGATCGAGTATTTTATATGATAGCATCGCTTTTAATCGCTACATTCATACTTACGTTTTTGTAATGACCTATGGTGATTTCAGGTTAAGAAAACCACAAAGTCATTCTGAGAATCCCGTAGCGAAGCACGGGTACATCAGCTAGTTTACAATAAGATACAAAAGTTGAAAACTAGAAAAGCGGCTGGAATTGATCAGATTTCTGGGGATATACTAAAGACAATGGGTTGGGATATAGTACCATATTTGAAGTACTTATTTGATTATTGTTTGGTCGGAGGAGCTATACCAGATGAATGGAGAGTTGCTATAGTAGCCCCTGTATACAAAGGAAAGGGTGATAGACATAAAGCTGAAAATTACAGGCCAGTAAGTTTGACATGCATTGTATGTAAGCTTTGGGAAGGCATTCTTTCTGATTATATTAGACATGTTTGTGAAATTAATAACTGGTTCGATAGAAGGCAATTCGGTTTTAGGAAAGGTTATTCCACTGAAGCTCAACTTGTAGGATTCCAGCAAGATATAGCAGATATCTTGGATTCTGGAGGTCAAATGGACTGTATCGCGATTGACCCGTCTAAAGCATTTGATAGGGTAGATCATGGGCGACTACTGGCAAAAATGAGTGCAATTGGACTAGACAAAAGAGTGACTGAATGGGTTGCTATATTTCTAGAAAATAGATCTCAGAGTGTTAGAGTGGGTGGAGCTTTGTCTGACCCTGTAATAGTTGAGAGGGGAATTCCTCAGGGCAGTGTTATTGGAACTTTATGTTTTCTTATATATATATAAATGATATGAGTAAAGGAGTGGAATCGGAGGTAAGGCTTTTTGCGGATGATGTTATTCTCTATAGAGTGATAAATAAGTTACAAGATTGTGAGCAACTGCAATGTGACCTCGAAAATGTTGTGCGATGGACAGCAGGCAATGGTATGTTGATAAACGGGGTTAAAAGTCAGGTTGTGAGTTTCACGATTAGGAAAAGTCCTCTCAGTTTTAATTACTGCGTTGATGGGGTGAAAGTTCCTTTTGGGGATCATTGTAAGTATCTAGGTGTTAATATAAGGAAAGATCTTCATTGGGGTAATCACATAAATGGGATTGTAAATAAAGGGTACCGATCTCTGCACATGGTTATGAGGGTGTTTAGGGGTTGTAGTAAGGATGTAAAGGAGAGTGCATATAAGTCTCTGGTAAGACCCCAACTAGAGTATGGTTCCAGTGTATGGGATCCTCACCAGGATTACCTGATTCAAGAACTGGAAAAAATCCAAAGAAAAGCAGCTCGATTTGTTCTGAGTGATTTCCGACAAAAGAGTAGCGTTACAAAAATGTTGCAATGTTTGGGTTGGGAAGAACTGAGAGAAAGAAGAGCTGCTAGACTAAGTGGTATGTTCCGAGCTGTCAGCGGAGAGATGGCGTGGAATGACATTAGTAGATCAATAAGTTTAAAGGGCGTTTACAAAAGTAGAAAAGATCACAATATGAAGATAAAGTTGGAATTCAAGAGGACAAACTGGGGCAAATATTCATTTATAGGAAGGGGAGTTAGGGATTGGAATAACTTACCAAGGGAGATGTTCAATAAATTTCCAATTTCTTTGAAATCATTTAGGAAAAAGCTAGGAAAGCAACAGATAGGGAATCTGCCACCTGGGCGACTGCCCTAAATGCAGATCAGTATTGATTGATTGATTGATTGCTGGAGATTCAACGCGAGGGTCCTGCGTGGCGTCACAGCTCTGCTTTGCCACTGCGCACCTCCCTCGTGATCCCTACCTTGTATTCTACGTACTTTGCCCCACACCATGACGCCACTACCACCATACTGGTCCCGTTCCACGATGTCCCTGTGGTTGTATCGGCTACCCGGTTCTCTCCAGGTTAATGTGCGTCGGGAATCGTTCTGCAAACCGAAGCGGGATTCATCTGTGAAGAGCACATGCCTCCATTCATTCATGGTCCAGTTTCGATGTTGACGGCTCCACAGTAAATGGGTCCGTCTCTGTGCTGGAGTGAGCGGGACGCACATCGCTGGACGTCGGGCGAACAGCCCTGCAGTTCTGAGCCTCCGGTACACAGTTTGCCGGGAAACGGCAACCCCTGAGACGGCTGCAAGCTCCGACAATAATTATTGTCTTGCAGATGCACTCCGATTTCGTCGGGCGGTTAAGGCCAGATATCGGTCCTGCTGTGGGGTGGTTATAGTCTAGTAAAGTTAAACATGAAAAGGGGGTCGTGCTTACAAAAGGTCGGGTTGTTCTGAATTTTTTATATGTTGTCAGGACCTAAACCAATATTTAAAAAACCAGATTTGCAATTTCCGGAATGCTGTGCGAGCGGCGGTGTACCGAAAAAACCATGAAATTTTCGGACTTTCTTCAGGTTTTGCTCAATCAGTGAAGGAAGGGTCTGACCGGTATAGTCACTACACACTTTCAAAGTAGACTAAATTTTCTACAATTTGAGACCAGGGCGAGCTCTATACAGCCATTGGTTCCCAAAATACAGTTCTTCGAATATAGGCATTTTTTTTCAAAAAGTTCATTTTTTGAAATGGTCACTTATTTTGTGGAACATCTTCTAAACTACGCATCCCACGTCAACTATTATATGAAGTTGTAGTAAATTTAATTAGCTTTCATTTGAGACCAGAGTGGTACCTGTAAGCCCAGCGGTTCTCTCAAAACCGGCAGATAACCAAAAACAGTCATAAGTGGATTTGGGGGAGGGGGATGCAAATAAACTGTTCTAACGTATTTTTATGGTTTTATTTTTTTACTGGAACCTTCGTTTGTACACTGTCCACAAGATGCTCCCTTTCGTCCACTCATATGGACGTTTTTTGTACGCTAAGGGCGCGCCCCTCTACCTTTAGGATATGATGGCTCTACAAGAACTGATGGATAAAAGTGAATACGACATGTTCACAAAAGGATCATTCACCATTCGCCGGTCTGACAAGTTTTGGTCTGGGTTATGGACAGACGTAACAACTGAACAGAAGCTGGTGCGATCCATGAAGACCGACGGTGGGTTGACCCAAGGAAGTGGAATCTCCGACAGTGTGCTGGCAAGGTGGACAACAGGAATGGTATTCATGAGGTATATTTTTGGGCTTATGCCGAGTAATTATAAAAACACACTCAACGCTTTTCGAAAGGACCCTTGCCTTTCATCAGAAGAGAGAGAGAAAATGAAACTACGCCTAACAGGTTGCTAGGAGAAAGCAACAAGGAACTTGTAATGGTGTCCTAAGATGTAAACGGGACGCCATTTTAGCCCCAGATAGAGACAACGAATGCCAACAGTAAAGCATTACTCTCTAATGGTTCTGATAATAGGTAGCCATGATTCACTAAGGTTGTAGCCTGTATCGCGGTTGAAATTATCTGGGTGTTTACGTATTTCAACCGCCTCCCTGATAATTCTTGGGCGATATTGTTTTATACGGGCAAGAACATCCACTTCTTGGAACAAAACATCATGACCAGGTGTTAAGGCATGATCAGCAACAGCTGATTATTAGGTTGGTTGAGTCTGATACATCTGGTATGTTCTTTGATGCGAGTACATACCGTTCTTGAAGCCTGCCCAATATAAATCTTGCCACAAGTACAGGGAACTCTGTAGATACCAGGTTGTTGCAAATGATAACATGAATGATGTTTATGGTGAACATATGTGAAGAACTTGAAAGTTTTTGCAGCATATCATATCCTAATGGAGAGCAGCATGTAGACATGAGACCTTCTAGAATCGTCCGAGATAACAGTGATGTGGAAAAACTCAAAAACTGGTTTGCTCTCCACCCCCTATTTCCTAAAACTGGCATTTTGCTTTTTATCAGTAGTGGTTTACTGAAATGACCTTAGGATTTAAAGTATGAATTGGCCCCGTTCCCGATGTCTATGTTCAATGAACAGGGGATGCGCAAGGGCACAAAATCCACTCTGTACTCTGCCTTCACTCCTCTTTTCAGACACACGCCGATAGATGCCTGCACTCATGTCGTTTTGGATGGTGGCTACCTCTTGCACAAGGTCGTGTGGCAGCGGAAGAGCACAATTCGATCACTTTTGGCGCGTTATACCATCTACGTCCGTAACCACTTTGGGAAGAACGTCTCCATCGTTTCTGACGGCTACCCCGAAGATGCTACAAAAACACCCCACCAAAACAGCGGAACGACTTCGGCGCTACGCAGCTCATTCCAGCTACGAATTGACGTTCGATGAATCCACAGTAATTGAAATTGCTCAAGAGCATGTACTGGGCAATGAGAACAGCAAGAGACGCCTAATAACTCTTCTTTGTGACGCCTTTCAGAAGGAGGGAGTAGAAGTGGCTGTTGCCGAAAAAGATGCGGATCGAGGGATCGTCATGACAGCGCTTTCAAAAAGAACAGTAGCCGATAGGGTCGTCATAGTTGGAGAGTGCGTCGACCTGCTCGTTCTTCTCAATGGTTTAGGCGCTGAAGAGAAAAACGTCTACCTTCAGAAGAGAACGAAGGGCGAGGCTGGTTGCTGTCATTACTCTACGACCTCCTAACCATCAGGACTCTTAGCGATCACCAGGGACGGTACTATTCACCCACGCGTTGACAGGGTGCGATAACCCCTCAGCACCGTTTGGCCAAGGAAAGACCAAAACGACCACAGTCCTGAGCAAGAGTGAACCACTTGCTGAGCAAGTGGAGATCTTCCTTCGGCCAGACTCCACCCCCACAAGCCATGAGAGAAGCGGGCATCAAGTGCTTTGTGGCTCTATACGGGGGTGACATCGCGAGGGATACTTTGGATTTCCTGAGGTATAAGACGTTTGCCACTTCAACGAGCATAAACCTCGCCCGTTTGCCACCGACAGAAGATGCCGCAGGCCACCATGCAGCAAGGTGCTAACTCCAAGTGCAGAAGTGGCGGGCAGTCAACTTGATTCCCATTGATTGGGGGTGGAAGTTGTCTTCCCAGGGATTCTTCCCCATCCCCACCACCATGAATCCCGCATCTCTTGCCCTTCCTCGAAAAATTTCATATAAACGCAAGAAAGAGTGCTCTGGGAGCTGCTCGTGCAGAAAGGCTGGGCTCCAATGCTCAGTCCTCTGCCAGTCATGTGGTGGTAAATTGTGCATTAACGTCCCGGATGTGGAGCTGAAATGCTCGGACGATGAAGATGACCCGGCTACAGACTGGGCGCCTCTCCAAGTGTCATCGAGACACCATCTTCGTAAGAGCCCAAGCCTGGGCCATCCAAGATAAAAAGAAAGGCATGATTTGGCAACCAAAACACAATTTCTGCATGATTTTTATTAGTTTTCTTTATTGTGTAAATGTAATTTGTCCTTATAGTAGGTACCATGATGTTTGTACAAGCATTTTAGTATGTAGGCATATAAAACAATGTTTGATGATGACGTAATTCCCGATAGGTATATTATCTTTCTCTTTTTTTTTTCATCAAACAATTTTTAACAATAAATTTATTTAACTGTTTGATAAATAAAACCATAAAAACACCTGAGAACAGTTTATTTGAATTTCCCCCCAAAACCCACTTATGACTATTTTTTGTTATCCTCCATTTTTGAGAGACCTACTGGGCCTATAGGTACCAGATGCGTATTTTAGAAGATATTTCACAAAATAAGTGACCATTTCGAAAAAATTCACTTTTTGGAAATAATAATTGCCTCTTTTCGAAGAACTGTATCTAGGGAACCAATAGCTGCATAGAGCTCCATCTGGTCTCAAATTGTAGCAAATTTAGTCTACTTTAAATGTATATAGGGTAGCGATACCGGTAAAACCCTTCCTTCACTGAGATATTGAGCAAAACCTGAAAAAAGTCCGAAAATGTCCTAGTTTTTTGGGTACACCGCCGCTCGCACAGCACTTCGGAAATTGCAAATCTGATTTTTAAATATTGGTTTAGGTCCGAACAACATATAAACAATCAGAACGACCGGACCTTTTGCAAGCACGGATGTACATCTTGACTGGACTATTACCCTTGGTCGACCTGGTACTGGCCTACGACTAACATCTCCTGTGTCTCGAAATCGTCTCCAAAGACTGGAAATGACACTTTGTGGCACATTCAAGGATATGGCGACTTCGGTCTTTGTCTGGCCTGCTTCCAGGCGGCCGAGTATTCCACCCTGCAAAACGGGGTCCAAATGGCGTCGTCGTGCCATTATGTTGTCACGTTCACCACGAGGCAACACTATGCACACTATAACAGGGCAAACATGACTGAGAATATGGGGCGCAGGCACTGGCTGTGTTTACCTTGCAGTTACGCCGCTAGTCAAAGCAGGGAACACTCCTTTTCTATACAAAGCGAACACGTAAGGTTGGTAAGTGCATATGTCATGCGATTTGCGGTCTATTTGCTGTTGCCCTGCTTACTCGTAACTTATGCTTAACTTTTAGACACTTGTGTAGTAAGAGAGTTACTACAGATACCACAGATACTTTACTACACAAATATTTCACAGTAATAGCATAGCGAAACACACTAATTTCTGATAAGATATATAATACACTACAATAATTTTAAACTACGTTTAGACCACGTTCAGATACTACAGTGCACTACAATAATTTTGAACTACGTTCAGATGTATTCTAATTACAACAGTTTATTACTAAGCACAAACAGTAAAGAAAGTTACAATTAAAGTTTGAAATTCGCAAGACTACTCAAAATAGAATAAGCACTCTAAATTCTAATAAGTTACTACAATACACTACAATAATTTTTAAACTACGTTCAGACTACGTACTAGTAGTTTCAATGTTTACGTTACAGATGGCCGCCTACAAGGCGCTAGCTTTAAATGCACGGGGCGGGTGTACCTCTGGTATAATAATAATAATAATAATAATAATAATAATAATAATAATAATAATAATAATAATAATAATAATAACTGGTAAAACGTTTTCGTTTTAATATGTAATTGAAATGTGGTTATCGGCAGTATTTTGCCATATTATTATTATTAGTATTAAGTTATTACCGCTAAAATGTACGTAAACAATAACGATACCACGAAACAATATTTAATATTTGCTGGCTAATCATTTTATCTCGTTCTTGTATTTATTGTAGCATAAGTTATCAGCAATTCCGAAAACGATACGCTGGCGTTAGTGCATCAACTGAATCGGCATTGAAATCGAGAGTGCCGATTCCAGAGGCAGCAGTCTCGACTCTTCACGGCTCCGTTCTCAACCCATCCCTACATGCCAATGCTGGATATCATACGAGAAGTACTCAGTAGGAGTCACGCTGTGACCCACTTGCAAATGTCAGCAGGGCTCAATGGCCCACTTCTCGGATTCTGCTACTTCACTATTATATTACAGCCTCTTCAAGTCTTAAACCCGGTTTTCTTTTTTTTTTTTTTTTTTCCCCTTTTGTTTTATTAAGAAGGAAGCCATACTTTCTAATGTCGACTCTGTTAAATGTAACTTAATAGCTTTCCAGTCTGCCAAACACACAAGTTAAATATAGAATTTGCTTTACGTCGCACCGACACAGATAGGTCTTATGGCGACGATGGGATAGGAAAGGTTTAGGAGTGGCCTTAAGGTACAGCCCCAGCATTTGCCTGGTGTGAAAATGGAAAACCGCGGAAAACTATCTTCAGGGCTGCCGACAGTGGGGTTCGAACCCACTATCTCCCGGATGCACCCATAACCGCACGGCCAACTTGCCCGGTACAAGTTAAAAATAAATATTACACTATAACATACCTGTATGTAATTATGTACAGGTATGTTATAGTGTAATATTTATATTTAATTACAGGTATGTTATAGTCTATTATTTATATTTAACTTGTGTGTTTAACAGTCTGGAAAGCTTTTGGGTGACATATTACTAACCCGGCAGAGTATAACTGAACTCATTGAATTGCATTCACTTAAATATTTAATCGCTCCTGCTCACCACAAGGAACTGGCTGTCTCCATGGCTAAATGGTTAGCGTGCTGGCCTTTGGTAACTGGGGTCCCGGGTTCGATTCCCGACAGGGTCGGGAATTTTAACCATTGTTGGTTAATCCCGCTGGCACGGGGCTGGTTGTATGTGTCATCACATCATTCTCATCACGACAAGCAGGTCGCCTACGGATGTCAAAATGAAAAGACCTGCACCTGGCGAGCCTAACATGTCCTCGGACACTCCCGACACTAAACGCCATACGCCATTCCATTTGACCACAAGGAGCTAGCATCTCTTTAAAAATACCAACTTACACTACAAACAACAAGGCACGACCGAATGGGTGTGGGTCACTCACTCTCAAGACCACTTTTCACAGCCACATTCCCACTTGAACGAAAAAGCTCCAATGGTAACAACCCACCTCCCTCCAATTTTAAAGCCCATTTTCCTGCCGTCACGACTTGCACATTTAATTTGTGTACGTGTGAAGATTGGGAGGTTAGTCATTCAATACATTAGACCAGTTTGTGCCATGACTAAAGACGTAAGACAGAAAGGAAATTACGTAATTTTATATGACTGTTTCAAATTCAGTTTTCAAATGACATTGAAAGGCGGTATTAAAAGACGGACATGTACCAGAAGCATTTTTATTTGCTAGTTGGTTTACGTCGCACTGACACAGATAGGTCTTATGGCGACGATGGGACAGGGAAAGGCTGGGAGTGGGAATGAAGCGGCCGTGGCCTTAAGGTACAGCCCCAGCATTTGCCTGGTGTGAAAATGGGAAACCACGGAAAACCATCTTCAGGGCTGCCGACAGTGGGGTTCGAACCTACTATCTCCCGAATACTGGCCGCACTTAAGCGACTGCAGCTATCGAGCTCGGTGTACCAGAAGCAAGTATGTCGATAAAACTGATTCGAGTTCTGAAATAACGGTAGATAAAATTGTTGATCAGAATTATTATAGCGAGAACTAGACATAATTAGAAACTCTGCTAAATGTAAAGCCATTGTAAATAATTCAGAGCGCCCATGGAAAATGATACATAGTGAAGTTAAGTCATTCTAAAATATCATCACTGAAAATTGATATCAAATGCATTAGGAAATGGGTTTATAGAGGTCGTAGGTCAAGTACACACTGCCACACTGCAAACGGAGATGAGTTCCTGCTAGTCAATGAAGTCGAGAGAACATTATGACTTTCAGTTGTTACAGAAAATATTAAATAACTGCAAGGTGACGTATGTACAATATACTGATGGAACTTTTCCGCTGTTATACGAAACTTTTTGTCTAACAATTATTCATCGTGCATATTTCTAAGAATGGCTGCAAGTGTTTATGCTGCTCAAGAACGAAGCATGTGCTACGTACGAAATAGCTCGCACGTTTAGGGGATGAGTGCAGCGAGTTAAATTTAAACAAATCTCACTGACATAGTTGCGGACTTCGAAATTTGTATACTTTTACACACACACACACTGCTTTACGTCGCACAGACAAATCTTATGACGATAGTATAGGAAAAATGGCTATGAGTGGGAAGGAAGCGGTCGTGGCCTTCGGGTACAGTCCGAGCATTTGCTTGGTGTGAAAATAAGGAAACCATGGAAAACAAGCATCAGGGCTGCCGACAGACGGAATCGAATCCCCTATCTCCTCAATGCAAGCTGACATCTACGTAACGCAAACCGCACAGCCACTCGATCGCTGAAATTGCCACACACAGTGCAGAACAAACAATATTTCGAACTGCTAATGTCAATTGCTGCCGCTTTCATTTAGGGCAGGCAGGTTATTATAATAATAATAATAATAATAATAATAATAATAATAATAATAATAATAATAATAATAATAATAATAATAATAATCCAAACTATAGGCTTGAAAATTGCATTTTAAAACCCTTCTGATATTGGACATTTTTAAAGATGTATATTGGGGCAAAGTTTGTTAATTCAGGTTCAATAGGGAACTGTTTTGCAGATGTCTTCATTTCCAATGTCTCGAATAAGGCCAATGTCTCGTCCAAGTTGTGAGAGGCGGGGAACTGCCTGCAGGGGTGATGTACATCAAGGACTACGGACGCCCCATGACCGCTACGGTAGCTGTGAAGGTCCAATAGGAACCTTGAAAGGTTATGCTAAAGACTTATTTGCTTTACGTCCCACTAACTACTTTTATGGTTTTCGGAGACTGCGAGGTGCCGGAATTTAGTGATGCAGGAGTTCTTTTACATGCCACTAAATCTACCGACACGAGGCTGACATATTTGAGCACCTTCAAATACCACCGGACTGAGCCTTGAAAGGTGACTGCTAACGGGGCTCTTGGTAAAGAAAGACCTTGAAACTGTAGCAACGGCGGAGGAGTCCTTTGGTACGTCAACGCTGGCGGAGGAGAGAGACTTTCTTCCTGGGGCTAAACAGGGAAGACAAGTTATGACCTTGCTGGAAAGACACCGGAAAGGGATTTTTCAAATGTGTATGATCGTTTTTTTTTTGTAATGTGATTTTTTATTGCTCTTAATGATATGCACTTATTTCTGAAGTGCAAAAATGTAGATCCGTGTTTATGTCTGTGAAATAGTTTAGATGTCTCCTGATTTGTTTGATTTGCAGAAAAGGTGTTTTTGTTCTGTTTTTTGTTTAGGCTGCATTTACTGATGTGTCTTTGCAGCGTGTTGTTCGTTTGTTCTAATGAATACTTTTAGTTCTTGTTTTTTTTGACACAGTGCATCTACTATCAAACAAAGAAAATCCACCAGTAGAACAACACATGACTTCAAAAGAACTTTACTATTTCCTCTACAGCGAGATAAATGCTTGCCAATTACTACTGCTAACACTGTCCTGGAAAAAAATAAAATTCATTAAATTTGCAACAATACATTGAATAATTAATAAAATGATCCACAACTTGCATGCCAGCTTCATAGTGATAAGAGTTTCCCGATTTATTTTACATTTTAACGAAGGTGAGGTAGGAATTATTTAACAAGAAACGTGACTTGAATCTTGTCTATTGCGTCCATGCAACATTATTTTCTGCATCAATTTTTATATTTTCTTACAGACTAGATTAATTTTAAAGTTGCTTAATATGTATAGGTTTCAGTCCTAATTCTTTTGACTGAACTTCCATAGTTTAGCCTAATAACAGTCTAATAAATTTATAAATTTCATTACTACCTTATTGCCAATACAATAAAACTTAATTCAGTACTTCTTCCGCATAACAATATGATCGTTAAAAACCGTCGGAAGTACGCAAGTAAATATTTATCTTCTAGATTATAAAACTGCAGTCTACGTATCTGAATGTTTATCTGGCAGTCGTAGAACAAGTACAGCCCTCAGTGGGCGAACAACCCAACCCCACCAACTCACGCGCCAGCCTTATGACTTGTAACTAGAAAAAGAACGAAGTGGTATGTTATATTAATAAATTATTATTAATATCGCATGATCAACAGCAGGGAACTGCAAGAGTTGCCGTAAAAGAGGACAAAAACAAGTTGAAACAGGCGATCGTCGCTTATCAAAATGTCATCAGTCGACAGACTGGCTTGATGCAGCTCTCCATCCCAAGATATCCTGCGCTAACATTTTCATCATCTCTACGCAGCAACTACATCCGACATCTACACTAATATGTTTATGTTTTTCATATTCATACTTTGGACTACCCTACCGTTTTTATCACCTACACTTCCCTCAAAAACCAACATGACTTCTTCAAATACATCGTTCTACAGTAATTCCTACATCAATGTTTGAAATGAGCGAAAAGCCTTCCTTGCTTGTGCTAGTCTGCATTTTATGTACACCTTATTTCAGGTATCGTTAGTTATTTTACTACCCAAGTAACAATATTTATCTACTTCCTTTAAGACTTCATTTCCTAATCTAATATTACCTCCATCGCCTGACATCGTTCGTCTACACTCCATTACTTTGTTTTGGATTTATTTATTTTTATCTTGTGCGCCTCCCCGAAGACTGTGCCCATACCATTCAGCAATTTCTACAGATCTTCTGCAGAATCGATAAAATAATATCAGCAAATTTCACAGTTTTGATTTCCTCTCCTTGGATTGTGATTTATTTTCCAAATTCCTTTTTGATTTCCTTTATCGCCTTTTTTATACGAGGATCGAGTCATAAGTCATGGCAACTATTTTTTTCTCGCGAACAGGAGATAACACGGAAAATCTAAGATAGGCATTTGGAAATATAGGGTATGTACTTATGCATAGTGCCTGAAGACAAATTCTGACTTTAGGACATTCTCGTAGGAAAGTGATAGAACACAGGCCATTGGTAAACATTGTTTTATTATGGTATAGACAGCAAATACATAAGACTACGTACAAAGGACAGGTCTCCACTGGTTTCAGACCTTCGAAATAATCACCCAAGGTTTCCACTGTGTGGTGGGGCAGGCGCTGAATACCATTCGCTGCATGTGTATCGCTAACGTGTGACACCTCTCTCCGAAATGCTGTTACGATGTCCTCTTTGTTAGCAAACCGTTGTCCACGTAATGGCTTCTTGACTTTGGAAATTAGATCACAGTCACACATTTAATGCATCCCGCAGCTCTGCATGGCATTGGCGTGCATTTCTGCCGCGGAGAACTGCTATTTAATATACGATCGTTGCTCCTGCTTGTTGACTTCCATTTTGTGCTCACACACTGAACTTGGGGGCATGCTTAGACCCACAGTGTTGTTTACATACACCATCTCGTGACATCATACGCAAGTACATACCGTTTCCAAATGCATATCTTAGATTTTCCCTGTTGTCTTCTATTCGCGAGAAAAAAAAAATAGTTGCAATGACTTATGACTCGACCTCCGTATAAACATTGAAAATGAGTGGGAACAAACTGCAGCCTTGCCTCTTCTGGACTGCTGCTTCTTTTTCAGAGACTTCGATTCTTATCGCTGCAGATTGGTTTTGTACAGATTGTAGATAACTCTTCTTTCTCGGAATCGCATCCAGATCACCTCCAGAAGCTCGGTCTAATCAACATTATCGAATGCGTTTTCTAGATCTACGAATATGTACGTGGGCTTTTTTTCTTTTAAATTCGATACTTGTTAGCACCTACTTTCTTGAGAATAGGTATAACAACATTCTGTCTAAAATAATTGTTTACCAGTTGCTTTACGTCGCACCGATAGAGATAGGTCTTATGGCGACGATGGGATAGGAAAGGTCTAGGAGTGGGGAGGAAGCGGCCGTGGACTTAAGGTACAGCCCCAGCATTTATCTGGTGTGAAAATGTGAAACCACGGAAAACCACCTTCAGGGTTGCCAACGTTGGGGTTCGAACCCACTATCTCCCGAATGCAACTTCACAGCTCCGCAACCCTTAACCACACGGATGTCTAAAATCAGATGGCACTTCTCTTGTATCATACATCTTACACACTAAATGGAATAACCTCCCAACGCTGGCTTCTCGTGAGGCAAGCAGTAATTTGACTGTATATCAACAATTCCAGATGCCTTGTTCCTATTTAGAACTCTCAATGCTCTATCGAAGTATGACCTCAAAATTGGGTCTACCATTTCATCCGCATCAACAACATCTTGTTCGAGACCCTTTATCTACTTATTTCCCTTGTCACAATTGCATAATTTGTTCCTGCCATATTTCTGCCTTTTCTTCTTTCCCTAGATGTAGTCTTCCATCTGAGCTCTTAATATTCCTACATCAAGTTTCCTTTTCTTCAAAGGTTTACTTGATTTTCTTGTATGCATAATCTACCTTTCCGACAACCATAGGACCTTGAAAATCCTTGCACATCTTGTTCAGCCATTCTTCCTTAGCTGTCCTGCACTTTATATTTGCTTCATTCTTTAATCGCCTGTATTATTTTCTGCCCTTCTCATTCGTTGCATTCTTGTATTTTCGCCGTTCATCAATCTCCGAGTTATCCACTGATTCTTACTTGGTCTTACCTTTCTTCCTAACTGTCCGCTCTTCGTCTATTATGTTTCCTTCAGCTTCTTCATTTATGTTCCTTGAAACAACCCAACGCACTTTTTTTTCTTTTTTATCTATCTAGATCCCATCTTCTTGCATTCCTTTCTACAAGTTATTCAACTTCAGATGACATTTCATGACCACCAAGTTGGTCAGAGTCTACATCTCCTCCTAGGAAGGTCTTGCAACTCAACACCTGGTTTCTGAATCTCTGCCTAATCATAATGAAGTCTATTTAATACCTTTCTGTGCCTCCAGGTCTCGCCCACATATACAGTCGTCGTTTGTGGTGTTTGAACGAAGTATTTGCAAGGACTAAATTATGACCGGTGCAGAACTTAATCAGCCGACTTCCTCGCTCATTCTTCTGTTCCAGTCTGAATTCTCTTCCTTGACCTACCACTGCATTCCAGTCTCCCATCATAATTAGATTCTCGTCTCTTTTTACATATTGTGTTATCTCTCTCTTAATATACAAATATTATTTCGATTCTTCCTCATCTGTTGAACTAGTAAGCACATAGACCTGCACCAGTAGCGTATCCAGGATCGACCGATGGGGGGGGGGGGGGGGGAAAGGTGTTACAGTTACAAAATCATGATAGCAGAACATAATGAAGGTGTTTGCAAATGTGCGGTGCGCGCAAGCATCAAGTGTCATTCTAAGGACACTATACACGTACATTATGTTGATATTCAGATTGCAGTACCGGTACACTACAAAATCTTACATTAATATGCAGAACAAGAACAATATGAGCAAGGTGAATAGTTTCACGGCGAATTCAGATTACAATCTTAAATCTAACTTTTGAGGTTTCTTAGAAAATAGATTTTACAATATATCTCTGTGAATGTTCAAGAGAGAGAATCCATCGAGTCGATTTTCACTTGTTTATTGTCAATTTCGAACTATTTATTTTGTAAAATTTCCATGGAGGGTGGGCGGGCGGGGTTCTAACCCCAAGTAAGTCCCCTCCCCTGTGGCTACGCACCTGACTTGCACCACTGTG
This sequence comes from Anabrus simplex, assembly GCF_040414725.1. Taxonomy (NCBI): domain Eukaryota; kingdom Metazoa; phylum Arthropoda; class Insecta; order Orthoptera; family Tettigoniidae; genus Anabrus; species Anabrus simplex. The sequence goes on along the minus strand of NC_090269.1, from coordinate 233,369,686 downwards.
GTGGGCACTGGCTTGGTGTCTTATCTTGACAATAATTCATTATTCTAGTCGTAATAGCTTCTCTTGTTCATTATTAAACCAACTGTTGCATTTCCCATATTTGATTTTGTGTTGATAATACCGTAGTCGTCTGACTAAATATCCTACTCTTCCGTGTCAACGTCCTTCATTTATAACAATTACATCTAACTTTAGTCTATCCATTTCTCTTTTCACATTCTCTAACTTATCACAACGATTCAGATTTCTAAAATTCCACGCTCCGAGTCACAGAATGTCAGTATTAATCTTCCTGATGATTGCCCCCTCCCGCGTATTCCCCACCCGGAGAACCGAATGGGGGACTGATTCTCCTCCAGAATATTTTGCCCGGGAGGAACTTATCATCAGTGCATTATTCACTCATACAGCTGCATGCACTCGGGAACTAGTTACGGTTGTAGTTTCTTGTTGCTTTCAGCGGTATAGCAATATCAACACAGCTAAGCCATATACACGGCCATATCAGTCAATCATCCAGACTGCCCCCCTCGCAACTTCCGAAAGGCTGCTACCCACCTTTCGATGAACCATTCGTTAGTCTGGTCTCTCGATAGATATCCATCCGATATGGTTGTACCTATGGGTCGGCTGTTTCATTGGGACGCGCAAGCCTCCCCACCGCTGGTTCATTTTCATGATTCATTATTTCAGTGTATTTTTAAACTAGCCTTCGTGGAAAACCTATTTGTATTCGATCAGGCTAGGGGGTACCGAGTTCAGATCCAAACAAGTAAGGAATTTTCAACAGGAACATATCACTGCATGACAAAGTATATCTAGACTTTTCTGGTCAACAAATTAATGAAATGGCCAATCCACTGAAGTCCAGCACTTTTCTCATAACTGGCAGGATGGTCCAGTATTATTACGAATAAAACTCCGTGTATTTCATTACTCTAATTGATTTCAGTATGACCCAATAAATGCACATGCACACACACGCACACAATTCTAAATAGCCATGAATGGCCACACTCACTAATTGCTTCTATTTACAAGTCTCTTCCTTATGGCACAGTAGGCGGTCCGATCCCTTGCTATTACCTGGAGGACGGTTAATCCTTGCTTTCACTTCGCCAAGTCGGTCACCTCATACAGGAGCTTTGTGTAGACCGCTGGATTTTAACACGGTGCTACTGATTAGTGATTACACAACACACGACGACTATTCCTTGGTTCGACTCCAGAATCAGTCCAGTAATTAACAGTCACATACAGTGAACAACCAAACAGCAACAGCTTAACGGTATTCAGCGGCAGGGCGATACTCTCACCAGCGAATATTAACACAGGTCCATTTACCCTCACACCCACGACAACGGCTTCCCTCACTGACTCTCAGCGGTCCTCAGTCCATATAAATACACAAATACACAGTCTTCAGTTCCGCGCGTCTGCGGTTCAGCCACTCTCTGGACACTCCGATACCAACAACCACAGCTCCTGGTTGAAACCTCAGTGGGACACTAGCAACAGCCAACATCTCCGTCGCCCTCAGTCCAACCACCGAACCCGAACACACTGACTCCAACACTGACTCAGAGTCCAGCAGCAACACTGACTATAGCTCCACCACGGAGTCCTACTCTGAACGACTGCCTGCGACTAGCCTCCCTTTTTATAGCGCTGGTAATGGGAACCAGAACATTCGCGAGGTGGCTAGAGGCGGAACATCTCCGCTGAATCTCTAAAAAAACTCACAGGTAAGCTAGCCGACGGGAACAATACACGGAAATACCAGCCATGCCCTCCAAGCCGGCTGGGAACTCCTCGGTCGGCTGATTCACTCGTCCTTTGGAAAATGCACCGAAAGGGGCTACACCAGGCCTGGCACGTAACAGTATATCCTCACGAGACACACAAATGGATCTTTACACCACATCCATGGACCTTTCCCTATTTATATCATCCCCTCACGTCTTTGAATAGGCAGGCGTTTCCTTTCTTTGGTACGTCTTAGAAAGAACTGAATCTCGCTTTACCCCTTTTTTAAAAACCATTTCTTCTAGCAAACAAGACGTAAGACGTACCAATGAAAGGAAACTACAGATTTCATAGCGTCGATCGAAGAGGATAGGGCTAGGACTGGAAAGAAAGTGACCGTGGCCTTCATTATGGTACAGGTGTGAAAATGGTAAACCACGAAAAACCATGTTCAGGGCTGTCGACTGAGTGATTCGAACCCACTATTTCCCAATGGCAGCTAACAGCTACATGTCCGAACCGTGCAACCAACTCGCTCAGTACCATTATTCTTAATAACAAATACATTGTGATTGGGAGATATCTCTCTAACTATCTTTACTTGCAAGGGCACAGCAACGAAATTAAAACATCCCTATAAAAACAAAACTACAAACAAAATACTACAAGAAACCATTGTATATCAAAACAAGAAATGACATAACGACAGCCGAGGACTAAAAACAATCCTGAACAAAATACACACACAAAACAATACGGTAATTAAAGTTTACTTACGAGTAAGGCCCGGATATTGATTACGGAAAGACTATTTAATAATGCACTTAATCAAAAATACTTAAATGACCTAAAAGGTGAGAAAATATATTATAAAATGTAAAAAAAATCATGTTTAAATATCCTTCAGAAAATAATAGATTAGAGACATACTTACGAAGTACATACTATAGGCCTTTTATTTGGGGGCTGCTCAAAGAATACACAAGACAATTATAGTGATTGAAAAAAGTAGTAGTGTGAAAATAACTCGAAATAATAAAATAAGATATGTGGAATTTAAGTCACAGGCGGCAGCGCGCCGGCCTCTCATCGCTGGGTGCCGTAGTTCAAATCCTGGTCACTCCCTGTGAGATTTGTGCTGGACAAAGCGGAGGCGGGACAGGTTTTTCTGCGGGTACTCCGGTTTTCCCCGTCACATTTCATTCCAGCAACACACTCCTATATCAATTCATTTCAACTTTTATTCGTTAATCATTGCCCCAGAGGAGTGCGACAGGCTTCGGCAGCTGGCACAATTCCCATCCTTGCCGCTAGATGGGGGCTTCACTCATTCCATCCCTGACCCGGTCGAATGACTGAAAACAGGCTGTGGATTTTCATTTCATTTTCACAGACTCGAAAAAACAAGAATAGGACTACGTAGTTATACGTTCTTTTAATTCACGTTAGTCACATGCACTGAGCTCCAAACGTCATTTTCAAGTTCTGGAAAGTGAAGGATTTGCTATCATCTGCAAAAGTGTTTTTATATCTCGAAAAGTCGCATTCTGCATCATTCTGCATGTGATTGTAGCTTACTTGAAGTGGGAAAGACCGTTAGCTGTTAAATATTCCTCAGTTCCATCCATGGAATAGTTTTTGTCACAGTACATCTGAGATTTGACACAAAGTTCTATATCCGATATTTTTGTCCAGCACTTTTCTTCAGTTTAAATGCAATAGCTGTAGCAATGTCACCACAAGTGTTGTTGATATCATACTACAGTTGTTTAATTAGTGAAATTGAATCTACCATTGTCTTACCTTTCTGTTCCAGTGAAGTGTTAGTTGTCGACAATAATGCGAATAAATGTTAAACTGTCCTCCATGTTTGGTTCAGAGAGCATAATCTTGAGCAATGTGCATTGAAGCAGCTTCACAAGTCAAAACACTGTACTACTGTTTTCACTACCTGGGAATTTTCACAATACATGCACGCATGCACACCCAGCGTATGATTGTAAGTTGTGGCGATAACGTAATGACGGAGCTTCTGCTTTGAATTGTGTAACTCGTGAAAGGGGTTTTAAGAAAACATTTTTATCGTTCGCTACAAAACTGTCTACGTTGGGATAATTCGCTCGCACTTCTTTACAAACCGTATGTACGCCATGCGCTAGACACGTGACATTTACTATTTTAGAGTAATGTGCCTTCACTGAAATACCTGTTCATATCGTATATGGTGCTGAGACACTTAAAAATAAAAGCACATTATCATGCTTTATACCATCGGGCCACAAAAGAAACATAGCACTGTCAAACAATTTGGATACCGTCAAGTAATTGACCACCGGGCGAGTTGGCCGTGTGCGTAGAGGCGCGCGGCTGTGAGCTTGCATCCGGGAGATAGTAGGTTCGAATCCCACTATCGGCAGCCCTGAAAATGGTTTTCCGTGGTTTCCCATTTTCGCACCAGGCAAATGCTGGGGCTGTACCTTAAGGCCACGGCCGCTTCCTTCCAACTCCTAGGCCTTTCCTATCCCATCGTCGCCATAAGACCTATCTGTGTCGGCGCGACGTAAAGCCCCTAGCAAAAAAAAAAAAAGGTAATTGACCGTTTCTAACACTTCGGCAGTCAAAGATATTTCACCTGGTCTATCCAATTCCAACAGACCAATCACAACGTTGACTCCATAGCGCTCCACAGCATCAGTTGTCTCATCGAAAGAATCCAACAACTACTTCCCACGAGTACTGCACCTTATTTTATTTAATGTCACTTCGTGGCACTGTGATCATTCTTACGTAAAGTCGACTCGTCTGGTATTTCTTAGTTTGTGTGTTTCTCCGAACTTGCACACGCAATTTTGGATTATATAGTCTAAATAGCGAAATATTTGCTGCTAACACTAAAATATCGCACAACTCCTTACTAAATTGCGAGACTTGGTGGATGTCAAAGCAACAGTATGTAGCAAGCACTGAACTGCAGCTCTCTCTGATGAACGCTGAAGAGCAAACACATGCTTCTCGCGACCAATAGGCTGCGTCACAGTAAAATAGTCCTTCAACTGATACTTTGGTTTCACACAGCTTACAATATAGTACGCTTGCATCAGTAGAAAACACACTCGGCAACTATCTGTTTTTAATGAACTGGCACGTGTGGTTTAATTTGAGACATTTTCAAATTGATACTTGATACTTGAATGCTTCCAACTGATACTTTGGTTTCACACAGCTTACAATATAGTACGCTCGCACTGCACGCTTTGAACTGTGTGAAAATGGGGCAATACGGTTCACGGAAAATCCACACCTTCCCCCATAACCTTTTACAGCTGTAGGTGTCATACAAGTCTGGCGACTCCACGTAATATTTCAGAGATTCCAGTCCTCAAGTAAATAATTTCCTGGAAGAGCGGGTGTATAAAGTCTGTATCATGAAAGAAGAACGATAAAAGCTGTCATCCTCTTGAGGGTGCGAAACGAGTACTCCGCTCACCTCATCGCTGCACCACACAAAATTTAGGTCTGTACTTGTGCAATCATTTACTGTAAACTGCTGCGCAGTAAAACACTTCCACCGACAGTTACTGCGTTAGTAAATATATCGAAATGCTACATTTTAATATTATTAGAACTATTATTTTATCTGAGACTGTAGAAGATCTGGAGAAATTGATGAATGGTATGGACAGTCTTCGGTAAGGACTACAAGATCAAAATAAGTCCAAAACAAAAGGAATGCAGTCAGTCGAACGATGCCAGGTGATGCAAGTAATATTAGATATTAGATTAGGAAATGAAGTCTTAACCCTCCAAGTGGCAACGCCAGATATCAGGCGTTTTGACATGCTCTTTATTTAATTTCGATAATCGAATTATTATTTAACGAAATGTGCTAATTACGAATCAATTGAAGGAGAAATGTTCGGTTATAATAATTAAATAGTTTGTATAATAGCATCTTGCACTAATCTAGTGTATATCGTTGCCAAAGTAGCGTCGGGCTGATGACCTCGATGTTAGGCCCCTTTAAACAAGCAGCAGCAAGCAGAGTAGCGTCATAATCCCGCTGTCTTGTGCTAGCTGCTAGACTACATACTCAGCAGCCGGCCACACGTCTCAGCTGAGCCAGCTATATGTAGTCGCCAGTTTTCCTCCTGATATCAATCTGAAGTGTTGATATGCATTCATGTCAGCAATACGGAATCATTTCCTCACAGGAAGAGTGAATAAATCTTGTAAGGGACTGTCTCAGATTGTTTTAAGGTACAAAACTTTAACCTAGGCAAACCGTTTACTTTAGGCAAGGTGACGTACTGATTGCTTATAAAGAGACGAAACCACGGAAACCAGTTTATTGTCTCACATTTGGATGTCACGCTGAGGACAATGTTATAAGGAGTCGAAAGGGATATGAAGGGTTGAAACCACTACTGATTTCGTAAGTACAATATCTTCATGGGAGGTGTAGATAATAAAGATACCGTAAGTGCATTTTCCAAGCCGCTTGTTCCAGACCCACCAGAAGGTACTGCAAGCATTTTTTTTTTCAAATCTTCTAGATATGACATTATTTGACGCATACATCCTATACATAAAGGACACTGATAAGACTTCATGGTCAGTATAGTTAGGGGATTGCTAAATGAACAGTTCCTAATTCTGGTTGTGAGGCCAACAGGTCATGCAGGAGGCTCCTCTCATGCTCTCGGAAAACTGCCACAGAATAACAATCGCCTATGTGCTGTGTGCTTGCAAGAAAATAAGAAGAATTCTACATTACCTATGGTGTCCAGGATGTAATGGAGGTATTCACCAGGGGTGTTGTCATCAACTAGTGCACTTCTGGAGGCCTGACAATAGTGGAGTAAAAAGAAAGACCCACCGAAGTGACAGAGTGAAATGTACAAGTGGTAGCATACAATTGTTGTATAATTTTTCCTGCTAAGAATATTATAAACTATATACTGGTACGCAACTATTTACTATGAACTGGTGCTCCTTTTGTATATGTCATTTTTTTTAAATTTACCTAAATATAAACATACTATTTAGGAAAAATTTTGCAAAAATAAATAATATAAACAAATTCAGTATATTTTTGGTCTTACACTTTGTGTTTGATAAATAACAGCTTTAGTATCATCTTATTCCTTGTACTTTTGTGGATAGAAGGGTGTGCTGTTTATGTGTGTATAACATGTTTAACGATTTTAAACACAATTAATACTAAGAGTCTGCAACACCAGTAAAATATCGCTGCTACTACAGGATAAATGACCGCCACTTCGAGGGTTAAAGGAAGTAGATGAATACTGTCACTTGGGCAGTAAAATAATTAACGATGGCAGAAGTACGGAGAACCTAAAATGCAGACTAGCACAAGCAAAGAAGGCCTTTCTTAAAGAAAATAAATTTGCTCACTTCGAACATTGATACAGGAATTCGATGTTTTTGAAAAATTTCGTCTGGAGCGTGGCACAGTATGGAAGTGAAATATGGATAACTAGTTCAGAAAGAATGGAAGCTTTTGAAATGTAGTGTTTTAGAAGAAGGCTGAAAGTGAGATGGATAGATCAAATCACGAATGAAGAGATGCTGAATCGAATTAGTAAGAGGCGATCGATTTGGCTAAAGCTGACGAGAAGAAGGAATAGAATGATAGGTCACTCTTAAGACACCAGGACTCGTTCAGTTGTTTTGCTAGGAGTGGGAAGGAAGCGGCCGTGGCCTTAATTAAGGTACAGCCCCAGCATTTGTCTGGTGGGAAAATGGGAAACCACGGAAAACCATTTTCAGGGCTGCCGACAGTGGGATTCGAACCTACTATCTCCCGAATACTGGATACACTTAAGCGACTGCAGCTATCGAGCTCGGTCAGTTGGTTTTTGAGGGAAGTGTAGGCGGTAAGAACGGAACGGGTATACCAAACCAAATCAAACAGCCGCGAAGGGCCATGGCCTACCAAGCGACCGCTGCTCAGCCCGAAGGCCTGCAGATTACGAGGTGTCGTGTGGTCAAGCATGACGAATCCTTACGGCCGTTATTCTTGCCTCTCTAGACCGCGGCCATTATCTCACCGTCAGATAACTCAATTGTAATCACGTAGGCTGAGTGGACCTCGTACCAGCCATCAGATCCAAGTAAAAATCCCTGACCTGGCCGGGAACTGAACCCGGGGCCTCCAGGTAAGAGGCACGCACGCTATCCCTACACCGCGGAGCCGATTACGGGTATTCCAAGCAGATCAGAGCAGTACTTTTTTTTTTTTTTACAATTTGCTTTACGTCGCACTGACACAGATAGGTCTTATGGCGACGATGCGATAGGAAGGACCTACCAGTGGGAAAGAAGCGGCCGTGGCCTTAAGGTACAGCCCCAACATTTGCCTGATGTGAAAATGGAAAACCACGGAAAACCATCTTCAGGGCTGCCGTCAGTGGGGTTTGAACCCACTGTATCCCGGATGCAAGCTCAGAGCTTGAAATGAAAAGATTAACGCAGGATAGGGTGGCATGGAGAGTTGATGACAAACAACAAACCTCACTACAGATAGTGTGACAATACTTACAATGCAATTGCGTAGAAATTCATACTTTTTAATTCCGATGTACCGTAACACTATGGTTTACGGTAAATTGAGCGGTACAATTATTTACTACTAACCCAACATTGTATTTACAAATATCCCTCTACAAGATTATCAGGATATTGAATCTCTACTCGAAACATTCAAGTTTATTTTTGGAAAAGTCTATTAAAATTTCAATTACCGATTTCCCGATGTACAAATTAATGTTTACTATAGTTTTCTGCGATCTTCCTATTTTATGTGAATGATCGGTCCTGGGTCAGACATTTACTTTTCTGATCGAATGTTCAGTTCTCCCCAAACTGGTTTATTCGTGAGAGCATTGTACATGGAACACAATCGAGCTCTTTTCCTTCAAACCTTCCGCGCCCCATACCCAAGTTTTTCTCCACCATTCTCGTCATACTCCTACCAGGACTGAAATCATGAGGTAAAATCTAACTAAAGGGCTCCTGAGCTGGAGACAAAACAGGTAACCATATCACGTACCAGTATCTAAGCAATATGAGGCATTAACCGGCTCCGATATGAATGAGGCCGGGCTAATGAATGGCGGTGAGAGCTGTCAATGACGTCACCTCAGCAAGAGTACAACCATATTCAGGCATTGACGCCAAAAGGTGACCTCATTTCAGTTCATAATACCATACTGCCACAGATGGTCAATTTATATTTCCGTACAAACTGTCCGATCAGAGTACATGAAGAGAATCAGTTTCTTAACTTGTCAATGAACAGAAATCTAACACTCATAAGTATGTGACAAAACCACATACAAAACCAGATTTCGAGTCGTGCCTATTGCATTCTAGTTTCGAGTTCAAGATTCCACGCCACACGAAAATATATCAATACTTCGCAAGGATACCGTGTTGGAAATAGTTCCTTGCATAAAATAAATTTCATTGTAAAGCCCGTATTGTCGTTCGTATACTTTTTCAAAAGGTACAGTCAAAGGTTCCACCTTTACAATAATAAAAGATTTTTTGTTTTGTTTAATTAATTAATATCGGTACACGTTTTGCCCATCTTATTGAACATCATCAGCCGAATAATTGTAAGAATAAGTACAATAGACAAGGACAAAAACACATTAAAATGATTCGGATTACCGAATACGCAAGTTAAAATGAATGTTAAAAATGTCTTCGTTTGGAGAATGTTTTGGAGCACAAATATTTGGTTCTATTAAAATGAAGATAAAGATGTTAAACGCATGTAATAGTTCAATAAAATATGGCAGCCGAGCTCTTCTTGTTGGCGTGTTGTAATAAAATGATTCGGATTATCGATTACATCAATTAAAATGCTGTTAATTTTTTTTTTTTTTTTTTTTTTTGGAGAATGTTCTGGAGCACAAATGTTTGGTTCTGTTAAACTGAAGAAACGATGTCCACCACGATGGACGAAACATGTACCGATATTTGTAAATTGTTAATTACACAAAAATCTTTTAGTATTGTAAAGGTGGAACATTTGACTGAACCTTTCAAAAAAGTATAGTTCCTTGTCTTACAAGAGAAAAATAGCGCACAGAGCGCCTAAATGTTATTATTATTATTATTATTATTATTATTATTATTATTATTATTAACAAATAAATTGCAAATGAGAAATATCCCGGTGACAATGGGCACTTATAGTAATGTAATATTAAAGTTAAGATACAGTATTTATACAACAACGAACAAGAAGCGTACAACAAACAAATATATGGAAAGAAAATATTACAAGAATTACTACTAGTTTAACATTCTAAATCCAGCATCATATACAAATTGACACACCACTTAATTATTTCCAGTGCTTAACACTACGGCTTACAATACTATAGCTTGAGCTTACTACTAGCTTAACATTATAACTTTATAAGTGTTAATAAAGTGAAGTTAAACCGTAGTTAGCCTACAGCAGCAACAACAACAACAACAACAACAATAGTACAACAAGCAAGAAATACTACTAGTTTAACTTTCTAAATCCAGCTTCATTATAAACTAATTCGCACACAACTAAAGTATTTCCAGTACTTAACACTACAAGTGATAATAAAGTCAAGTTAAAAAACATACTACCTAACAACTACAATAACTAGAGTACAAAAAGCAGATCCATGGAAAGCAAATGTTACAAGAAATACTACTAGTTTAATTTTCTAAATCCAGTGGTAACAACAAAACAGACGATTAGTCGCTAATAACAGAAATACCAGTATCTAGCATGACCATCAGCGGATTCAGAGGCACCGTTTTACGATCGATGAGGTACCTACCTAAATGGTTCACGTTTGTGGGTTACTGCAGTCACGTCCTAGTTCGTGAACCATGGGCAACGGCTGAGTGGCCTAGTAAGTGGTCCTGAGAGTCGGGATACCAGTTGCTATGGAATGGGAGTGGGCATCTCGGACATATTCTGAGGCGTGGCCCTCCTTGTGCTCAGGCGGCTAGGACTATACAATCCACCGCTGGTCCATAACCCGTTAGAGGAGAGATCCTCACTTGGACTATGTGCAAGTAGGGCAGCATCCTGCTTCATGAATTTACCGAGCTCACAACATTTTAAGCAAGCTTCGGACCTATGGGAGTAACGGAGTCCCACTCCCATTTGACAGGCGAGGGACTCCTCGGAAACAACTTGGCGAACGAAATGGAATTCAATGGGGAGCTATCAATATTAATGGGGCTTATGGAAGAAAGAAAGTAGAACTGGCTGAGTCAGCAAAGAGGATGCATCTGGATGTGCTAGGAGTTAAGTGATATTCGGGTAAGGGGAGATAACGAGGAAGAGACAGGAGATTATAAAGTGTACTTGACAGGTGTTAGAAAGGGAAGAGCAGAGTCTGGGGTAGGGCTCTTTATCAGGAATACCATTGCACGCAACATAGTTTCTGTTAGGCACGTAAATGAGCGAATGATGTGGGTAGATTTGTCATTTAGAGGAATTAGGACTAGAATTGTGTCCGTGTATTCACCATGTGAGGGTGCAGATGAGGATGAAGTTGACAAGTTTTATGAAGCATTGAGTGACATCGTGGTCAGGGTCAACAGCAAGGATAGAGTAGTGCTAATGGGCGATTTCAATGCGAGAGTTGGGAATAGAACTGAAGGATATGAAAGGGTGATTGGTAAATGTGGGGAAGATATGGAAGCTAATGGGAATGGGAAGCGTTTGCTGGACTTCTGTGCTAGTATGGGTTTAGCTGTTACGAATACATTCTTCAAGCATAAGGCTATTCACCGCTACACATGGGAGGCTAGGGGTACCAGATCCATAATAGACTATATCTTAACAGACTTCGAATTCAGGAAATCTGTTAGGAATGTACGAGTATTCCGGGGATTTTTCGATGACACAGACCACTATCTGATCTGTAGTGAACTAAGTATCTCTAGGCCTAGGGTAGAGAAAGTGAAATCTCTCTGCAAATGAATAAGGGTAGAAAATCTCCAGATCGAGGAAATTAGACAGAAGTACATGGTTATGATTAGTGAGAAGTTCCGAACAGTAATTAGTAAGCAGGTTCAGGAAATAGAAAGTGAATGGGTGGCATACAGGGATGATGTAGAAACAGCAAGGGAATGCCTAGGAACAACTGTGTGTAAAGATGGGAAAAGGCGAACAGCTTGGTGGAATGATGAAGTGAGAGCAGCTTGTAAACGTAAAAAGAAGGCTTATCAGAAATGGCTCCAAACAAGGGCCGAGGCAGACAGGGATTTGTATGTAGATGAAAGAAACAGAGCGAAACAAATAGTTGTTGAATCCAAAAAGAAAACATGGGAAGATTGGTAACAACCTGGAAAGGCTAGGTCAAGCAGCAAGGAAACATTTCTGGACAGTAATAAAGAAACTTAGGAAGGGAGGAAAAAAGGAAATGAACAGTGTTTTGAGTAATTCAGGTGAACTCATAATAGATCCCAGGGAATCACTGGAGAGGTGGAGAGAATATTTTGAATATCTTGTCAATGTAAAAGGAAATCATCCTGGAGGTGTTGTGAACAGCCAAGCTCATGGGGAGGAGGAAAATGATGTTGGTGAAATTATGCTTGAGGAAGTGGAAAGTATGGTAAATAAACTCCATTGTCATAAGGCAGCAGGAATAGATGAAATTAGACCTGAAATGGTGAAGTATAGTGGGAAGGCAGGGATGAAATGGCTTCATAGAGTAGTAAAATTAGCATGGAGTGTTGGTAAGGTACCTTCAGATTGGGCAAAAGCAGTAATTGCACGTATCTATAAGCAAGGGAACAGGAAGGATTGCAACAACTATCGAGGTATCTCATTGATTAGTATACCAGGCAAAGTATTCACTGGCATCTTGGAAGGGAGGGTGCGATCAGTGGTTGAGATTAACTTGGATGAAAACCAATGTGGTTTCAGACCACAGAGAGGCTGTCAGGATCAGATTTTCAGTACGCGCCAGGTAATTGAAAAATGCTACGAGAGGAATAGGCAGTTGTGTTTATGTTTCGTAGATCTAGAGAAAGCGTATGACAGGGTACCGAGGGAAAAGATGTTCGCCATACTGGGGCACTATGGAATTAAAGGTAGATTATTAAAAGCAATCAAAGGTATTTATGTTGAAAATTGGGCTTCAGTGAGAATTGATGGTAGAATGAGTTCTTGGTTCAGGGTACTTACAGGGGTTAGACAAGGCTGTAATCTTTCACCTTTGCTGTTTGTAGTTTACATGGATCATCTGCTGAAAGGTATAAAATGGCAGGGAGGGATTCAGTTAGGTGGAAATGTAGTAAGCAGTCTGGCCTATGCTGACGACTTGGTCTTAATGGCAGATTGTCCCGAAAGCCTGCAGTCCAATATCTTGGAACTTGAAAATAGGTGCAATAAGTATGGTATGAAAATTAGCTCCTCGAAGACTAAATTGATGTCAGTAGGTAGGAAATTCAACAGAACTGAATGTCAGATTGGTGATACAAAGCTAGAACAGGTCGATAATTTCAATATTTAGGTTGTGTGTTCTCCCAGGATGGTAATATAATAAGTAAGATTGAATCAAGGTGTCGTAAAGCTAATGCATTGAGCTCGCAGTTGCGATCAACAGTATTCTGTAAGAAGGAAGTGAGCTCCCAGACGAAACTATCTTTGCATCGGTCTGTTTTCAGACCAACTTTGCTTTACGGGAGCGAAAGCTGGGTGGACTCAGGCTATCTTATTCATAAGTTAGAAGTGACAGACATGAAAGTAGCAAGAATGATTGCTGGTACAAACAAGTGGAAACAATGGCAGGAGGGTACTTGGAATGAGGAGATAAAGGCTAATTTGGGAATGAACTCGATGGATGAAGCTGTACGCATAAACCGGCTTCGGTGGTGGGGTCATGTGAGGCGAATGGAGGAGAATAGGTTACCTAGGAGAATAATGGACTCTGCTATGGAGGGTAAAAGAAGTAGAGGTAGGCCAAGACGACGATGGTTAGACTCGGTTTCTACCGATTTAAAGATAAGAGGTATAGAACTAAATGAGGCCACAACACTAGTTGCAAATCGAGGATTGTGGCGACGTTTAGTAAATTCACAGAGGCTTGCAGACTGAACGCTGAAAGGCATAACAGTCTATAATGATAATGTATGTATGAGGTACCTAAGGAAAACAAAATATTCGATATTGCTATATATAACTACATTCCTTCATCCTGCGCAGATGCCTGAATTTAGATCATAATGTGCTACAGATGTAGTAGACACACACACAGAGGTGTAAAGCGGGTTTCAACACACAAGGCATGCTGATGTCTGAGTTCGAATTACAGGAGATGATCCCAATGAAGCTCCGTGATTTAATTAATTTCTTTGAATAATCGGATGCGACGGCGGCAGAGTTATTCCCCACAGTTGCTCTGAATGACTACGTCAACTGTTCCCGGCACCCGTACAGTAACAAGGTATTGCCCGCACTCATGGCGCCCTATATATCACAACATGCTTAACAACTAGGGACTCGGGCATTTCCCGAAAAGTTTATTCACAAAAATCGCGTTAATGAACCAGTTGACATTTACTGAAACCGGAGGTACTAACGTGAAATTGTACGCTAAATCGCAAAATACCGTTTTGAAGGGCTATGAGCGAAATTTTAACGAAATTAGTTTGTTAAGGTTTACGTTTTGAAAGTTGGGCTACTTCGTAACACCGCTATTGACTTACAGTCGACCGTAAACATCGACCATCAATAGGCGCAATACGACTGTATTGGATCTTCCAAGAGGACCATTTTCCGGTCTTGTTGCTTCTTTGTGTTCTTTAGCTTTGCACGACTTTACCACCCAAGAAGCCACGTGGTTTTATCCTTGTTTATACGGTGATCTCTATTAGTTGGAGTTACAGATACTCTCGTAAGTATTCGTACGCGTACGGTGTAAAATAATCCATTATTTCCAGCCACGTGCATGATTAGTTACAGTAACAAACAACAAGTGTCAATACCTTCGCAATTTCATTACAGCTGGTGAGCGGAAACACTAATACAACATTAACTGTGTAATTAATAGGAAAGAAAATAACGGAACTACACTGTACCTCGCCTGTCAAAAGTATTCGTACACCCGGAGCATTGTCCGTCTAAAGACACAGTTGTCGTGGAGCGAGCAAGTCGCTTGCATGCAGTGCTTACTAGTCTAACAGTCGAACCTGTTCCCAGTGCGTCTGCAGTCAGCTGTCAGGGTCGGAAAAGCAAAGAAACCAGTACCGAGTTGCGGAAGTTACTGTCCGGCGTGTGTTTAACGAAGCAGGGTATCATGGATGTGTGGCGCGGAAAAAGTTCTTCGTGTCCGAGATCAACAGGAAGAAGCACCTGGCATTTACAAAACAGTACGTAGATAAAAGTCTGGAGTACTGGAAGGAGGTAATTTTCTCGGACGAGAGTAAATTTAATGTGTTTGGGTCCGAAGGGCGACAAATGGTATGGAGAAAGAACGCACAGCTTCATCCCAAGAACTTGCTTCCGACAGTTAAACACGGAGGTGGGAATGTGTTAGTGTGGGGCTGTATGAACACAGCGGGAGTTGGGAAGTTACACATTATCGACCATCGGATGTAGATTGACATTTTGAAAGAAAACTTGGGGTCCAGTGCTGCTGGGATGGGTCTAGAAGGTGATTTCATATTTCAGCAAGGCAGTGACCCCAAACATACGGCACAGGACACCAAGATGTGGCTGCTTTACCATACCCCAAAACAGCATCCCACCCCTTCATAATCACCGGACACCAATCCAATAGAACACCTGTGGAGCATTCTTGACTCAAGAATTAGGAAACGTCACATTTCCAACAGGAGTGAATTAAAAATTGCGCTTCAAGAAGAATGAACCTACAGTGCATAACAGTCTTGTTTGTACACCAGCTTATTGCAACGAAATAACGGTTAAACTTTTGTATACAATTATTGTGATGTATTTTATTACCCATATCGTAATAGATACATTAATAAACAATTTAAATAATAAAGAAACATACACGTGACCTTAAAATTTAACACAAATACAAGCAATGTACCATAACCGGGCGTTTCATCGTGCAACAATCTTGTTTGTACACTTGCAGAAGAAAATGAAAATTTCATTCAAAACACTTGTTTCCTTGGATTTAATACCCCTATGAGTATCCTCTGGCCTTGAGAACTGCCTTGCACCTTCGCTGTATGGAATGAACCAGATTGTTACATCTTTCTGGATCGGTTTTACCCCTTCTTCAACTGCACTTCTTAACTGCTCAAATGATTGAAGTTTCCTTGCATGAACCCTTATTTTTAGGTCGACCAACAAAATTTCTGTGGGTTTCAAGTCAGGGGATTGGGCAGGAGTTCGCAGTTGCGTTGGTAAGTTCTATATCAGCCACTGTTTGCAAATATTCGCTGTGTGCTTGGGGTCATTGTCTTGCTGAAAGATGCAGCGAGACCCCAACCCCATTTTTACTGCACTCTGTTTGACATTGGTCTTTAAAATGTTTAAATAACCTCATCTGTCCATGATGCCATTGATGATTCCGATATCTTCCACTCCACAAGACGACATGCACCCCCAAATCAGAATTGATCCACCTCCATATTTTGCGGTGGCTAGGGTATTTGCAGGTTTATTGGCTGTTTTTACTTGTCTTCATACAGAACTGTTTCCATTCGAATCGTATAGAGATATTTTGGTCTCATCTGACCAAATAACTTTGTTCCAGAACGTACAATCATTGTTTTCACACTCTCTGCAAAAATTAATTCTGGCTTTTCGATTGTTTTAGTAACAAACGGCCTTTTCCGTGGCCGTCTACTGTGATAATCATATTTCCATAATATGCTACGAATTGTCTGACTTGATATTTTCTTCTTCGTACTTCCTTCCAGCATTACGCGGATCCTATGTGCACTTAATTGTGGATTCTGTTTTACTTGTTTCACAATATAACGTTCGTCTCTCCTGTTCAGTACTTTTCTTTTTCTTTTCTTGGCAAATTATTTGTGGTTCCTCTATATCTGAATTTATCCAACACATAGTGTATTGTGGAATGCCGTTTATTTACTTTGCGTCCAATTTCAGGCAAAGAATACCCTTGCAATCCAAGCGATAAAATTACATTTTTTAGTTTGTCACTTAACTCTGTTATTTTACCTATTATGTAACTCACGGCCTGGTGCACAAACTGCGAAAGTATACACACTAGCACAGCACATATACACACCAGCTAACTAGGAGTGTTCCCGAGCAAATACGAGGTAGTGAACGTGTACAAACAAGACTATTGCAAGCAAGTAGGCCACTACACAACATATTTCACTCCCATTCTTTAAAAATGATGTACCGAGACTTTTGATCGCTAACATCAAGTTCTCAACACCTTGTGCAATAACTTATCCAAGCCTCGTGCATTGGTTATGTACTATTTAGAAATTATAAAGACATTATATCTGTTAAATGTGGTGTACAAACAAGACTGTTTTGCACTGTATATTCCAGCGGAGATCACAGAACAGTGGTGCACTCAATGCCAAGACGCATGAAAGCTTATCATTCGAGCGAAAGGAAACTCAACGAAATATTAAAGGACATTTTTGAAATGTTTTTTTCTGTCGTAACGAAGGTGTACGAATACTTCTGAGTGTGGAATGTGGACTATTGCTAATTTCGTTTTCTGTGTACAAATTTTGTGTGTTATTTTGCGAATGTGAGCAAGAATCATAGAATTCACAGCAACTGTCACGTTCTTGGTCCCGTTTTTCTACCTTCACTTAATTCTGTGCACCAGGTTAAACAACTCCTCTTCCTAGAGATGTACGAATACTTACGGCAGTTAATGTATGCCGAAAGTGAAGTCTATTCAAGGGGAAAGTGAGTTGAAGAAAGAAGCTATTATGTTACCGATAAGATGAAACACGTCCTGATGTGCAAGTTCGGCAATGGAAGAATAGACCAGTTGCGGGAAGAAAATTGCATTAAGCACTGTCATATGAAAAACAAAGTGCCCGCTAAGAGGTAGGAAGACAGTAACAAACCTTTCCATATACAGGGTTATTCACCTAAGATGTTACACGGAAATAACATCTAAACCATTAAAGATATCGGCATTCTGTTTCCATATTCGTAAATGGTACCCAGGGTCTTGTAAAATAACGTTTTACTTATTCTCACGGAGTGATTAATAACAGAGATATTGATACTAACTCCAGATTCTTAAATGGAACGGCAGGAATGCATACAGCTGGCCTAAGAATTTAACAAGTTCAAATATCTAAGTATTTTCAAAATAGGATAGTTACTTTTTGAGATATCAATAAGAACGCATTTGGGCTTTTGCGTGCCGCATCAGACAGCGTACGGTCGGCCGAGGATGTATTGGTACGCAAGCTGTTTCCTGGCATTAATTCCAGCCACAGAACGGATACCAGGCATGTATTGTAAACTATCGTACACATAATGTGATGTAGTGTACCATACCCTGGGTGTGTAATGTTATTGTATGACTGGCGAACACACAACGGGACCGCTTTCTTCCCACTCCTAGCCCTTTCCTGTCCCATTGTCGCCATAAGACATTTCTGTGTATCTGTGTCTGTGTGACGTAAAGCCAATAGCAAAAAAAAAAAAAAGTTTTCGATCACCTATCACAACTATGGATTTGTGGTTGAAACAGAGATGTAGTTTTAAATAATCTATCGTAGCCCTGTTCTGATAATAAAACAGGCATAACCATGTAAAGATTGAACGACTCTTGTGTATTTGACCGGTTCTCCTCATGGAGGGTCGCTGATGAGTAACCACAACACTGACGTGTCTTTACCCAAGACGTGTCCACTCGAATAGGCCTCATTCCTTCAGCTGTCTGTGTAGCAAGCAGTTCACATTAGTTTTCAGTACACTGTGTGCAGCTAGCAGTGTGTTTGCGTATCTGATCAGGTGCATACCATATTACCTCCAAATGGGACGGAAGCAGGATATTGGAACTGAAAACCGTGCTGTAATTGTAGCTCTGCATCACGAAGGGTATTCTAGTAGGACAATAGCAACAAAAGTTGGCGTAGCCCAATCTACAGTGGTGTATACATTGCAGCGGTTCAAGCAAACCGGTGCCAATGCAAGTGTTTCGCGATCTGGAAGACCCCGTGTAACAACATACAGGGAAGATCAGTTCATATGTGTATAGAGTAACGTCAGAGGACTCGTACGGCACCTGAAATTCGCGAGGAAGTCAATAATATGCGAGCTGCTCCAATCTCTGTGTCAACAGTGCAACGCCGTCTTCGTGAACGAGGTTTAAAGGGGTGCATAGCGGCCAAAAAACCATTATTACGAACACAAAATAAGGTGAAAAGAATGCAATGGGCACAGCATCATAAAAACTGGAGCGTGCAGCAATGGTCCAAGGTATTATTCACGGATGAATCGAAGTCTGAAGTATTTGGGAGTCATCGTCGAATGTTTGTTCATCGACTTCGTGGAGAACGTATGGAGTCAGTGTGTGACACCTATGGTGAAGCATGGTGGAGGGTCGGTTATGGTGTGGGGATGTTTTGCGGGTGATCAAGTCGGAGATCTAGTGCGAATTAATGGAACATTAAAGAAGGAACGATATCACAGGATACTGATCAACAATGCAGTTCCATCTGGCAAGAGGCTTATTGGTCGTGGGTTTGTTCTGCAGCAGGACAATGACCCCAAACATTCTTCTAAATTGTGTAGAGGGTATGTCACTAGAAAAGAGAAATGAGGGGAACTGAAAAATATGTTTTGGCCAAGTCAGTCACCAGACTTAAATCCCATTGAACTGTTATGGGATGAACTTGACAGGGAGGTACGAAAACTGAGGTCAACTAATGTTGAAGAGCTATGGAATAATTTACAGAGCTGTTGGACTGCAATATCTACACAAACACTACAAAATCTTATTTCCAGAATGCAAATTGTTTCTGCAGCTGTTCGGAGGGCTAAAAGGGTGGATACTTTGAAGAGGCTAAAATATAAAACCATATTGTATTCTACTTAATGATAGAGAGAATATATATATATATATTGTTGGTCTATTTAGTTTTTACGATGTGTTTGTACATTGAAATAAAGTATCTAGTTTTGTGCATAGGTGATCGAAAACTTTTGACCAGTAGTGTATGTATGAATGTATGATCTCGATTACGTAATACTATCTCCCTTGAGTCAAACTGTTGCCCAACTACAGTATTACAAGAGCTACTTCACTGAGTAGGGGCATTAAACCGGCCGCGATGTTCACCAACAGGTATTTTATCGACATAGATAACAATATTGAAATCCAGTACGTTTGGTGGGACACTGGCAATCGCATTTTTGAAAGATTGGACGTAGGGCTAATTATTATGGCAGTGTACCATTTCTTGAAATTACTTCACTAAGGCATTATTAAGAGGTTGTATAGTGGTGTTACGTCGAGTAGAAGCTATTGTTTCAGGATCCGCAATGAAATAAATCTGTAGGAATTTGTGATCAACAGGTTCAGAAGGATACAAACTATCGATCAAATGGTATACTTGCTCCTGGACCTTAAATGTCGGCATGAAGCCACGTTCGGTTGTGTATTCATCAGGGAAATCATTTGACATGCATTATTTTAATGACGTACCGGTATGTGCTTCATAAATCCTTTACTATTTGGGTGATCACCTGCACGAAGCGAATGCAATGGGGAAGGATTCCTTGTAGTTTTACTTTTCCTTGCAAACATCACATACCTTTTGATTCATATTTCCTTTTTTGAACTGAACTATACTGGCAGACAGCAGACTCTGTACCTGAAGAAACTGAAGCATCATTTTTGTAATTTATGGACGAATCCTAATCCATAGCACAATACTCTACCGGACCACAAACCACGAACATTTCTTCCCTCCAAGACGAACGTGTCTGGTTCTGCCGGAATAACGGCAATTGTTGCGCTCAACAGAGGACACTCCATCTGCGAATGATGTCTGTTTCTATAATCTGAGAGACGGTTGTTTCGGTCAGCATACGATTTTGCATTTCTCTATGAATTATGTCTACCGCGATCTAAGGACAGGCGTTATTACGATCAAGAGATGACTACAAAAAAACACATGTCCTGTCCTGTGACAATTAGATCTCTTTGTTGACCGGTTTCGTTGCCTTTTAAACGCACTACTTTCGAATGCAATATACTACGACCTATATTCGCTTTCAGTCTCGGCATAATGGGTTATCATAGATTTTATTCTTTTACAGTTTGCTTCGTGTCGCACCGCCACATAGGTCTTATGGTGACGATGGTATACGAAAGGGTTAGGAGTGGGAAGGAAGCGGCCGTGGCCTTAACGTACAGCCCCAGCATTTGCCTGATGTTAAAACTGGAAATCACGGGAATCCATCTTTAGGGCTACCGACAGTGGGGTTCGATTCCACTATCTCCCGGATGCAAGCTCACAGCTACGCGCAGCTAACTACACGGTCAACTCGCCCGGTGAAAAATCTGAAGATGATTGTAAAAATGAGAAAAAATCGGAACGATTGCTTGAAGAATAAGACAAGAGTGAGAGTCGTGGGAGACTGCCTTTACATTAGATGCTCTAATATCCCAGAGTCGGAAGAAAACTGAAGATGAAGGCCTACAATATCGAAAGTTCATGAAATGGATCAACATTATACTGACCATTGTTGTGATGTGTTTTGTCCCTTCTGCTGTCACTCATCTCCGACAGATGGGATTACTGCTGCGTCCCGAATAGTGGCAGAAAGTAGCTAGGGAGTTAGATAACTTGGCACATTTTATATGATTGTCCCGTCAACGACAAGTACTTCAGCTGGTAACATACGAATTATGGTATTTTTGTGTACGATAATAGGAATACCATGGCACATGTTACTATCTGCTAAATTATGGTGCGGTTGGCATCACTGTGAGTAGTTACCGAGGAGGCCACCAGATGTTCGGACGTCCTAATATTGATTAAAATAACGTGCTTCAAATATTTTGTTTTAATATCCCACTGTAAACAAAGTTTCATTCTTAACCTGAGAGATGTTAAAAAAAAAAAAAAATCCTGTAACGTCGATATCTACAGAAGATGATTTTGTCGATGAAGAGACATGCCTTGGATCAATGCATAAATAAACAGCAACCTGAGTGCTAGACTGTACTTCATTTCACATTGGCAAGTTAATTATAGGCGAAGAGTTTCGGAACTTCAGGGACAAAGTTGGGGTCTATTGTGTACTAAACAACACACTGTCATAAGAATCTCATGAGCTGTTTAGAGAACAACTCTTCTAAAGCAGCTATTACCGAAGATGAAAATATTACCAACCTCGAAACCTCACGTTCCAAACCATTATACCATCAAATTACTAACAGCTAACTTTTTTTTTGGAAGGTAGTTCGGTTTTCGTAAAGGTTATTCCAATGAGGCTCCAGTAGGATTCCAGCGAGATATAGCAGATATTTTGATAAAAGAGGTCAAATGCACTGTATCGCTACTAACCTCTTCGAGGCTTAGGGTAGATCATGAGATTCTGTTCACGAAAATGAGGGCTACTGCACTAGACACAAGAATGAATGGGTAGCTAAATTTCTAGAAAATGTAACTCCAAGAATTAGAGTTCATGAAGCATTATCTGAACCAGTACCTTTTTTTAAAATACAATTTTCTTTACGTCGCACCGACGCAGGTAGGTCTTATGGCGACGATGGGGCAGGAGAGGGTTAGGAGTGGGAACGAAGCGGCCGTGGCCTTAATTAAAGTACAGCCCCAACATTTGCTGGTGTGAAAATGGGAAACCACGGAAAACCATCTTCAGGGCTGCCAACAGTGGGGTTCGAACCCACTATCTCCTGAATACTGGATACTGGCCGCACTTAAGCGACTGCAGCTATCGAGCTCGGTCCTGTAACAAATAAGACGGGGGAGGGCCCCCCGTAGGGTACTATTATTGGACCTTCATTTTCGTATGCATAAGCATGTTAAACCACAGATAAGGCTTTTTGAATGATATTATACTGTATAGAGTACTACATTACAGGATTGTGAGCGACTGCAAAAAGGCCTCGAGAATGTTGTGACAAACAGTAGGCAAACGGATGAAAGGTCAGGTTTTAGGTTTCCCAAAGAGGAAAAGCCCTCTTAGTTTTAATTACCGTGTTGATGGGGGTGAAATCACCTCACCGGGATCCCTGAGTACTTAGGTGTTATGTTTTCATTGGTGTAATCACATTAACGAGGTTATAATAAAGATTACTAGTTGTTTTCATATAGTTATGAGGGTATTCACGGGCTGTAGTATGGATGTTAAGATCAGGGTACATGTCTCCGGTAAGACCTCAATAAGAGTATGGTTACAGTGTATGGGACCCACACCAGAATTACTTGATACGAAAACCTAAAAAGATCCAAAGGAAAGCAGCACGATTTGTTATGGATGACTTCCGACAAAGGAGTAGTGTTAAGAAAATTTTGCAAATTTTAGGCTGAGAAGACTTGGGAGTAAGGAGACGAGCTAGTCGACTAATCGGTATGATCCAAGCTGACAGATGGCATGGAATGACATTAGTAGACAAGTAAGCTTGAGTGGAGCTTTTAAAAATGTAGGAGAGATCATAATTATGGAAAAGTTGGAATTATTCACGAGAACAAATTTGGGCAACTGACTTATTCATTCATACGAAGAAGATTTAGGGAATGAAATAATTTATCAAGGGAAATGTTCGATAAATTTCCAAGTTCTTTGAAATGATTTAAGAAAAGACTAGGTAAGCAACTGATAGGAAATCTGCCGTCTGGGCGATAGCCGTAAATGCAGATCAATGACTGATTAACTAATTGGATATCAACCATTTTTCTCTAGGGTATAAGGAAACTACCATTCAGTTCATAGACCGCCTTCTTAATTCAATGCTCCACCGCCATGTCATGTGCAGCAGGCCGTGATTCAGGCATGTACAGTGGGTTAAAGTGAAACTCATACACCGCTGTAACTAGTGTGTTTATGAATAGAAATGTGGACAATTTAAGTTCGCATTTTATGCGTGGAACAATAAAGGTCTTTTTTGAATTATTAAGTCACCACAGGCTAGTTGGCGTATCATTAACTTAAAAGGGTATAACAGATTGTCTATATGTTGCTGCGGCACGTCAAAATGAAACTCACACAGTCCTACATGGGCAGATAAGAGGACAATACAAATGCTGTATGTTTGTGTTTCGACACCACATACAGTTTGTTGTGGAGAATTGTGAAGTACAGACAAGTTCCGGTGCTATCATGGGGCGTCAAAGAGGACAATCTTCGAAAATAAGAAAGAACTGCTGATTTTTCACCGTAAGATGAAAATCACTCCGAGAAATTGGTAAACTTGTGAACAGGAGTCATCCAACTGTACAGTGCGTTATAAATAAATATAAAGGTACACGCAGCATTGAAAAAGTGAGTGGGAGAAAAATTTTCAACCTCAGGGAGGAACGTTGGATAGTAAGACAAGTGAAGAAAATTCCAGCGATTAGTGCTCCGATACTGGCTATGATGGCTGAAGAACATACCAACAAGACAGCACAACCAGAAACTATTCGAGTTAACCTGAGGAAAAGTAACAGGCATCGACGAATAGCTAGGGGAAAAAAACATTTGTTAGCAAGATTAATAGGAAGAAGAGGTTGAACTTCGTTAAGGAGTATGTATAGAAAAATATTTTAATTTCTGGAAGACGATTATTTTTGCAGATGAAAGCAAATCCAATCTCTTCGGATCAGATGGGAAGGTTAATGTCTCAAGGAAATCAAATGAGTTGAACCTAGCAATCTACGTCCAAGTGTCATACATGGTGGAGGTAGTGTAACTGTCTGGGGGTGCATGTCAGCTAGTGGACCAGGAGAGTTGACTTACTGATGGGGCCATGGATCAACACGTGTATCTAAATACACTGAAAGAAAATTTACGACCTAGTGCTCAAAAGCTATGAATACTTGACCGATTTATGTATTACCAAGATAACGATCCCAAGCACAAAGCTCATGAAGTACGGAAGTGGCTGCTGCATAATTGCCCAAAAGTTCTCGAGACACCTCCACAGTCATCAGACTTAAATGTGATAGCAAATCTGTGGCAATACTTGGAAGCAGCGATAAGAAAACACCCGATTTCGAACAAAGATGATCTGAAAATGGCTTTATGTGAAGAATGGAAGAAAACAGATCTATCTTATTGCGAAAAGTTCGTACAATCTATGCCTAACTGTTTAAGAGTCGTGAAAGGTGCTAAAGGGTATCCTACAAAGTATAGACCATTAAAAACATTGTTTTATTAGAGATCGCTCAGGAACTACTTGAAAGTGTATGAGTTTTACTTTGACCTGTTTCGTGCATGTGTAACAAAAATGTATTAATTTTCTTTGTAAGTATAAGAAATGGTTGATTTACTTTGTAGCTTAGTAGAGAAATGTGCATTTGATAAACCATAACCAATACTAAACTAAAGTAATAGTTATTTTTTTGTTGAATCCGAATAAACTAGCTTTCTTCTAGTGTATGAGTTTCATTTTGACTCACTGTATGTCCAAAGCTCCCTGGTGAGTAGCCAACTTGATGCTGGTCACTAACATGTAGTTACGACTTGTTTTAGGACAAGCCTAAATAAATTTAATGTACTGCTTGTATTCTTATAGCAATTACAAGTAAAAATTAACACAAATACACGTACTGACACGACCAACCAAGAACTCTTAAGTTAACTACAGCTAGAACAATACTTCTGTTATAAATTTATTTTGAAGAAATGTCAACGGTAACCTGCGAGGAAAACACCCTCCAAAATAAGCAAGCGGAATATATTTACATCAATCTATATGTCGTTTATTTAAAAATCACAGTAATGTAGATCAGAGAATTGTATAGACTATGTTCCATCAGACATTGGCAAAATTAAGACATACGACGGGCTGTGCCGTATGTGTCCAGTCAATTTCGCTTTTCTAGAGATGATCTTGAGATAGAATCTAAGTGACAAGAAATTCAGCAGTGCAAAGAGAATGAGGTCCCTTTCACTGAAAGCTGTTCAAGGAACGACTTGGAGGCAATGTCCTAAGCTAAAAAATCGGAGACTGTAAAGAAGTGAAAGCGTATAATGGAAGAGAAACTTATCTTCACAACTCGCATCCCTCAGTCTAAGAAGGTTTACCGTTTGCTAGTCACTGGTAAATGTGCAAATCGCTCACAGTCCGATAAATTGGAAAATGACACTTCTCCAGTAATTTAAAAAGTCGTAAGTTAAAAATGTACTGCCATAAGCATTTTTGAAATTCTCAATCCCGCATTGCATCTTAAGCGTGAAAAAATCCCGAAACATAGCATTTTCACAAGTAAGTTTAAGGAGCCTTTATATCAAGGCCATCACTACTGGTGAAATTCTGACTTCACAAGAAAGAGTAAGCCAAAGAAAGGCGAGTAAAAAGAAAAGTTAACCGGCGATTCTCTTGGTGTGTGTGTGTGTGTGTGTTAGTGGGGCATTTTATTTTTTCCGATGAGTATAACACACAGTTCAGTCAGTGTAGGGAGGGAGGGAGGTAGGGTGGATCTGAAACTCCTTACAGATTCCACCATATCGCTCGCGGTAGTGGGTACGAGAACCTACTACCTACACCATCGCATCCAAACGGTTTGCGTAACACCAGTACCTGAATGTCCTTGCTCCAAGGTCGCTGGGGAATAAACAGACGGAGAACTACACGCAACGGGGAATAATTTTGGACGATGTATCTGAACAAAAGTTTCAGTAACCTGCATGGTTCTAGTGCAATACGAAAAACCTCTCTACAATGGTTATTGCGAGTTTCTTTACCCCAGCATGTTGATAGAAGGTCCATTTTGATCCCGTTGTGAATAGTTGTTGGAAGGAAAACATTCAAGTAAATTTAATAACGCATGAGGAATTTGGGTAGAACTGGTAGCGACTTTTCGTTGCAGTAAGAACTGGACAGAGGAGACTGACGGATGGCGAGGAAAACCGAAGGGAAACGCTAGGCTCTATCGCTTCTCCTGCCCTTGTGACCGTAACAATTTTAATTGTCCTAAAAGTAAATACAACTGCAGTATCATCCATCGGCAACTTAGAAAATTATTGTGGAGGTTTGTCGGCGCCCTTAAAACAAATTACTACGTAGAGCGCCTGTTTTACTATCCATTAAATTCATTAAACTACTACAATGCGAGCCTCAGTCCAGTTGCCGGTTATTCTGTGCCGTGTCAGGGCGAGGGGATCATGCAATAGCCACCTAACTCATACAGCTCGCCCAGTAATGTTATGGTCTCAGCTGAAGTCTGACGTATTTGAGAACCTTGAAATATAGTCCCTGCCATGTAAGCGCACACACTAAGGGCACAACCTTACCTTTTCTCCCCTGTTAATACTGAAGGTAATGATTTATAGTTATGTTTTAACTGTTGTGTTCGATCCAGCGTCGCCAACGATAGTTTTTTTTTTTCTACTGGCTTTACGTCGCACCAACACAAGATAGGTCTTATGGCGACGATGGGATAGGGAAGGCCTAGGAGTTGGAAGGAAGCGACCGTGGCCTTCATTAGCATTTGCCTGGTGTGAAAATGGGAAACCACGGAAAACCATCTTCAGGGCTGCCGACAGTGAGATTCGAACCCACTTATCTCCCGGATGCAAGCTCACAGCCGCGCGCCCCTAACCGCACGGCCAACTCGCCCGTCGTCTTACAGTTACTGCTCGTCTTGCGTGTTGACACTAGGTAGTTATGATTTTTTCGTGACTTTATACGTACTGCCACTGCCATGTTGCGAAAATCACTACTGTTACATTTGCGAGAATAAGTAGAGCATTTCTTTTTATAGGATTATACATCTGTTTAGGTAATACCAGGTAAGTACAGTGAATTTCTCTCATCAGTCGGCCGACAGGCGCGCCCAGCTTATCTGCCTCTGGTTGACTTATCACTTCCCGTTACACAGAACAGCGATGACACGGCAATGCCCGCACTTCTTGTCCGTGCTTAGAACGTGTATTAAGTGTTGATCTGTCGCTCCAACTGTTCTCGAGTTGTGAAGTGTTACTTCGGGGTGTAATTCTCATGCCTCCACATGTGTACACGGCAGAGGAGAGGGTATTCATGTACGATAATGATGTGAAAATATAGTCTTGCAGGGAAGTCGTTAGGCGATTTGTAACACAATTTCCAGGTGTACGCCCTCCACATACTATCTGCGTCTCACGAGAAGTCTCGGCAGCTTGT
This sequence comes from Anabrus simplex, assembly GCF_040414725.1. Lineage (NCBI taxonomy): Eukaryota > Metazoa > Arthropoda > Insecta > Orthoptera > Tettigoniidae > Anabrus > Anabrus simplex. Next base: position 233,341,631 of record NC_090269.1, on the reverse strand, counting down.
AGGTATGGTACGAGTAACAGATACTACACCAAGCTACAAACAGTCGTGATAAACACTGCGAGCTATCTGAAAGAGATACACGTGTTCTTTATTAAACTGTTCGTTATGCAGTACTTACAGTAAATGTGTAACTAAAGCGCAACCGCACGACCAATTAGAACACAACAGCACCTTAAGTTGACAAGAATCACCGCGGACAGAACCGATGTTTGTCAGGCCTTGAGACCTGCGATTGGCGCATGCGCAGCAGCCATGCTTACCCTCCGCACCCCTTACCCCGCATGCACATGACTTATCATCCGACGACCATAGTAGAGACCGTGCGGAAACTCGTAAACAAATTGACAGGAACTGGTTCTTTACTCGATAAGCGAAGTGTTAAAAAACGTATACTGAACGAGGGAAAAGTAAATAAATCGCAGTAAATATAAGTAAATGAAATACGCCTACAAAATCCCTCAGACGACTTGGACAAGAAGCCGGGGTTTCGAAACTACTAAAATTGAAACCGTACAATCGTACACGAACTGCATCCACGTGATCATAAGCGGATACGATTTTGTAATAGGATGTTTCGAAACGTTCATGATGAAATAATTGATCCACGCTAAGCATGGTTCCATTTACACAGTATCTTTCGACGCAGAATAACAGAGTACTGTACAGAAAACCCCATCGCATATACGAAATTCCGATACATGACGAACGGATAGGAGTATGGCGCGCAGTTAATGGATACAGAATTATACATCTTTTTTTTTCATGGCACAATTAATTGCAAGCTGTCCACTTCATGGCCGTATCGATGAGTATAATCAACAAATTAATCTAAAAAGCCAACCTAATCGATACTTAATTTCTTTTGCTTTAGGCAAAATTAAAAATACATTAGCACACACAGAACATGTTTCGACCACTTAGTAGTCATCTTCAGCTGTATATAAATATCTTTAGGATCCCATGAGACATAGTTTTAAGATCTAATGTGCTTACTTTCCAAATGTTTTCATCTAAGATATTTATATACAGCTGAAGATCACCACTAAGTGGTCGAAACATGTTCTGTGTGTGCTAACGTACTTTTAATTTTGCCTAAGGCAAAAGAAATAAAGTATCGATTAGGTGGCTTTTTAGATAAATTTGTTGGGCACTATTAATGCACAAAGATGCAGGGATAATATACTAAACACAATTCTTGACGAAATGACTGTCGAATTGGATATTTTCAGCAAGACTACCACCGCGCATACATCTAATGACAGATTAAACTTAATTGAGGAAATTTCTGAAGACCGTGTTATTAGTACGGACTTACGGCGGTCACGGTCCCCCGATTTAACTGTTTGTGACTTATTTGGGAGAGCTTAAAAAATAAAGTATACGCAAGAAACCCTCACACGTTGGACGAACTGAAAGAGAACATATCCGGGGAGAAATAGCCTCAATTACGGAAGACGGACTTATGCGCGAGAATCGGAGTTTCCTAAGACTATGCCAGAAACGTGCAGATGGAGGAGAAAATTTCCAACTTCTTCAGCCATTCTTCTTAGCGGTTCTGCACATAAAGCGGATTATTACAGGCCAGTCAGCTTGACATGAGCTTGTAAACTCTGGAAAAGCATTATTTCTGATTATATTACACACATATGCGAAATTACTAAATGGTTTGACAGAAGACAGTTCGGGTTTAGGACCTGTGAGGCTCAGCTTGTAAGATTCCAGCAAGATATAGCAGATATTTTTGATTCATACGGTCAAATGGAATGTATCGCTACTAACCTATCCAAGGCTTCTGATAAGGTACATCATGGGAAATTACTGCCGAATATGAGGGCTAATGGACTAGAAAAAGTGACTGAAAAGAGAAAAGAAAACAAAGAGTTAGAGTAGGTGAAATATTATTTGATCCTGTAATGATTACGATGGGGGGTTCCTCTGAGCAGTACTATTGGATCTTTGTTTTCTTGTGCATAAGAGTAGAGAATCACAGATAAGGCTATCTGCAGATGATATTATACTGTGGAGAGTAGTAAATACGTGGTTTGTAAGCGACTACAAAACGACTTAAACAATGTTGTGAGATGAACAGCATGATGGTATGATAGTACACAGGATGAAAACAAACTCAGGTTGTTAGTTTCACTAAGAGGAAACGTCCTCTCAGTTATAATTACTGTGTTGATGGGAATATAGTACCGCATGAGGAACACTACCGTAAGTACCCAGGTGTTCATATAAAGAATGATCGTCATTGGGGTAATCATATTAACGAGGTTGTTAAGAAAGGAGGTTACAGGTTTCTTCATATGGTTGAGGGTATTTAGGGGTTGTAGTAAGGATGTAAAAGAGTGTATAAGTTTCTGGTTAGACTCCAATTAGAGTAAGGTTCCAGTGTATGGGATACACAGTAAGACTACTTGATACGAGAAGTTGAAGAGATCCAAAGGAACGCAGCACGAGTTGTTCTGGGTGATTTCCGTCAAAAGAGTAGTGCTAAGAAAATGTTGTAAACTTTGGGCTGGGAAGACTTGTAAGGAGACAAGATGCTCGACTAAGTAGTATGTTCCGAGCTGTCAGTGAAGAGATGGCCTGGAATAATATTAGTAGACGAATAAGCTTGAACGGAGCTTTTAAAAATAGGAAAGATAAAATAATTTTGGAATTCAAGAGGAAGGATTTCCAAGTTCTTTGAAATCTTTTAAGAAAAAAGGCTAGGTAAACAATCGATAGGGAACCTGCCACCTGGTATCACCGCTCTCAATGCAGTTCACTGATGATTGAACAACCTCTCGTTTCTGCAATCATGAAAACATTTTGATTTGATGCAATTCAGCCGCGCACGAGGCCACCGGAATTGTTTAGAGTGACCTATTGTGAAGTTCTTTAATTATGGCGGATAAACAAGAAATGCGTCACGAGATATATCCTACATGCCGACATCGTACGACATGGAATGACTAATAGACTTCTTTCACCCTTCAAAAATGTAATTCGGTTTTGTACCCGGGATCATGGGAGGCCGACACTGATGGCAATCCAGCCACTAGTATTACTGTTGGAGGAACACAGGAATGTGCGACAACAGCTCTTCGGTGCAGTGAGCCTCAGGGCCACTACTTCCTGCCCTCATAGTCTCCGCGAAACTCCAAGCAAACAATTAGCACAACCCGAACAGTTGGCCAATACCCCTTCTGATTTACCAAGGATTCACGATTGATCACAAAGATGCAAATTCGAGCCACAATGCCTAAGTTAATGTTCAGGAGCAACCATGCTAACTTCAGTTCCTGGTTGAACTATCATGAGAACAATTTAGAGCTGTTATTGTGAGCAATAATTGGTGGCATTTAAAACAACGCCATGATATGACTACTCCTATCATGACTATGGGATAGTAACACAGAACGGTAGTTGGCATTTAATATATGAGGCACACTGCTTGTCTTTCTTCATTGGTGGGGACCTGGAGCTGCCACAATCTACACGGTGAAGCGGAAACAAACATGAAGAAATGTTTAAAGAACAAACAACAGAATGAACTTAAAAAATAGTCTTTTTTAACGCCAAATTTCACTTGAACAGCAGGAAAGGCAGACGTGATGATTTGTAATGTGAAGATTAGACAAAACTGCTGGAAAATCTGCAGAGTTGAGAAAGATCTTCACAAACATCCATTCTCCTAAGTGCAGTAAGGGCTTCGCGATACATGACATTTACTGGAAGTCTGTCGGTTACGTCCCAACATCACAAACACTCAAATCTAACATTTCTGCTATTCCAGTGAATTTTAACATAAATGTAACTTAAATGGCATGAGGCAATCGGCTGATATTTCTTGATGGGCACAGTATTATCGCGTCTGTATCTTGGCATAGGCCAGAGAAAAATGTAGCTGCCACTGATGTAGGGGAACCCGGGGTAATTAGAACATTATCATATAAATACCAAAAAGTAACTAATGATATTTCTGCATTCCCACACATTACAGTGTTACTCAATTTGGGCAAGGTTTTTTTTTTTTCTAATTACCCCATCAATGTTTTAAATTTCATTTTCCTACATATGGTATTTATATGATAATGTTCTAATTACCCCGGGTTTCCCTACACTCATTTATGGCTGTGGCAGTATGTAAACTGCTAACGTATGGGTGGTGTTGAATAATGAAAAATAGAGGACAAGTGTGTCTGGATGTCATGAAAGGCGCTACTCATAGGGCCAGATGTGTTGCAACAACCCTTTCTGGCCCAGTGAGGAAAGCAATGACAAACTACTTCACTCGACATGCCTTGTATGCATCATTTGTTGTTACCTTATTACCGTCTAACCTTCGGTGGTGCTTTTTGAGAATTCAACCAGCCTCCGTTCGGACGACAAAAAACAAGACATATTCAGCGAAATTTGCACAACTACTTCGTGACTACCATGAAGACTTTAGAAAAACTCTGAGCACGATCACTCGCAAGGTCATTTCTTCAATTCAAACTTCGTTGTACGAACCGGAATAATAGTGCTGCAATACGTTCGTTATAATATTGCAGCATTTAGCAACTTCTAAGTGAAATTGGTTATGCTTATCTTACCTACCACTTTCCGTTTTGAAATATTTGAAGTAATATGGTTGCTCCTGTCAAACTTTAACTGATAGATTTCCAGTCCTCCTTAACGCTGAAATAAATGATCGAAAGGGAGGAATTCGATACCAAAATCTTCCAAATATTGCAGTGTTTCCATCAAATGTTTGGCTACGATCCAGGCGGTCTACTTGTGCGAAAAATACGAAAAATACGTATTTTCCACATACGAAATACCTCAACAAAAAAAAAAAAAAAAAGACGATGATGCTTGTTGTTTAAAGGGGCCTAACATCTAAGGTCATCGGTCCCCAACAAAAAAGATCACCATTAATTCATATCTATAGGACGGTTTGTGTGTAGCTACAATAGACTTCTTATAGACATTGAGCATCATTCAAGCTCAAAAATCGCATTAACCAGGCGAGTGTTTTCAAAATGCATTTATATATGTATTTAACTTTTTGGACTGCAATTAAGAATGTTAACAAGGGAAGGAAAAGGGAAATGAAAAGTGAATTTATTCAATCAGATGAAATCGTACATCCTAGGGAATGTTAACGAACTCATTTTAAAACTCGTCGGCAAGGGTTCACTCACGAACTACCAATGTGGCTCAAAATCCGATGACCTCTGGAAATGTAATCCAGAATCTATAGTATCGTATTCACAATAACTGGGAATACATCGATATACTGGCCCACATACATTGGCTCCACTACAGGCGTGCTTTTAAGGCTTGTTTTACACAAGGGGATTAGTTTATTCTACTCACGGACTATTGCTTACATGCAGCGTCTTTGCATTCTTTCGAAAAAAAAAAAAGAGGTTTCGATGCGACGTAGTGGGTAGACAGTTAGTTGATTTCAACGTTAACCAATAGGACCTGCAGTGGTAGCCAGAATTTCCTAGTAGAAAACAATACGAAAATTCCTTGTTGTCAAATTTACAACGCAAGTGGCAAGCACGGAATTTGATTGTCATGTATTGATCCAGCCCAACGAGTGGCTACATCAATTATTTTAAATTCTGCACTACGAACAGCTTGAACATTAATTGACTGAAGTGTGAAGACGCAAGCGGATTGTGTACATGTCGAGGCAACTAGTGGAATCAACTTCTTTTCGCGTTGGTAAGGTCACACTACTAGACTGTACACGCATGCACAGAAATGGTGTCCCGATATTAATATAAAAAAACTCCTTGCTTAACGCGTTGCTGCAGGTAGACAGTCCGCTACTAGACTGTTGTGGATGTATAGCAATACAAACACTGCGCCTTCAGCGCTGCCCGTTCGCTCCCTTTCCCTACTTTTCGGTACTGGAGTGGCCTTCAACACTACCCCTTCACTCCCATTCTTATCAGTACTGGAGAGGGGCAGTGTTGATTGTTTAAATCGGGACATTTCTGTGCTTGCGTGTACCCAAGTCCATTGAGTTGAGTGAACGCGAGCGGCAGTTCTGCCTGTCTTTTACCTGCCTCGGCGTGCCAGTAGACTGTGTGTAAAGGGAGAGAGGTGATTTATATTTAAAACGTATAACTGCTACTAGGCTATCCCTGACCCTCGCCGAAGCAACTAGTTGAAATCAACTAACCGTCTGCCCACTACACCGCAACGAAGCTTCTCATGTGTCTATTGCTCTCAGTTTTTCGTTAAAAGAGAAAAAAAGTGAATTGTAAAAATTGTTCCTATTCGTCATTAATCAATTGTATGTCCCTCACGGACATTCTATTTCGAGTGGTTTGAAGTGAGATTATATCGTGGAAATTTTGAAAAGTGGCTTACTATCCCATTTTTTGACAATTTTTTTTCTATTTCTCATTAATGTTAGTACAAACCTAGTGGCTGTTCCATTCAATTTTTTTATTTTTTTTATTTTGCCACGACTTATTCTTTCAATTGTGAGAAGTGTTTATTACCATCTAGATTTGAAATTACCCTCGTTCTTCAGTAATATTTCGTACAACCCTCGTGGTTTATTTTATTGTGGAGTAACTCACACCGCATGTTTACTCTAAATAAAATTATGAGCAGCGTCTGTTGCTCAAATTGCGCACTTTGTTTCGTGCCATGACCTTTGACCTTTCGTGTATCGTGCTATTGTATTGCAAATGATGTTTGTTCCAATAACGTGTGAGGCGTCCAAAAATTCTAGTCGGACTCAATGTCATGCCTAAACATTGTGTGGCTACCTTTTTATGAACGGGCCTGTTGGACTTGGGTGTTATGAAAAAAACTATTTTCGAGCATTATATAGACAAAAATATTGTAATCTTTTCTTCTAATCCTAACTGTTAAAAAATGTAGTATTTTCGAAATACATATTGTTGTTGCCTTTTGGATGTCCCAAAAAAGGCTTTTTTCTTCTCCTGTTTCATCCGGATGTCCATGTACTTATCACGGCCTTACCTTCTAGGAAGGTGTGACACTTGCAAGAAGATAGAATGTGTTGACACTTGCACGGAAAGCCAAAAATTCCCGGAAATTACTAAGCATGGCTATTTCAAATACAGTAGAGACAATACGCGACACTCAGCAAGATGTCGAGGGACAGCTATTAGAGCTCGCTCTAGCGGGTAGACCTGAGAACTACTGATTCTGTTATAAGAGCACGTGTATTTATGTGTGAAGTTTTTGGTGTTATTTATGCGTTTTCAGTGAGTTGACATAATTAAATAGCAGCGTGTGTCATTCCTTGATATCTCCTCTCAACATGAAGGGAAAGGTATGTGCTGTTTGGCTGCAGTAACTATGAAGTAGAGAAGAATGCGCGGTCTTTCTTTTGTTACCCTCGTGACAAGAAAATGTAAGTAATATTGTGTTTGGATATACATTCTTCCAGCGACAAAGATTTTTATAGTACATCATAATCTTCTAACCTGCTCGACCCATATTTTAACTGGCTTAAAATATAATACGCATATTTTATTGCATAGTGCAGCAGTTAACCTTCAACACCGAGGTGGTGTTGTAGGTGTGATCTGTGGGTTTTGATATGTCACAGAAGTGATTTGGATAAGGTGTACAAGAAGGAAGGGACGTTACACTTATATAAGAATTATAAGATCTGTTCAGATCATTTCCAGGCTAGCGACTTTAAAAATCCTCGACTATACAGATAAGGGTATGTTACATTTTTACTCTAATTGTACGTAAAAATTCCTCAAAGCATCACTATCGACAACATTTTCATGCTTTTCTTTCTTGTATCCCTCTTCACAGATTAAAGCCGGGATTTTATAGATTTTTTTCTGTTAGTAGGCTTCATGTTAAGAGGAAAACTGTCCACCTTTTAAATGTTAATTCATTGCATCTTGTGTGTAAGGAATGTGCCGATATTTTTATTGACAGGTGTCTTAATGTGATGATACGATGTTTTTTAGCGAGAAAAAAGACAACTGTAACTGTAACAGTTCAGGCAGGAATGCTAAAGCAAAAAAAAAAAAAAAAAAGTAATGCATAAATGAAAGATCAACCCATTTCACATCTTGTTTATATGTCTAATTTCAGTCTTTAAATAATAACCTTTTAAATAATTCTCCATTCATTTATCCAGAATTGCTTTAGCAACTTGAAGTTAACATCCCAATAATACCTTCTTTTTAGACGTAATTTATTTATCCATTTCCGTATATGCATTTCCATTGATATTTGAATTTAGCGCGACTTTTCAGGTCAAGTCACTAGGAGCGCCACCGTCGAATTGTCTCCCATTTTAACAAGGCTAAATCCCTAAGTGTCGCGTATTGTCTCTACTGTATTTGGCTATTTCAAACAGTGACACTTGCGCGGAGGCCCAAGGACGGTTGGAATGCAGAAACAGGGGAGGGGAAGACCCACCCGATAAGTTGACAACGTAACAACTAGTGTTCCGTGTTGAATTGGTGATAATTGCTCTGCAGCTATGGAGTTCACTGAGACCACAAAGGGAAAGCCTTAATTGATTTACAACAGACATCAGTATATTGTGGACTATACCAATAAAGATCAAATGACTTACTGGCGGTGTATATATTTCAAGAAAGGTAAATGTAAAGGAAAAATAGCAACGAAAGATAATATAGTTGCAGGCGAGACAAGTCATGTTTGCATTCCGGACGACGCGGCGAATGAAATGAAAAAGTGTAGCAAAAAAAAAAAAAAAAAAAAAAAAAAAAAATGCAAGGGAAACAGAGAGGCCCCTAGGTTTCTGTATGGTCCACCTGTCTAGGACAGGTGGCTGTGATGTACCGATACCGGTGCTCCCATCGGAGCTCCTCTGTCGGTCGTTATCGTTTTCGGACTGTGGTGTAGTTTATGATTTAAATTGACGAGTTTATAAAATGTTTATATTTCCAGTAAGGTGGTATTATCGTATTTGTAAGTAAGACAGTATTTGTGTTGGTCACCCATCCAGTGGGTGACCACTCCCCATGTTGCGTAACTCCGTATGTGTTTGTTATATCAGTATGTGTGTATTTGTTTTATAATGGGTGTGCCTAGGAATCAATGTACATTCAGTGAATATGTCTAGCACAGCAGTTAGGTGTATCAGTAAGTGTCAGTACTGGATGGTCACCCATCCAAGTGCTGACCACGCTCAATGTTGCTGGTCTGTGAACAATGAGACTGCTACTGATTTTGCTCGTAGTGACGACCACTTTCGTTAAACATGAGTTTACGTTGACGTGGGTTTACGGATGTTGATTTAGTTTAGCATCGTTTATATGCAGCATTTTTGGTGTGTGCACCACCTCGCCTCCGGGAACCAGTGCTTCAGATTGTGTTATTTAGCATTCCGTTATTTTTAATGTTAGAAGGCCGTAGCTGTTGGATCAATATTTAGGAAGTGAGAATTAGGCATGGTAGGGCTTACTTTCTTGGCGGGGAAGTGGGGGGGGGGGTCTGATTAGGTTTGTCAGGATCTCGGCTACCCAATCCACCGAGGGGGCTCTGAGTTGGACTTAATTTGGTGTTGGAGTAGGTTGAGGATAAGCAGTAGGAGGTTATTTGCGTTAACTGGGGGGCTGTGGGTGGTGAGAAGAGGCGGGGAGGACTTGGTTGTGCATGTGTTCTGGTTGATTTTGGACAGGTGGTTTTGGGAAGATTTTGTTTGATTGCCTTTTTGAAATACGGGCAGCCAGGGAACGATGCTGCGTGATTACCGTGGCAATTCGCGCAGGTCGCCTGGTCGCGTGGCACTCAGGCATTCAGGGTGGTGGTGGGGTCCACCACACCTGTTGCATCTGGTCTTGTTTGTGCACTTGGGGGCGTGGCGATTCACTTTAAGACAATTATAGCAGAGAATGGTTAATGAAGGGTGAGGTGGGTGGGATTGAGAGGTGGTGGTGGTGATTATTGTTTTAAGAGGAAGTACAACTGGGCAATCATCCTCTATATAACACTAATCAGAGGGAAAATATGGAAGGGTTCCGACACTTCGAAAAATGAAGATATCGGTCAAAAGAAGACAAGGGCCACGAAGGGCGTGAAAATGAAAGACTCCCCAGCCCTCGCAAACCTAATAGCGTCGGGGTCGGAAGAGAACAAGAGTTGACCAAGAGAGGTCAGATAGGATAGATGAAAGTGAGGAGCCTGGCACAAGTGGAAGCAATGCCAGGACTCAGCTGAGGGCCTCGTGGTCGCCAACCCACGCTCCAAAGTTCAGAGCCCCTGAGGCCTCTTTTAGTCGCCTCTTGCGACAGGCAGGGGATACCGTGGGTGTTATTCTACTGCCCCCACCCACAGGGGGAGCGGGATTGAGATGTGGATTTGAAATGTGGTGTGTGAGGAGGGAATGCTTTGCCGTTCTTTGGCGGTTTTTTCTTCTGGGGTTGGGTATTTTTGACTGTAGTCTGAGAGGTTTGTGACTGAGTGGTAATGTGGATTGATTGAGTTGATTTGTTGCTTGACGGACGGGGTGGCAGAGGGAGAGGAGTAGGAATGAGTGTGAACATCTGCGGCTGTATGTATGTATGTTGGGTATTCAGCCCGCAGGCTGGTTTGATCCTCGACAGCTCCACCAACAGCTGTCATAGATAGCCTAGGTGTCACTGAAGAGGCATACTAGGGAAGTGAGGAGTGAGGTAGTTTCCCGTTGCTTTCCTCACCGAGCCAGAAGTTGCTATTGCATATCAGTCTGCCAAGCCCACTGAAATGCATGCACCAACCGACCCTATGAGCGATATTTTCACACAATTTAGAACAGGGACTGGCTGCATAAGGAATGGCATTACTGGCATCGCTCATACCTCAGTCACTTTCATATTGTCAAAGCCAAGGATGAGACTGAGACAGGTCAATGAAAGTAACAAATTTATTCTAGCCCATACCAGAAGACATAGTGCACTGTAAACACTACATCCTGCTAGCAAAATGGGATAGATTTGCTGAGTTTTGTCTTGGGTGTCCGAAGTTGTTTGGGTTTCTTGCTGTTGGGTGGTTGGAGTGGTTTGTATGAGGGTGCTTGTGGTAGGGTGGGGGTGGGGGGGTTGGTTTTGGTATATTTTGGCTTCGTTCTTCTGTTGGCGGTGGCTTGACAGCTGGCATCTTGAGTTTTCTTAGCATTAGTTGTGGTTGTTTGAGTCGTGGCTTCCGCTGTTGCGGGCTTGATTTGAGATATGGGGGAGGATAGGTTTCTTGGTTCGCGGTTTTGGGTGGTAGGTTGATTTGCTGATTGACGTCATTATTGATGGGACTGATGATTGGGGTAGGGATGTTTGCACTCCTAGAATATGGTTGATGGATTTATTGCGATAGGGAGTGACCAACAATAGGCTGTTGTGCGACTCTTCGATGACAGCGATGTGTTCGGAGAAGATGGGCATGAGGGCGCTAATGATTGCTTTCCTGGTCATGGGGACCGGGTCTGGGTTCTTGAGATTGAATATTAGCACCTTGCATTTAGGAGAAACTGGGAAGGTGGAGTTCCCGCGTACACAGAAGAGTGGGGCTGTGTAGTCAACTTCTTCAGGGTTGTATTCTGTTTCTTCTTCTTCTTCTTCTACGACGGAATTGTCGCTGTCACCTTCTTCATGGGGGGTTGACTGGGTGAGTGGTTGGGGGGGGGGGGAGAGTACGGAGAGACGGGGGAGTAGTGTGGAGAGTGGTGGCGTAGTGGGCTAGGGGTATTTAGTGGCGTTTGAGAAGGAGTGAGTTGAATTAAAGGACTGAGAGATAATTCCATGAAGGAAGTAATTTCTGCTTGCCAGGTTTGTAGGGAGGCGGTTAGCACGGTTTGCCAGATTGGAGGTTGGCTCATGGTGAGTGAGTGGAAGGTAAGGTGAAGCACTGGTTAGGTCTGGTTAAATTCGAACTGAGGACCGGCGTCTGAGTTGGCGCACTAAGGCGGTGTATATATTTCAAGAATGGTAAATGTAAAGGAAGAATAACAACGAAAGATAATACAGTTGTAGGCGAGACAAGTCATGTTTGCATTCCGGACGACGCGGCGAATGAAATGAAAAAAGTGTAGTAAAAAAATGCAAAGGAAACAGAGAGTATGATTTCCACAATTTACACCGAAGAAGTAGGCCAGCTCTTCAATAGAGGCTATGACCTTGTGACATCGCTATCACATAGAAGTGCCAAACAATCATTACATCGCATCCGACGGAAAAGAATGGGACCTCCAAAAGCCCCGATCGATTGTGGAGGTGTAATAATACAGGAAAGACACATAGCAATGAACGACGGTGGAAAATTCCTACTTGAAGACAACAGGTGGCCTAAAGACAGGATATTAGTGTTTGCCAGCTAGAAAGGAAAATCTGCCTTATCTTGTTGCTCTTCATTCTTTGTCGACTTAAAAGTTCTAGCATGCAGTTTGGGCAGTTATCATCCACGTCAAACTTGGAAGTTCTTGGGAAGAAACCAACACAATACCAGCTGTCTACGCGCTGTTACCAAACAAGCAACGGGAAACATATGCTAGTTTCTTCGAAGCTGTTAAAAGCAACGTACCAGGATGGAACCCTGTGACACTTATTATGGACTTCGAAATCGCCATCGTACAATCAGCTAAAACTCTGTTTCCTTAAGGTGATATTTTTGGTTACAACTATCATTTTAATCGGTGTGTATGGAGGAAAGTACAATATTGTGGCCTTGTTACTGCGTACAGGGAAAATGAAGAAATTAGACTTCGAAGGTGTTCAGCACTAGCGCACATTCCCCTAGAAATGATTGATGATGGTTGGCTATGTATTCAGGAGAGCACGCCTGAAAATCAGAATCTACAGGTGTTTTACGACTATGTCGTCAACCAATGGCTGGATAACGAGCACATGCCAAGGAATGTGTGGAACTGTTGCGGAAGGCGGCATCGGGCCAATAACGTTTCTGAAGGCTGGAACCAAAGAATAAACAGTTTAATTTCGAGAGCGCACCCGAATGTATATTCGCTGATCAAGACTCTTCGAGATGACGCAGAGTACTACGGTCACCAATTTGACAGGATAGTTTTGCATATCGACGGGAAGAGAAGAAAAATCAGAAGTGAAGATCGATGAGAGGATTTCAAGTAAAAAGATTTGAAGTTGATGGCAAACTAAGATCATTCCTAGTTTGTGTTGCTTACGCTCAGAAACTGAAGTGAAACTATCCTGGAATATTACAGGATTTGTATATCATGCAAATATTGTAAATACATAAATATTCTGAATCATAATTCGTAAACAAAAAACGTGAGAATGGAATATAACTGGATAATCATGCAAATATGATGAATCAGCACTTAAAAAAATTAAAAAATGAATTTGCATAAAGTGAAAAAATATATATCTACGGGGAACGCAAAGAGATTACCTCCCCGTGGTGATCCCTGGAAACGGCGCTAAGTCGGTCAAAAGTCTCTTACAATGTATAAAATTAACCAGAAAAACAAACCCCATGGCGCAACAGCCCGTGAAGGGCCTTGGTCTACCAACTGACCGCTGCTCAGCCCGAAGGCCTGCAGATTACGACGCATCCTCACGGTAGTTATCCTTGGCTCTCTAGACCAGCGCCGCTACTCGCCATCTGATAGCTCCTCAATTCTAATCTAATTATCTCGAACCAGCCCTCAGATTCAGGTAAAAATCCCCGACCTGGCCGGGAATCGAACTCGGAGCTTCCGGGTAAGAGGCAGGCACGCTACTCCTACACCATGGGTAACAGTTACTTACAAATTGCATCAAATTCACTACCGTGATTACCAGAGCTAGGATTTTTTATGACATGTCATCTCTTAATTGGTTCTAAATAGACATTGCTAACTTGTATAGAAATCGTAGTTCCCACATTGTAGAAAGGCTAATTACCGAGCAAGTGGCCGTGCGGCTAGGTTCGCGCAGCTGTGAGCTTGCATTCGGGAGATAGTGTGTTCGAACCCCACTGCCGGCAGCCCTGAAGATGGTTTTCCGTGGTTTCCCATTTTCACACCAGGCAAATGCTGGGACTGTACCTTAATGAAGGACACGGCCACTACCTTCCTAATCTCCCACCTTTCCGTCACCGAAAACCTTCGATGGGATAGTGCGACGTTAAACAAATAGCACAGAAAAAAAGAAATGCTACTTTATTAGGTCACTGTCATTTTTTGCCATTTTGTATTATTAGGTTTTTTTTATAAATTTGTAAGTCATTATGTGGTCATTTTATGGAATTTACTGTCCAGCTCCATGGCTAAATGGTTAGCGTGCTGGTCTCTGGTCACAAGGTTCCCGGGTTCGATTTAACCATAATGGGTTCTGGGTTCATTCCGCTGGCACGGGGGCTGGGTGTACGACCCGCAGGTTGCCTACAGGCGTCGAATCAAAAAGACCTGCGCCTGGCAAGCCGAAGACTATTTTATACTTTTTGAGTCATTTTCTTACATGTTTGAAGCATTTACGCGTGTGCATTTTCAGGAGTGGCCAGTATTTATGTGCATCTTCGTCAAAGTACATATCAAATTAGATTAGGTATCCAAAATTTATGTTAGTATGACCAATTGACCATCCTACTTCTGACTCATGTTATAGCCTACAGTGAAAGTCTCCGTGCAAGTTTTCCCATAGTATTGCTTCCTACGCATAACGAACTCTGCTGGAAAATGTGTGGTAATGCCTATTTGGTTCGATTTTCCATCCATACGTCCTACTGAGGTTTACGAGTTTCTTGGACTGTATCGTACGGTTATTTGCTTTACCGCGAGTGTATTTAAATTATTTGTGACTTCTCTGACTCAGAAGGTTGCGTTCTACTCGACTGGCACGAAGACTTTCCCATACACTCAGCAACTTAGTCGGCATTAATAAATACAAACAAAAGAGAATCAGCTATGACCTCTAAATATCCTATCCGACACAGAGTACAAGATGAAAATAAATAAGCCTAAAACGAAAGTAATGGACTGCAGTCGAACGAAGTAAGGTGATGCAGGAAACAGATTAGGAAATGAAATCTTAAAGGAAGTAGGAGAGTATCGTTACTTGGGTAGTAAAATAACTACTATAGTAGTGATGGCAGGACATAAAATTCAGACTAAAACAAACAAGGAGGGCCTTTTTTAAGAAAATAAATTTGCTCACTTCAAACACTGATATAGGAATTAAAAATATGTTTTGAAAACTTTCGTTTGGAGTGTGGCATTGTATGGAAGTGAAACATGGACAATAACTAGCTGCTCAGAAAGAAAGATAGAAGCTTTTGAAATGGTGTTACAGAAGAATGCTGAAGGTGAGATGGATAGATCGGATCACGAATGAAGAGATACTGAAACGAATGGGTGACAGGAGATCGATTATGTTAAATTTGACCAGAAGAAGAGATAGAATGATAGGACACATTTTAAGACTCCCAGGACTTGTGCAGTTGGCTTTTGAGGGAAGTGTAGCCGGTAAGAACGGTAGGGGTAGACCAAGATATGAATATGACAAGCAGATTAAAGGAGATGTAGGATGCGGCAGTTATGTAGAAATGAAAAGGTTAGCGCATGATAGGATGGCATGGACAGCTGCATCAAACCAGTCTAAGGAATGATGACTCCAACAACAACAACAACAACAACCACTAACTCTAATGGACTACTAAAATTCATTCTTGCAACCCACCCTAAGACGGTGAAATTTACGTCGGTCTTCCATGTGCAGCCAATTCAGTTCGTCGTACGTTTTAGACACGTGATTTAGAGACCCAGATAAGCCCAACACAGGCATTTTGTACGCGTGGTTGCTTTAACTTCTTTCCATATTTATACCTTGGTAAATAACGTCACAATAAGTTAATCAAATATTGGCAAAATAAGTGCCTCAGTATTTAATTTGAATGGAAATGTCTACTTAAATTTGAGTGTATATAGTGAAGCAAAGACTTGGTGTGACCAAGGCAGATTGTGGTCAAATGTTAATCCTACATATTTAACGGTTTGGCACAGAGGTAGCATTTAGGAGACCAACGCGATCCTTATCTATTACGATACTAGAATGGGCTATTAAAACTGCTTGAGATTTGCTTGGACTGAATCGTAGTGCATGTCGGGAAGTCCAGTTAGTTTGGCTTCGAGAGGATGTATACAGATGTACGTCATCGGCTTTGTTTTGCAAAGTTGATACCCATTAAAAACCTCAAATTAAGGAATTATTTTATTTTAATCCTTAAAATAATCCCAGTACGTAACAAATGGAGATGGTTACTATTTAAATTTTGGACTAGAGGAAACTGCTATGAGAATTCCTGTTCTATTTTTAACGAATTTAAAATCCCATACAAGTAAGTTGCACACAGTTCGGCTTCGACTTAATCTCTCACACACACACACACACACACACACACACACACACACACACACACACACACACACACACACACACACACACACACACACACACACAGAGAGAGAGAGAGAGAGAGAGAGAGAGAGAGAGAGAGAGAGAGAGAGAGAGAGAGAGAGAGAGAGCTGATGCTAACCATTTAGCTAAGGATCCGGACAATATTATTATTATTATTATTATTATTATTATTATTATTATTATTATTAATAATAATAATAATAATAATAATAATAATAATAATATGGTCTCAGCTACCGTGTGCAAGCATTTTCATTTGATGCCATATGGCTGCTTGCTCGTCAATTTCGACGTTCCGTTTTACCCTAGGCCTGCTAGATAACAGTAAACCGAATCATTCTTGGGCGTCTAATGCTGAATTATAATTAGTTGTGTCGTGTAAGTACCAATGTGTCACCAGAAATCTTTTACATGCCGACATCGTACGACATGGAGTATTGAATGGACTGTTTTCCCACCCTTCAAAATCAGACTATTTCTGCCGGGTTTGAACCCGCTATTTTGGGATCCGGAGGCACTACGACTGATCCACAGAGCTATATGACCATTAAGAAGTCTAAGCCGGTCACCGGTGTGCTAACTACAAACAGATGAGCCCAACTTAGCACACGGGGGCGAAACGCTGGCAACCAGGAATGAGTTAGCAGGAAAATTGATAATGTCCAATAACGGACCATTCATATTAGTACTATATTATAAATTTAATCATTAGGGACAAATATTTCAGGTTCCCTATGGGAATCAACATCTATAACATACCACTTAGTCGAGCAGCTCGTCTCTTTTCTCCCAAGTCTTCCCAGCCCAAACTTTGCAACATTTTTGTAACGCTACCCATTTGTCGGAAATCACTCAGAACAAACTGAGCTGCTTTTCTTTGGATTTTTTCCAGTTCTTGAATCAAGTAATCCTGGTGAGGGTCCCATAGACTGGAACCATACTCTAGTTGGGGTCTTACCAGAGACTTACAGTATATGCCCTCTCCCTTACATCCTTACTACAATTCCTAAAAACCCTCATAACCATGTGCAGAGATCTGTACCCTTTATTTACAATCATATTTATGTGATTACTCCAATGAAGATCTTTCCTTATATTAACATCTAGGTACTTACAAAAGGAACTTTCACCCCATCAACGCAGTCATTAAAACTGAGAGGATTTTTCCTATTTGTGAAACTCACAACTTGACTTTTAACCCCGTTTACCATCATACTGTCCATCTCACAACATTATCGAGGTCATTTTACAGTTGCTCACAATCTTGTAACTTATTTATTACTCTGTACAGAAAACCATCGTCTGCAAAAAGCCTTATCTCTGATTCCAATTCTTTACACATATCATTGATATATATACGAAAACATAAAGGTCCAATAATACTGCCTTGAGGAATTCCCCTCTTAATTATTACAGGGACAGATAAAGATTCACCTACTCTAACTCTCGGAGTTCTATTATCTGGAAACAGAGCCACTCATTCAGTCACTCTTTTGCCCAGTCCAATTGCACTCATTTTTGCCAATAGTCTCCCATGATCTACTCTATCAAATGTCTTAGATAGATCAATCGCGATACAGTCCATTTGACCTCCTGAATCCAGGATATCTTGCTGGAATCCTACAAGTTAAGCTTCAGTGGAATAACCTTTCCTAAGCCCGAACTGCCTTCTATCAAACCAGTTATTAATTTCACAAATATGTCTAATATAATCAGAAAGAAAGCTTTCCCAAAGTTTATATGCAACACATGTCAAACTGACTAGCCTGTAATTTTCAGCTTTATGTCTATCACCCTTTCCTTTGTACACAGGGGCTACTATAGCAACTCTCCATTCATTTGGTACAGCTCCTTCATGCAAACAATCAAATAAGTACTTCAAATATGGTACTATATCCCAACCCATTGTCTTTAGTATATCCCCCCAAACCTTATCAATTCCAGCTGCTTTACTAGTTTTCAACTTTTGCATTTTACTGTAAATGTCATTTTTGTCATAGGTAAATTTTAATACTTCTTTACTATTAGTCACCTCCTCTATCTGGACATTATCCTTGTAACCAACAATCTCTACATACTGCTGACTGAATACTTCTGCCTTTTGAAGATCCTCGCATACACACTCCCCTTGTCCATTAATGATTCCTGGAATGGACTTCTTGGAACCTGTTTCTGCCTTAAACTACCTATACATACTCTTCCATTTTTCACTAAAATTTATATGACCGCCAAGTATGCTTGCCCTCATGTTATCCTTAGCTGACTTCTTTGCTAGATTCAATTTCCGAGTAAGTTTCTTCAATTTCTCTTTACTTCCACAGCCATTTCTAACTATTTGTTTCTAACCTGCACCTCCTTCTTAGTCTCCTTACTTCTCTGCTATAATATAGTGGATTTTTACCATTCTTTACTGCCTTTAAAGGTACAAACCTATTTTCACGTTCCTCAACAATTCCTTTAAACCCATCCCAGAGTCTGTTTACATTTTTATTTAACGTTTTCCACCGATCATAGTTACTTTTTTAAATCTCCCTCATGCCTGTTTTATCAGTCATGTGGTACTGCCTAATAGTCTAAATTTTAATACCTTCCTTTCTTCCACATTTATTTTTAACTACCATAAAAACTGCTTTGTGATCACTAATACCATCCATTACTTCGGTTTCTCTATAGAGCTCATCTGGTTTTACCAGCACTACATCCAGAATATTCTTCCCTCTAGTTGATTCCATCACTTTCTGAATCAGATGTCCTTCCCATATTAACTTATTTGCCATTTGTTGGTCATGCTTCCTGTCGTTCGCATTACCTTCCCAATTGACATTTGGTGAATTGAGATCACCCGCTACAATCACGTTCCTTTCCTTATCGTTTCCCATATAACTGATTATCTTCTCAAATAATTCTGAATCTGTGTCAGCGCTACCCTTCCCCGGCCTGTACACTCTAAAGACATCAAGTTGTCTATCTTTAGAAATGAGCCTTATTGTACAAATTATCACGTACGGGTTGGAACTGATTTGAGAATTCCCAACTATCGAAGATCTAGGGACAATAGAAAAAGTGAATGCCCGCTTCCTAAAGAGCCCTGGGAATAGCAAAAAACGCGCCCTCAAAGCTTGCATATGAAATTGCCAGAGAAACCTCCTTCATTGAGGACTTGAGATGTCACTTAACACTGCCATTAACCAGTCAAGAAAGGAAACTACTGACCCTCCGCCGAGACAAGCGGATGAAAGTAGAAGAACATTTCTATTCTACAGACGCCATGATTGATAGAGGATAGACAAAAGAAAACCATGACATGCGTTCTGCACTGACAAGGCTGTCGATACATGGATTCCACCACAGAATATGCAAGAATACGAAATACCATGAACCCAACCAAGACTGTTTATGTAGTCTGTAGGATCAGTTCTGTGACAAATATCACTTCTCCTGGTGCAAGAATTGCAAGAGAACCCTACTAGATTATAGCAGAGACTAAACGCCTACAATTCTCTGTGTACATTTGTATGCTCTTAGTAAATTATTAGGGAACTGTAGGCCACCGAATTCCATTTTCTTCCGGCTCGTATCATGGCATGCGAGGTCAAGGGAATCTCATTTCCACTTCCCTTCATAACTCTTATCATACTATTTTTCTTCACGATGACCATTATGGCCATTTTAAGATGGATACGTTTTTGGGTTGGTGGTCTTTCTGGAATTAGAGTTCTCAATTTACCGTCACCAATGGCCGGAAAACGAATCCAGTGCCTTGGAATAAGAGACAAGCACGCTACCTCTACACTTCAGCGCTAGCTAATAATAAAATAATTACAGTACCGTAGTATAATACTATAATATAATACCTACCAGGTCTAGAATGTACCATTTTCTCACAATTCATGAGCCTTTTGTGGATACACTAATTTGTATTTATTTATCGGAACTCACTATCTCCCCTATGAGTGTACCCCCTGCATGTCGTACGAGGCTACTAAGAGGCGAACAACCAAAGAATCTGTACTTGCTCTCTCGTCCTGTAAGCCCACTAACATCCGTAATTCTATGCATTTCAATGTGGCGGAGAAAATGTACGAGTTCAATTTTTTTCAAGTCATTACTGCTGAATAATGTTGCCATGCCAGTGATATTCGGCACTGATGGACTAGGTAATGAAAATCTAAATTCGTGAATCTCTCGTATCATAGCCCGTGCAGTAAAATTATGAGTCATAAATGATCGGAAATTGTAGTCTCTATAACTTTTTAGAAAATGTCATATTAAAATAGGGGGTGAAGAAATACTTGGGAAGTATGATCATAGAAGATATGTACTGCACATAAGAACTGCCATGGCAAAAGAAGATTTCAAGAGAAAATTGAAATTACTTTGTGGGCCACTAAACAAAGATTTGAAAAAAAGACTTGTCAAGTGTTATATCTGAAGCATTGCGCTGTATGGTGCAGAGACTTTGGACGAAATAAGATTGGAGGCACTAGAAAGGTGGATATGGAGGAGAACAAAACAAGTGAAATGGTAAGACCGGGTAAGGAATGAAAAGGTAATACGGAGAGTTGGAAAAGAACGATCTATGTTGTAAATCATCAGGAGAAAAATGAACTGGATTGGACTGTCTGAGGAGGGACTGTCTACTGAAAGAAGGAATGGTGAAAGGCAAAAGAAGATGAAGGAAAATATATCAAATGCTGGACAATATCAAAGGAAAGACATATTCGGAGATTAAAATCTTGGCTATGGACGGAAAAAAGTGGACATGACAAGACCTACCATAAGACAATACTTGAATGAAGTGTATACATAATTCTCACAATATAAAACTTCACTTAAAAAAAACTGCACAGTCTCAACCACTATGGATAGGAAACACGTTATACTTACGGAATCTGTGAGAGGGGGGAAAGGTGACGTACCAGCTCTGTCTGTCGTAATAGGCGACTTACGGATTCTCATATTCTGAGCACAGAGTGGTAACCATCAGCTTCCAGTCATGAGTGTCGGTGCTTTAATTTATCCCATGACCTCTTAGTGTAATGAGCACTTTTTGCTAGTGGTTTACACAATAAAACAATTTGCTTTACGTGCACTGACAGAGGTAGGTCTTATGGCGATGATGGGATAGGAAAGGGCTAGGAATAGGAAGGAACCGGCCGTGGCCTTAAGGTACAGCCCCACCATTTGCCTGGTATGGAAATGGGAAACCACAGAAAACCATCCACAGGGCTGCCGACAGTGGGGTTCGAACCCACTATCTACCGACTGCAAGTTGATAGCAACGTGACCCAAATCGTACGAAGATCTGCTGGGTTGTTAGTGGTTTAAAGTCTCACTAACTGAAATAGGTTTTCGGCAACGATGGGATAGGTAGGGAAAGAAAAGCTAGAAGCGACCATCCACATAAGGCACTGCCCTAGAATTTGATGTGAAAAATGGAGAAACAATCTTCCAAATGCAAGCTCACAGTTATGTGACCCGTACCACGCAACAAATCGCATGGTTTTTGTGAGAACTAAGGAGTGTTTCAATTTCATGACCCTTGTCTTTATTTGCTGATATCATCATTGTTGGACGAATGCGATCTTTTAATTGGAATTAAGAAGGAACTATTGTCTTGTTGTATGGTCCCTTAGACTATTAGCACCGCTATCATAAGTATAACGCCATGTGGTCGGGAAGGCAAGCCTTTGCGTCGTAGATTTGTTCAAGGAACTTCTCGTGGATTGTCGCTAAAATACTTCATGCTGGAAGAAGACTTACGATTCGGCACAACCTTCTACCGAGGGGACAAGTGATTCAGACCCGCGTCGTTGAACGGAGAAGCCGTGACTAAAGACCGCAATTGCTGACTCAACTTGCTTTATCACACGCAAGGGAAGCCTCACAGCATGTACTCATCACCAAGTTTATATCTTAGTGTTAGGCAATGTCTTACAACTGTTCTACAGTAGGAAAGTCATACTTATGTGAAATCTGCTCACTTCTAGCAGCCCGACTGGATTAATGTAGTGTCACGATGTCGAGGTACACTACGTGGTTGAAAATAAATAAATAAATAAATAAATAAATAAATAAATAAATAAATAAATAAATAAATAAATAAATAAATAAATAAATACACACAAAATACTACAATATGAATTATGTCGTATCTCAATGAAATAGTACCCAGCAGACAATTGCATACAATAAAAATGAAACCTGACTAGCCCCTCATATTCAGGAAACAATTTCAAGTTATCAGCTTTGGTATTTCTCAACAGGTGTACTTGTCAAGTGGCTCGCGAATATACGGAGTAAATCAGATCGTTCGAACAGAAATATTTGTTTTTGCTACTTTACGTCACACCGACACAGATAGGTCTTATGGTGACGATGGGACGGGAAAGGCCTAGGAATGAGAAGGAAGCGGCCGTGCCCTTAATTCAGTTATATCCCCAGCATTTGCCTGGTGTGAAAATGGGAAACCACGGAAAACCATCTTCAGGGCTGCCGACAGTGGGGTTCGAACCCACTATCTCCCGGATGCGAACTCACAGCTGCGCGCTCCTAACCGCACGCCAACTCGCCAGGTAGAAATAATAATAGCTGCGATTACAAAGTCTTTATACACAGGGGCTACTATTGCAACTCTCCATTCACTTGGTACCGCTCCTTCATGCAAACAATCAAATAAGTACTTCAGATATGATACTTTATTCGTAGAATTTGCTTTAAGTCGCACCGACTGAGAGGTCTTACGACGACGATAGGATAGGAAAGGGCTAGGACTGGGAAGGAAGCGTCCGTGGCCTTAAGGTACAGCCCCAGCATTTTCCTGGTGTGAAAATGAGAAACTACGGAAAAACATCTTCAGGGCTGCCGACAGTGGAGATCGAACAACTATCTCCCGCATGCACGCTCACAGCTGCGCGCCCCTAACCGCACGGCCAACTCGCCCCATGATATGATACTATATCCCAACCCATTGTCTTTAATATATCCCCAGAAATCTTATCAATCCTAGCTGCTTTTCTAGTTTTCAACTTTGTACCTTATTGTAAATGCCATTGTTATCCTATGTAAATTTTAATGCTTCTTTAGTATTAGTTACCTCCTCTACCTGTACATTATCCTTGTAAACAACAATCTTTACATACTGCTGATTGGATACTTCTGCCTTTTGAAGATCCTCGCATACACACTCCCCTTGTTCATTAATGATTCCTGGAAGTCATGGTCCTTTCCAAAAACGTTACAAAGTATTGTGCGACGGCAATACGAGTGGGTGATTTCCGACAAGAGTAGCGTTACAAAAATGTTGCAAAGTTTGGGCTGGGAAGACTTGGGAGAAAGACGAGCTGTTCGACTACGTGGTACGTTCCGAGCTGTCAGTGGAGAGATTGCGTGGAATGACATCGGTAGACGAATAAGTCTGAGTAGTGTCTTTAAAAGTAGGAAAGATCACAATCTATATATATATATAATAAGACTTTCGTCTGTACATTGCTCAGAATTTGAAAATAATGGTATTTCTGTATCGGTCATGTCCACAGTAACAAGAAAATGCACTTTTTACTTTTCCGTAATTTCTGTCTGTCTGTATGTATGTATGTACACGCATCACGAGAAAACGGTTGAAGAGAATTTAATGAAAATCGGTATGTGAAGTCGGGGGATGAGCCTCTACAATCTAGGCTATAAATAATTTAACTCACGCTGAGTGAAATGGTAGTTTAGGGGAAGGCCTAAAATTGAATTCTCAACTATTTATGTTGTTAGTGGTCGTATTTTAAAGAAAATGGGTATGCAAAGTTGGGGAATAAATTACTACAATCTAGGCTGTCAATAATTGTATTCACGCTGAGAAAAATGGTAGTTTAGGGGAAGGCCTAAAATTTAATTCTCAAATATTGTTATTAGTAGTCCTATCTTGATGAAAATCGGTATGCAAAGTCAGGAAATAAGTCGCTATAGTCTAGGCTGTAAATTATTTTATTCACGCTGAGTGAAATGGTAGTTTAGGCGAAGGCCTAAAATGTAATTCTCAAATATTTCTTATTAGAAGTGTAGTCGATGAATGCTAGATAACTAAGGTTATATAGTATTAAATTTCCTATTATTCATGTCTTATACATTGTTGCCGTACTGGCTATGATCACCAAGATATTCAAGAATTTCAATTTTTGTTACTAAGTCCATATCAGCGCCGAGTAACGAGAAAATGGGTAAACAGTATTTAATGAAAATCCGTATGTAAAGTCGGAGAATAAGAAACTACAGTTTACTGTATAAAATATTTTACAAATCAGAGTCGAAAGAAAACTAAATGTGTAGGCCTAAAATATAGAAAGCTCATAACACTGATCAACAATGACATTACATTGACCATTGTTTGTCGTGATGTGCTTTGTGTCTTCTGTTGCCCCTCATCTCCGGTAGATAGGATTACTGCTGCGTACAGAGTATTTTTTTATTTGATTTCCGTCGCACCGACATGGATAGGTTTTATGGCGACGATGGGATAGGAAAGGGCTAGGAGTGACTTAGGCCTTAAGGTACAGGCCCAACATTTGACTGGTGTGAAAGTGGGAAACCAGAGAATACCATCTTCAGCGCTGCCGACAATGGGGTTCGAATCCACTATCTCTCGGATACAAGCTCACAGCTGCGCACCGCTAACCACACGGTCAAGTCGCCCAGTCGGACAGAGTGTAACAGCCTGCCTGAATATTGATGGGAAGTAGCTGGTGAGTTATATAACTTTCTTCTTTAGCATGCCATTCCCCTGGTTTATAAATTTTCTGATACTACTGGTACGTAACACACTGGATCATCATAGCATTCGGGCTATTCATTCCCTACTCTGAGGTACTGATTGGAATGAACAGTGTGCATATTTAGCGGAATAATGACAGATGAGTGTTCATGGAAATCTGCGGCCTGGTCATCCCAGCTCTGGAACTTTGGACTATTAGATTGGCACCGCAATCTAACCGCAGCACTGTTCGTTAAAAGTGATAAAACGTGCAACACCGAGCTCGATAGCTGCAGTCACTTAAGTGCGGCCAGTGTCCAGTATTCGGGAGATAGTAGGTTCGAAGCCCACTATCGGCAGCCCTGAAGATGGTTTTCCGTGGTTTCCCATTTTTATACCAGGCAAATGCTGGGGCTGTACCTCAATTAAGGCCACGGCCGCTTCCTTCCCACTCCTAGCCCTTTCCTGTCCCATAGTCGCCATAAGACCTATCTGTGTCGGTGCGACGCAAAGCAAGTAGCAAAAAAAAAAAAGTGCGGCTTTCCATTTGATCGAATATTTTATATGATAGCATTGCTTTTAATCGCTACATTAATACTTACGTTTTTGTAATGACCTACAGTATGTTGATTTCAGTTAGGAAAACCACAAAGTCAGTCTTTCTGAGAATCCCGTAGCGAAGCACGGGTACATCAGCTAGTATGAATATAAAGTTGGAATTCATGAGGACAAATTAGGGGCAAATATTCGTTTATAGGAAGGGGAGTTAGGGATTGGAATAACATACCAAGGGAGATATTCAATAAATTTCCAATTTCTTTGCAATCATTTAAGAAAAGGCTAGGAAAACAACAGACAGGGAATCTGCCACCTGGGCAACTGCCCTAAATGCAGATCAGTAGTGACTAATTGATTGTAATGCAAAAGAATTGCTGACATATACTCGAGTGGGAATTACATTATTTTCTGTTATATGTATCGTGAAGTTGTGGGTTACATGTGTGACAGTACAGATATCACAACCCCGAGAAATGCATTTTATTCATATTTTGTATAAGCTTATTTCAATATGTTAAAGATATAATTTGGAAGGTCTTACAGGCTATGTATAGTGTCGTTGCCATTAATGCTTTCACGGCACTCGAATGAGTATCGAGTTTGTTGTAGACATGATATTGTATATGCTTTTGGGCTTGTGCCATGTCGTGGACAGTCGAGAATTCTTCTGAGGACGCAGAGCACAGTTTTCTCCGAAACGTTAAGAATTTCACCTTATTTTCTTGACACGGCACAAGCCCAAAAGCATATACAATATCATGTCTATATGTATAGTTTGTTTATATGTGAGTACATTACTTGGGAATTCTGAGCTACATACCACCGGGAAGTTGAAAAGAGTACTTTGTGCATGTAGAAAGCGTGAGGACTTTCCCTCTAGACTGGCCAGTCAGCCCTAAGCCACGTCATATGACTGGATCCGTCGGAACGAGCTGGAGGAGTGGTGAAGGCTTTACAAGGAAGGGTATGTTCAACGGGGGGGAATTGTACATTAGCAACTGACCATTGTCGATTGCAAGTGAACTGGAATACCGTTTGCCAGGTACTAACTGTTACCAGTTAACAATTATCCGATATCTTGAATGAGTGTTGGGCGGAATTATGCTTATGATAGGTCATTCCAACTCTGCGTTTGAAGGCTGCCTGTGTCGGACTCATTGCTCGAAGTCGCTGCGGCCCCGGTGATGTAAGAACGTACGCGCAGGGTTGATGTCTTCGCCTTTTCTAGCCGACATTACAAACCAATTCAATCTTTCTTCTGTTATTGGTTTTCGAACAGTTAAAGTGCCAATCTTCAAAGCACAAATTATGTTCCACATAGCACCAATCAACACATTTTTGTCTTGCGAAGAATCACTTAAATATGTCTACGTTTAACTAGAATGATATATATGATTGCACTTCAAGGCAATACCTTATTCTAGCTTACATTATTTTTGCATCAGTTTATAAGAAAATAAGGCATTGCGAATCAGATATTAGATATTATTTTAAATTCATAATCATGTTTCATCACCATTTGTTCGAAATTCTTGTCAGTGGATACATTTGAAAATTGTACTTATTTAATTCCACCTCGTTCCATTAGGGGCCGATGGCCTAGATGTTAGGGGCCTTTGAACAACAAGTATCATTTTCGTATGGACCGAGTTTCTCTTTCCATAGTGTGATACAAAACGATAGCAGATCATCTTTGCATAAGAGGCTCGAGAGACAGCTAAAAAAAAGTGGAACCAGACGACTGAGCTGCACACACACGGATGTGAATGGAACAAAAACTGTCACGTTTGTTCTACAGGCCACCTCCGCTCCGCATGTTTGGGTCAGTTTAATAGATGTCGAATGTATACTAGCTCCATTAAAACATATAACTCTCGTTTTATGTAATAATAATAATAATAATAATAATAATAATAATAATAATAATAATAATAATAATAATAATAATAATACACTCTCAGCTACCATGTGGGGTCATTTTGATTTCAAGCCATCTAGGCTTCCTGCGCTCTAATTTCGACGTTCTCTTTCACTCTACTAGATGACAAAGAAACGGATCTCTGTTGGGCGATTAATGGATGATAAAATCTTAGTCCGTTAAACCCCACACGTGTCACCAGAGATAGTTTACATACTAACATAGCATGACATGGAATCGTCGCCCGTCCTTCAAAAACCCCGACTACCTCTGCCGAGCTTGAACTTGCGAATTTTGGATCGAAATGCCGGCACTCTACCTATGATCCACAAAGGGAGTTTCTTATTTCGTAGGCGGAACTCAACTTATATTCTAGCTATGCCTCACGAGATGGCATGGGGACAAGGGCAGCCAATCGACTTACGGAGAGCATTCGAAGCTAAAGTGGGTACATCTCATATCCACACTAGATAACCTATACGGACCGAACCTCCATAAACAGCGCAACTGTAGTTCTTCAGCGTATCCCAGTCATTTCTGGGATCGTTGGAGCCACCCAGACCCATTTTGATTTTGGCTGGAGGTTTAAGGCCGAATGCTTTTCCTGACGCCACATTTCTGAGATGAAAACTCAACCCAGGATCGACCGAGATTCGAAACTCGGCTTTCCGGGTGGGAAGCCAGCAGCTAAGCCACTGAGCTAATTCCCCCGCCCGCCGTTTAGAGGGGACCAGTGAAACAAGTGGCAGATTGTCATCTTTCTATCGCGTATCTTAAACTACGAATTCTTATGTAGAATCGGGGCCTAACCTCACAGGGTGTAGTTTTACAGGCAAATGTCCTTCCCGACGTCAACAGTCTTCATCTTGGATGCGTCAAGCCTCACTTTAACGACTAGATGCCCTTCCCGACGCCAACTGGAGTAGTAGGGCAACGGGGATTCTCGCGACGCCATCTTCAGTAGTAGGGCATTGTAGATTCGCATAAGAGAGCAAGCCTAACCTCATGGAGGAGTTTAACCTCACTTTACGGCTAGATGCCCTTCCCGACGCCATCTTGAGTAGTAGGGCAATGGGTATTCTCGCGACGTTATTTTGAGTAGCACGGGCAAAATGGATTCGCATAAGAGTGCAAGCCTAAGCTCATGGAGGGGCCTAACCTTACTTTTACGGCTAGATGCTCTTCCCGACGTCATCTTGAGTAGTATACGGCAATGGGGAATTCTTGCGACGCCATCTTGAGTAGTAAGGGAATGGGGATTCGCGTAAGAGAGCAAGCCTAACCTCAGTTTTACGGCTAGATGCCCTTCCCGACACCATCTTGAGTAGTAGGGCAATGAGGGATTCGCATAAGAAAGCACACCTAACTACATGGAGGAGCCTGTAGGAGGGTGTAGTTTTACGGTTAGATGCCCTTCCCGAGGCCATTTTGGAGTGCCTAACTACACAAGGCACAGTTTTACGGACAGATGACCTTCTCGTCGCTATTTTGATCCTCACACTAGAGGAGGCACAGGTAACCTAACCTAATTTTATGGCTACATGCCCTTCACGTCGTCATCTTGGACGGGGCTAACTACACAGCGCACTGTTTTACGGCCAGATGACCTTCCCGTTACTATCTTGATCCTCCTACTAGTTGTTTGTCCAACCTTTGTCCCGTTTCCGTAGGGGGTCGGGTATGAGGTGAGATGAATCTGTCGTGGCAGGTTTTTATGACCGGATGCCCTTCCTGACGTCAACCTAATCAGAGGAGTTAATGAGATTAAATGAATGGCGTGATATATGGTAATAGGGAGAGGGTGAAACCCGGCACATAGCACCAAGGGGTCTGCTCAAGGCTTAACGTCCCCATCCGACGGACGAATAACCATCAAGAGCGTCATATGCCCTCACTCCATATGAGCACTGCGGAGAGGTTTGGAATTTAATCCAGGCTTTTGGCACGCAATCTAGTGATTAGAAATTGTTTACCACCACTTCCCCTACCCTGCCGGCCAACATTCTGATGGTGAAAATTTTTTCGACCAACGGGACTCGAACCGGCTAACCTCGGACCGTTTAGATTTCAGTGCCTTAATGACCATGGCCACCAGGCGGGCTCTTGATCCTCCTACTAGAGGGGGAAAATAGCTGTATGTCCCCATCCGACAGTGACGAACAAGTCTAAACATGCATAACTATGACGACGTCGACGTAATCTTATGCTTAAGGCTTTACGCTTCCATCCGACAGACTGCCTCCGACGGGACTGTGCACGTGCCATACTAAGATTCTGTTTTTAACATGCAGCGATGACGTCAACATGGTTATGCATGTTCAGACGTGTTCGTCATCAAGTTCACGCTCTAGTAAACTCAAGCCTTTATAGATGATATGAGTGAGAATTTTTCTTTGGTCTCTGAGATACTGGGGTAGAGAGTAGAGCGCTTTATTCCATCATGACAAGAACATTAATAGTTTAAGTACAAGGCTTAAAAGTAAACAGTAACAAATTTGTGTTTAAAGAGGTGGCTGTGTCGGATTGCACGGCGTTGTGGGCACCAAAACTCGCCAGTTTAGTATTTAGCCCACCTTTCCCTTCCTGTTTGCAAACAGATGAAGACAAAAAGCAATTCAATGGATTGACATTAAAAAATAGGTCTGTAGTGGGAAGAAAAAGGAATATTTTATCGCTTTCTATCTTTAATCATGAACGCTCATTTGTCAAGAGCAGATCTTGTTTGTTTAAAGGGTTGTGAAAAGAAGGAATGGTTGCGCGAGTATCTACCATCATCCTGTGAAATTATCGACATGCATGAATTAGGATGTCCATCATTTAAAACTCTTTACAAGGAGCATAGTGGAGGAACAATTAAACAGTCTTTACGACATGTGTGCATGCTCTTTGGTTGTGTTGCAGTGCATGCCGGGAGGTGAACGACATATATAAATTGCAGTGTCGAACTGACGTCAGTGCGAAAGAAACATTTGTAAAGACGACATGTCATTTCTATCTAATACTAAGAGTAACGCAGTTGAAAGGGCAATCGTAAAGTTTTATGTATGCAAAAAGAAACTAAAAACTTTCACTGAAGAGTGCATTACCAAAGGCATTTTTGGTAAATGTAGCTGCGAATGATGTAAAGACGGACTCAAGATCCTGTTTTGTCAGAGCTTCAAACGTGTAGTTTACATCATGAACAAGTGAGTTTAGCTAGGAGACCTTCAGTGAGACAGTGTTGTACATGTCACTCATTAAACTGTATCACGGACCTAAAACTAACGAGTTGTCATCGCTTATAAACACTCATCATTGCTGCGAAAAGCGTAAACAAGTTGTCGCAGAAAAAGGTAAAGAAACGTGCTGGGAGAAAGGTGAGGAAGCAAGCTGGGCATGGACTCATCAATACGGTGATTGATCTTCCCTTCGAACTTCATCTTCCTAGTTACCAGTACCGGGCCCTGGAACTCGACTTGACGTCCGCTTGGCACGTGGTGATCCTGGTATTAATATGTTAGATGCTGCCTGCAAAGACCATGACATTGCTTATCGTCAAAACAATCCTGAACTAAGACGCGTAGCTGATAAAAATCTGCTTCGTAAAGCTATGCAGCGTGTGTTGTCACCTAGTGCTTCATTTGCTGAGAAGATAGCAACACTTGTCGTTGCCGGTGCAATGAAAGGAAAATTGTTACTAGGTAGTAGTATTAAACAGCAAAGACAGTAAAATAATCTATGTAAGAAAGGACAAAACAGATTTACTTAAAATAAAATATATGTATTCTTAAAATAAATACGAATTGTAAAACATATTGCAGGTGTTGTTTGATTTTTAATATTATTCCTATCCTACAGCATGTCCTAAATTATCTAGTAGTAATAATGTTGTCTTGCAAGCTTTTGTTGCTAGGGGCTTTACGTCGCACCGACACAGATAGGTCTTATGGCAACGATGGGATAGGAAAGGCCGAGGAGTTGGAAGAAAGCGGCCGTGGCCTTAATTAAGGCACAGCCCCGGCAATAGCCTGGTGTCAAAATGGGAAACCACGGAAAACCATCTTCAGGGCTGCCGACAGTGGGATTCGAACCTACGATCTCCCGGATGCAAGCTCACAGCCGCGCGCCTCTACCCGCACGGCCAACTCGCCCGGTATCTTGCAAGTTTAATCTTGTCTTATGACGTAGAAGAAAAGAGAGGTAGAGGTTCGAGAATAAAAAACATTATTTAAAGTACATCCGCTTTATCAATCCATGAATTGAAGTTATTAAAACCAAGCCATTTGACATACAGTTTATTTCCACAACGTCCAATAACACGTTCGATTAAATAGTGATCAGGATATTTTGTTTTCTGCTGGTCTTCGGTGTAGAATCCCCTTTCAATAGGCTGTCCTCTGAGATCGAGAAGTAAATATGTAACTGGATTAGTAAGCTTAACACTCCTGATTTGAACATTTTCAGTGCTCCAGTTAGGGGTGTATCCTTTTGCAAATATAGATTTGTGTTTGCTGATGCGAACGAAATCACCTTTAAAGCGATGGCAGCGCGGATCGGCCGTTTTGATTACAAGGAAAATAGCATCTAGGCGTGGTGTATTCCTTGTAACAAGAGGTGCCTTTGTCCCGATAGTGCGGTGTATCGTTGTAGATAGACACGAATTTAGGTAGCAGATCAATCCAACGATATGAACCTTGTGCTGGAAATTCTCGCCACATCATTGTTTTGAGTGTACGATTAAAGCGTTCTACAACACTTGCCTTGAGATTGCTGAACGTAGAGTAGTGATGGATGTCAAGTAACTTGAGGTAAGAAGAAAAATCCTTGCTGTAAAACTCTTTACCTTGATCGGTTTGAAGAAGCCTTGGGCAGCGTTTCGATTCTTAACAATATGTTTAAATGCGCCTTTGACTTGAGCTGCTGTCTTAAACGCACAGGTTGTGCAAAAGCAAACAGAGTACACATCGATGTCAGTACGTAGATACTTATACCCCTTATTGCTAGAGGCATATGGAATCATTACTACAAAGTCTGCTTGCCACAGATCATTTTTTCCGCGTGTAATAACGCGTCTGCGACAGTAGTGCGACGTACGGGTTTATGTAACTCGTGTGCGATGCTTATCTTTACAGGTGAGGTCGTATCTTGACGAGCATTACTGAAAAATACCCGAATGTCGTAATTCTATCTATTTCTAGAATTTCTGATTGGTGACCTGTGTGACCAGCATCTTGCGATGCTCTTAGAAGTTGTAATTGTTCAACGAGTAAGTTAGGGTCATTCCAATATCTTACGTCTACATACGGCAACAAAGGCTTGTAGGTAATATTAAGACACGTGCAGTTGGTTGATGTGACGGAAACAGCTTAGAAATAAACTCTTATTTGTATTTACAGCTCCTGTTTTCTCGTAATTACGCCGTGCTGCGTCAGTAGGAAAAAGTATTGCTTTATACTTTTTAAAGATCTTGTAAAATTATATCCTTGTCAGATATTCGTGAGAAAAGAAGTTCTAAGATTCCTTTAGTAGGTCTATAGGTAATATCTTTTACGATAAGTCTGTTGCTATTTATCTTAATATTTGCATTTCCTATCCAGAAACAGTCTTCTTCATAGCGAATGCCATAGGTTGTGTCAGTTTATCCTGTAACGAGTTTTTCTATACAATGAGCAAAGAGAAATCCATAGGTATTTCGAATAAAAGTTCTAAACTGATTACGATAGTCAGGCGTGATCATAACCTCAGACACAGAAGGTGGATCTTGTGTTGATGTAGTAGGTGTTTCAGCAATAACATCTGTAGTTAACACGCTTAGATGGTGAAATATCGTTAAGTTCTTCTTCCTCATTCATATCCTGCTTCTCCTCTCCTCATCCTGCTTCTCTTGTTTATGCTTTTCTTTATCATATGATGTTTGCATAGAAACAAAACTTGTAGTAAACTGCGGCAATGAAGTAAAATTTCTTTCAGTGGTGTACCTAGTTGCGTTTTCAAAAATAAATCAGTGTCTGCTTGAATACGTTTAAGTTTTTAAAATTTCTGTCGTATATTGTTTCGAGCACGGATTATATGTTTTGTAAAACTTGTAGTAGACTGCGGCAATGAAGTAGAATTAAAAATTTCTTTCAGTTGTGTACCTAGTTGCGTTTTCAAAAATAAATCAGTGTCTGCTTGAATACGTTTAAGCTCTTTAAATTTCTGTCGTATATTGCTTCGAGCACGGATTATGTTTTGTAATCTCCTTGCTAGATGTTAACATGATGGCGGTTTTTGATCAAGTGGTGACTGTAATTTTGTGTTAATGCATATAAAATGATCGAAACCCATGCGATATCGTCCATACTGAACATCACTTTCTTTATCAATAACTAAAAAGCCGTGACGATGTGATGACCAACATATAGCACACATACTGTACGTTTAAATTCATTGAATGACATATCAATGCTTACATGATCATACACATGCCGCATGTTGCGCTCATCTTGCCGAAAAAGCACAATAATATTTGCGTTGTCGCGTATCAAATGCTTAGGCACACGAGAATAGGTTTGACATAAATAGATGCGATCAACATATTTACGTCGCCCCATACTAAACTATGCACGAATAACGTTTTGCTGTTCTGTTGCGACATCGTCCAAGATCATAACAGAATTGGGAAGCACATCATCCGGTAATGGTACTTGCTCATGTGAATTACATTGAAAATATTTCAATCCATCTTTAATCAGATCATGCATTACAATTTGTGGAATAGTATATAGCGGTTGATAGAGTGAGTTGGCGAAAACGTAAATATTCTCGAAGCGTATGCCATTCAATGAGGTAATGAGTGTGAGTAAAAGATTTGTCTTTCCACATCCTGATGGGCCAGATGATACATCGAATAGTAAAAGGAAACTACGTTCCGTTCACGTTCCGTGACGCCTTTTTGTAGTTGTACTAGAACTAGGTAAGAGATGCGGCACAATGTCACTAACACGTAGTGTGTCTTGTTGCTTTATAATCTTCATGTATCTGAATAATAAAGTAGGCAATAATTATATATCAATCGAAACAAGCAATTGTCAGTTCATAATTTGCTCTTCACGAGTAAAGTCGTGTACAGAATGGTAAAACACCGATATCCAAATGATATGAAGAAAACAAACTGTTGGATGGAAAGGTGTTGTAAAGGCTGCACAAAAAGCTATTCGAGGGGAATACAATATGCGTGTAGCTATTACTACGGCACTTCGCGCAACAAGATCGAGAATTTCTCCAAAGTGCAGAGCAATGTTTTGTAAACGTGCACGAATTATTCCTGTACCTAAACGATGAGGATTCCTTCCTGCGCTGTTTGCTGGACTAGCAGCTTTATGGTCTTTGCTGGTTGGTGCTGAGCCAGAAGTTGCTATTGCACATAAGTCTGCCAAGCCCACTGAAACGCGTGCACCAACTGACCCTATGAGTGACATTTTCACACTGTTCATAGCAGGGACTGGCTGCATAAGGAATGGCATTACTAGTGTCACTCATACCTCAGACACTTTCATATTGTCAAAGCCAAGTATAAGATTGAGACGGGTCAGTGAAAGTAACAATTTTATTCTTTTTTTTTTTTTTGTAACAATTTTATTCTTTTTTTTTTTGCTAGGGGCTTTTTACGTCGCGCCGACACAGATAGGTCTTATGGCGACGATGGGATAGGAAAGGCCTAGGAGTTGGAAGGAAGCGGCCGTGGCCTTAATTAAGGTACAGCCCCAGCATTTGCCTGGTGTGAAAATGGGAAACCACGGAAAACCATTTTCAGGGCTGCCGATAGTGGGATTCGAACCTACTATCTCCCGGATGCAAGCTCACAGCCGCGCGCCTCTACGCGCACGGCCAACTCGCCCGGTACAATTTTATTCTAGCCCATACCAGAAGACATAGTGCACTGTAAACACTACATCTTGCCAGCAAAAACCCATACTAGGACAGAAGTCCAGCAAACACTTCCCATTCCTATTACTTTCCATATCTTCCCCACAGTTACCAATCACTCTCTCGTATCCTTCAGTTCTATATCCAACACTCGCATTGAACTTTAGAAATAGAAAAAAAGAGGAACAAATGGCAGGATTTTAGCTTTCTCTCTTATACTGAGAGCAAGAATCATCACTATTAAACACAGACTTATTCCGCATCTTAAGAATCTGCCTCAATAAAATTGAGGGAGACAAGTCTGAGACAACAGCACTTACGAGAAAACCAGTCATGAGATGAGTGCAGGAAATAAATAAAAGGTCTTGATTACAGTTACCCGAGAAATATTTTACTCTATTACAACAATTACAAATTACTTTTTTCAGCAAGTAATCTGTAAAATTACAATTACTTTACAGAATATTAGTCTTCAGAAAATCACAGATTTTTCGCAAGGGGCTGGAGTAATACAAAACTTTGCAAGGAAAAACATATTACTTTATTTTATGTCTTTCTTAAAAAGATACATTAAGTGGCTACGATCATTAAACAATACTAAATATACCTTAGAACTACCGAAATGATTTTTCCCCATCTTTTTTTTTTTTTTTTTTTTTTTTTTTGGCTATTTGCTTTACGTCGCACTGACACAGATAGGTCTTATGGCGACGATGGGATAGGAAGGCCTAGGAGTTGGAAGGAAGCGGCCGTGGCCTTAATTATGGTACAGCCCCGGCATTTGCCCGGTGTGAAAATAGGAAACCACGGAAAACCATCTTCAAGACTGCCGACAGTGGGACTCGAACCCACTATCTCCCGATTACTGGATACTGGCCGCACTTAAGCGACTGCAGCTATCGAGCTCGGTCCCATCATTTTTAATTTAGTTAATGACGGGTAGCATTTCAAATAATTTGCCATTTACTTTGCCAATAAATTAATTGGTTCTTAAAATTCTCATTACTCATCTCATCATCGACGTCTTGGAGAGACATATTTGCATTTACTGAATAAGATGACCTACAGGTGCACTTGAATACCAGAGTTTAATTTTAAGAATACCGGGCGAGTTGGCCGTGCGGTTAGGAGCCCGCAGCTGTGAGCTCGCATCCGGGAGATAGTGGGTTCGAATCCCACTGACGGCAGCCCTGAAGATGGTTTTCTGTGATTTCCCATTTTCACACCAGGCAAATGCTGGGGCGGTACCTTAAGGCCACGGCAGCTTCCTTCCCATTCCTAGGCCTTTCCCGGCCCATCGTCGCCATAAGACCTATCCGTGTTGGTGCGACGTAAAGCAAAATAGCAAAAATAAAAAATATTAAGAATATCGTTGGAAAAAGTACGATGTCTTTGAAAGTACATACTGGGAAAGGTAAGAAAGTACTGCTTCCAGAACTGTAAAAGTTACCTTCATCATCTATGTTTTCTGTTTCTGCTTCCGTGCAATGTACATAAATTACTAAAATGTAACAATTGTAATTTCATGTCAAGAAGTAAATTACAAGTAAAAATTACATTTTGTAAAAGGTAATTATTTCAAGTAAAAATAAAATGTAATCATTACAAATAATTTGATTACTTTTACTCAACTACTTTCCAACTCTGGAAAAAACACCAGTGGGACTGGTGAATGCCATTTGTTCCCTTCGTTTTTAATTATAAAGTTGCAACCATACAAGAAGCAGTGGAATTCATGATGGCATAAATTGTGGTGTGGTTTGATTGGACCTGTTGCTCATCGGCTGTTCACTGGTACTCCTTGTGTCTCAAGAGGAAATCCAACCCATCACAAACAAAAACAGCATGACTGGAGAAGAGTTTGTTGGAAATGACAGGAATGATCGTCACTAAATTAACGTTATTAAAAACTTCACTACTGATTAACATTCAGGTGACTAGACAAATCAACAAATGTTCATAATACCTCCTATTTTACACAGGATCTGAACCTCAGGAACATGACATTTCATTTAAACAATCCCACATGCATTAACCAGGATTGAAACCATCCTTTTTAAGTATATCTTTTACAACTGCACATCAACATTTTAAAAAAGCAGAAAAATATAAAACTCTCAATACAATAACTCTGATCTTGAAGAACATTGAACACATTGCATATGCAAGTTACAAAGCCCCTTTGATTCAGCTGTGCATACCTATTCACTTAGCCCCCGTTGAAACTAGCTCTGAGGTTTTGTTATTCGAACTGTCTGAGACCACAAGGTCTATTAAGAGTCAATCTACATGATACATCTTAGATATTTCTACAAGCAACAATCTATTTGCTTCAAATATCAAAGTTCAGACAAGAGATTATGCTTGAGAAAACAGTATGAGCCACATTTATGAAATTATAAATGAAGAGCACTAACTTAATTGTTAACAAATCACAAGGAAGTGGTACTTACGCTTCACAGTATGGTTGTTTGTTAAAACCTTTGTAGTTACGCATGTTGAGGGTCATGTTGCAAACTTGGCATTTGAAGCATAACTTGTGCCATGTCTGAAACAAGGGAAATGTACTTGCAAACAATAGAATTGCAATCTCCAAGCAAGCTTCTTCACTAAAAGGGTTAGAATTCTTCCCTGCTTATCCTGTAGGCCTACTTTAGAAAACAAAAAATGCCAATAGCATAATATAGGAAATTTGAAGTCTTGAGGAAAGAATGACCACTTTAAGTATTGACATTTTCAGGGTTTCTCATCTGCCTCAAACATCTAACAAGGAAACCCTTCCGTCTGCTAATCTCCGATCTGATTGAGATTTGGTACGGTGACTTCAGTAGGAATGTTTTATTCAGCTACTCCTGTCTATGCGGTACTTAAATGAGCAAACTCCTGACACCCCAAAACAGGTGCTAAATATACGACTGAACATCTAATTTTGATATGAACAAATAAAATATTCCTACTGAAGTTGTCATACCAAATCTCAATCAGATCGGAGATTAGCAGATGGAAGGGTTTTCCTTGTAAGCTGCAAAATCAAGCCATACACAGCAAAACAAATAAATACAAAGAAGTAATTGAGAATTATGTACAAGTTGTTTGCTGTGGGACTATTGTGTAAGGATGTCAGAAAGCTTATTTTAGTTTGTCATAGGAGACCTAAACTCAACTGATGCTGTTAATACTATGGGTGATGTTACCACAAAGACGCACACACAAAATGCTGTCAATTGTGTACGTTATTTTATTTACAAACTATATACACATTATACACAAGCTACACATCAATAAACCACCATTTTGAACATTTGACTGCTACAAAGAAAAAGAATACTCCATTAGCATGTCAAGAGAATCCCAACATGAGTTCACAACTTTCATTAGCAACTCTCTCAACTCCCAAGACTGCCTCTTTATATACATTGCCTGGCTAGGCTTCTAGATGAATGACATGTTTTCTCATAACTTTGAGTCTCCAATAATTATTATTGAAAACGCGCACATGCCGTGCACAATACCATTACATTACTTTTCTTTGCTATAAGCTACGATGGATTCCTCTCTATCCCTGCATTTTACAATATGGTATCTATCACAGAATTCGCAGCACAACTCACGCACACATTAGTCATTTGGTTCGTGAAATAATTTGTTGCAGCACACCTTGTGGTGGAAACCATGGATTGCCAATCTCGTCGTCACATGTTGCATATCATGATTAGCTTCCATCCAGATCCTGTCTTGCACAGCAGATGTTGCATAGAAGTCCTCCGGTATGTTGTTTTTCTTACTCATGCAGATCTTGTATAAGCTGTTTGAAGCCGGTACTAGCTGGAAGTATGAGCTCGCATCTTAGATCCTCTATTAAGAAGGTCTCCCTGGTTAGCTCACACACTAGCTTTGATCTTGCATTCTGCGGGATTCCTAAAATTCTATTCAGGTATCTAGCCTTTACTCGCTCCAATTCATCCAGCTGCTTGTACGTGAGGTACTCTCCCACTAATTCTAAGCCATACATCACAACAGGTAGTATCTTTAACCTAAACAGGTCCATAGCTGTGCTAATCGATAGTCGTGTGATGTTTCCGATTTCATTCATAGCCCTAGTGGCCGCCACTGCTCTAGACCTTATATGTAAACTGAAACCCTTTCCTGTTGTTTGAATTGTGATACCTAGATATTTAAAATTGTTAGCCCTCTTGAGTAGTATGCCATTGCATTTGATGTTCTCTGCTTCAGTGAGTCTTCCTCCTTTCCTAAACACTATCAATTCCATCTTCTCTTTGTTTATCTGGATGTAGTTTCTCTCCGCCCATTCACGTAGTGTGTTTAGCGATACTTGCAGTTTATCTATATCTGTCACTGCGATGGCCATGTCATCAGCGTATACGTATGTGCTTGTTCCTGCCATTCCTTTGGTGACATCGTTCGTGAGAACGTTAAACAGGATAGGGCTGAGTGGATCGCCTTGGAGGACACCGTCTGTGACAGTCAGATATGCCTATTCCATCATCTATCTGTATGTAGTTTTCTGCCAGTATATTAGATATCAGGGTCGTCGTGCTCGTTCTTCCAATGAGTTCCTCCAGATTATCTATTAATACCTTTCTGTTGATCATATCGAAGGCTTTTGAGTAGTCAACAAAAACCAAAGTTTTCCTTTTGGTCTTTCTATCGTCTATTTTATTTGTTCCAACAGGTTTTTTCCTGCCAGAGTCGTGGACCTTCCCCTCCTAAAACCAAACTGTTCCTCTGGAAGAAGGGGTTCTAGCTTCTCTGCCAGCCTTTTGGCGAGGATTCCTGTTAGGAGTTTCAGTAATGTAGAT
Organism: Anabrus simplex; assembly: GCF_040414725.1. Classification (NCBI taxonomy): domain Eukaryota; kingdom Metazoa; phylum Arthropoda; class Insecta; order Orthoptera; family Tettigoniidae; genus Anabrus; species Anabrus simplex. Next base: position 233,301,344 of record NC_090269.1, on the reverse strand, counting down.
CCGAACGCTATTCCTCTATACGCGTCTGGGTTCCCTGTGTCTCCTTTTCCCTTGTATAATAGGTTGATTGTTGACTTTCCATTCGTCTGGTATACTAAACATTTATTTAGAAGGGAGATCCATATCGGTAGGTATTCTTGTGCTGTCTGCTTTAAATGTTCACCTCTTATTCCATCTACTCCTGTTACTCTGTTATTCCTCATTTTCTGTATCGCTTTCGCAATTTCATCCGTGGTGAAGATCTCATCAGCTTGTGTAGTCATAGGTGTCTTAATCATGGGTCTTGTTTCTTTTGAGCAAATTACTATTCTTATAGGGTCTATCCATGTTTCCATAGGTATGTTGGGCTGTATTTTCTGCCCTTTTGGCCTCAGAGCTCAGTAGGGGTCTTCTTCTGCCTACTCTATTTTCTTATGTTCTTCTTCCAGGTGTTGTTTTTCTTCTTTTTTTATTAGGTCCTTGTATTTCTTTTGTTCTCGTTGGTATTCTTCGGTGGTTGTCCTTGCCATTTGTCTTCTAGTTTCATGTAGTGTTTTCAGTGTCAATTTTCTTTGTTCATAACATTCTCTGTCGAACCATGGCCTCCGCCTTCCTATTTGTATCTTGTGTGGTGGCCCCACTTATTATAGTTGATTTCAGCCATGTAGCAGCCTCATCAATATTTCCTGCTCTTATTGCTCTTTCAACCTTGCCTTTTTGATGCATTTTCCCTTTAATATTTTCCATGTCCAGGATCTTGCCAAATGTTATATTTCGTCTTTCTTCTAATTTGCTACTTCTACCATTTTCTATATTTAATTGCACTGGAATGTGTTTATGGATGACTGCTGCTTCTCTTTTCACTGTGGTGGCAAGGTGTTTTGATCTAAAGTCCTTCGTGATTATTAGGTCTATTGTGCTAGCTCCGTTATGCCCTATGTATGTCCAGTCCTCCTGTCTGTTGTATATTGTAAAGCTTTCATTTGTTAAATATTCCATTACTTCTTTGCATTTTCTATCTTGCCTATTTATTGCGCAATTCAGATCTCCCGCAATGATTATCTTGTCCATACTTCTACGAAACTATCTTTACATCGGTCTGTTTTCAGACCAACTTTGCTTTACGGGAGTGAAAGCTGGGTGGACTCAGGATATCTTATTCATAAGTTAGAAGTAACAGACATGAAAGTAGCAAGAATGATTGCTGGTACAAACAGGTGGGAACAATGGCAGGAGGGCACTCGGAATGAAGAAATAAAGGCTAATTTAGGAATGAACTCGATGGATGAAGCTATACGCATAAACCGGCTTCGGTGGTGGGGTCATGTGAGGCGAATGGAGGAGGATAGGTTACCTAGGAGAATAATGGAATCTGCTATGGAGGGTAAGAAAAGTAGAGGTAGACCAAGACGACGATGGTTAGACTCGGTTTCTAACGATTTAAAGATAAGAGGTATAGAACTAAATGAGGCCACAACACTAGTTGCAAATCGAGGATTGTGGCGACGTTTAGTAAATTCACAGAGGCTTGCAGACTGAACGCTGAAAGGCATAACAGTCTATAATGATAATGTATGTATGTATGTACTTCTACTGTGATCCAAGGCCATCCCTAGTTTATCTATTAGGGCCTACGTCTGTCACGGTGTGATCTGGATTAAAGTACGCTGCTACTAACTCCAATTCTTGTCCTGACAACCAGCATGTTTTCTTCTCTTAATAGTAGTTTGAAGGGGGCCAGTTGTGGTTTGATGATGCATAGCACACCGCCCGCTGGTCTTCCTCTTCTCATACACTGTAGGCCTATCGCATAGGCATGAAAATTGTAAAATTCTGGGATGTTCAGTTCTGTCCTCTTTTACCATTGTCTCTGTGAGTACTCCAATGTCATAATCAGCCACGATATTTCTCGGGAGCAGGCTCAAGACTCCCCTCACGCCCTCTACATTCCATGTTATTATATTAGTCCCTGGTTGCCGGGCATCTGAACTTCCAGGGTAGTCGAAAGGGCCGACATATTACATCTTCTGGCCAGAAGTTTCCATCGTAGACTGTTTCTAGGTCTTGCACTGGAATGCCTATTTTGAAGGCTCTGCTTCCTATTTTGTCATTCACCAGGTTGCAGTATATTTTCAGTTTTACTCCATTTTCCTTCAAGTATTCACGATAGCTTCCTCCATTGTATCTTTGTCCAGTTTTCCCACGTATAACCAGACGTATCGTTCTGCTGCCTTTATTTTACTTTCCCCTTGTCTCATTCCCATTTTCCTTCCGTTCACTTTTCCTGTCTTGTTTTCCCGTTGCCTGTTCCCGCCTCTCACCGCTGTTGTCCACTCCGTATCCTGGTTCTCTAGTTTAGTATTATCATTTACTGGTGTTCTAGGTTGCCTTGCTGCTCGCTTCCACTCTTCCTCTTCTATTATATTTATTTCGGCGTCGTTGGGTCATTCTTGCTGGCCCCTGCACTCTTGTCTTGTTACCATTGTCTGTTATGCCATGTGTTTGAGCTGGTCCCTGTCTTTGTGTCACCATTATTTTCATTTCCTCTTTTATCCTCATCTTTATATTATATGTCAGGTTATCAACCATGTATTTTATCTGTTGGTTCATCTTTTCTATTATTATTCCTTCTATATCTTCTTCCGTTCGTGTTTGGCGTTGTGTGTTTCTAGCCAGGTCAGGTGACTGACCATTACGTGTCACCACTTCGTCATCATTTCCCTTAGTCAGTCTTTGTTTATCACTACTAGTTGCCTGCTGATCTCTTTGTATCTTGGAGATGTCGTTGTTGCTGTAGCCAAGAGATGTCGCTAGTTGTTTCGCTGTGAAACAATTGCTGCCAGTTGGCAGAGACCGTTCCATTGCCAGCTTGCTACTTGGAGGTTCATAGGTGAGGCCGGGAGATGTCGCTAGTTGTCGCGCTATGAAACTATAATTTCTCTCCTGATCTGCGTTTGTTACATTCATAACCTCTTCGACATTTATTTCTTGAACATAATTCTTATCTTCAAAGGCATGTTTAGTTGTTTGAAAGTATTCACGAATGATCTTCACCGCTTCCTGCAGCTGTTCCTTCGTTTCCTTTTTCATGTATCTTCCTGCGTCCGCTATGTCTTCCACGCTTTTCAGAGCACTTTTAAACCGTCGTTCAGCTTTGTCCGCCATCTTGTGAGAAAGAAGAATCCATTTACAATGAATGGAATTTTCTCTAACCCTCTAGCGCCAAAGATACGTTGTTCTGGACTATTACCGTGTATTGCACAACATTGAATTGTATTCATACTTCATAGTTACAGGTAATAATAAATTATATACTATTAAATATGTGTTCTTACATTGAATAATGAATATTTAACCATGTGAGGGTCGGTATACATATTAATCAGCACGGTTTTATGCCAGGTAGATCAACTACGATTATGAGTATGCCGTTTTGAATAATGAAGGACAAGTCGACGTAATAAACACCGATTTTTCCAAAGCCCTCGACAAATTAGATCATGACATTTTAATGAGAAAATTGTCATGTTTTGGTACGACTGCTTGCATCTTATCTAGTGCACGGAAACAATATGTTTGCTATCATCAACACGAGTCTTACGCATACAATGTTACTTCTGGTGTACTAAAAGGGTCTAACCATGGTCCTTTATTCTTTATTTTATATATTAATGATTCGCCAACTAGAATTAGGTTTTCTCAGTGTTTATTATATGCTGATGATGTCAAACTTTATAAAGAGCAAAAGAAATGTTATGTTGAAATTACAATATGATTTGGATTACTTATACACCAGGAGTATTCAAAACTGTTTGCAAATTAATATAGATAAATGCTGTTTCTTTCAAATTTCAAATAATAAAAATACATTGAATTATAAATATAAAATTAATTGTACCGGTTGGTACACCTATATGCCGCACATTTGAATGTTCCGCCTTAAAGTACTCCTCTACTGGAGAAACTCTGAACTTTAAAAACCGAATCAACTCAACTGTTTCTCAGAAGATGTCACTGTGTGTATTTTGATTTGTTTTTCATTGATCAAAAAGTCTGGACATTCTCTCACAGATGTCTCTACCACAAACTATGATCATGCACCCTGGTGCGAAGTGAAGGAACTTTTCTTGAAGAAATTTTGTATTCAGAAGTTTTGGTCTTTACTAAATTTTGTCCTTTCATCTATGGGTTGGCAATATTAACTTTTCTTTCTGCCAGTTTTGAACTTAGCCAATCCCGAATTTCTTTAATTAATTTTGGACCAATAATGTCCTTCTCCAATTTTAATGTGTAAATTTTGGGCAACCAATAAACGCATGTAGGTGTGTCTTAATTATTCATGAAAGGTATCGAATCTTCCACGAGGGGATAAAAGCTGCTGATTTTCTGGTCTCTCGGCCACTCGTACAACATCTAGCTTAGTGTATGGAAGTATAGCAGGGGGCGGGTTGCGCCTCTTCCTTCGAGCAGCAGCTATTCAGCAAAGGTAATGGCCTTTTAACATCTTTATTTCTTTCTTGCTCAGCAGTTTAACCGCCGGGGAAGGTACAAAACCTTTTCAAAGTATCCCACCTGTTTAAAAATGTAACTTAGTGCTGGCTTATGTAAACATTTTCTTATTACTTTAACTGTAAATCGGGGATAGAGTGCATTACCCTCTCGAGCTCCCCTTCAATTTGAATTTGAGGTGACTACATTTTCATAACCAATTTTCTTCTCTTCATTAATGTGTTAAATTATTTTTCTTAAACGAGTCACCTCCCTAGTGTGGGAATAGCCCCTGTGTATCGGCCTAGCGCCACTTTGGTTTTAACAGGCTTGCATGTAGGAGTGCAAATACTCGCCTCCATTCAGCTTTGTATTTTGGGCCAGTAACTTACCCCGTTTTTGTTTTCCTTCCTGCGAAGGCCCAGTGGATTGGGTACGAGATACCCCTGTTCCATTATAAGTTGTGCCTTGATGGCAGTTCAGTGTAATAATCTGTTATTGCCTTTAATTGGCTTGGAAGATTGAGAGCGGTCAGCTCTTTCTGGTATTTTGAAAGGTGCATCTAGGAGGCTTGATATTACTAGGCGGGAGCAAGTGCTCCATGTAATTAAGGGTTTTCTGCCCTTTGGTATTTTGTGGTTGTGAGCTGAGAGCTCAGAGATCGTAAAAGGTGGGGCTTGAAGCCCAGATCATTAATTTGTCTCTAAATCCTTGCTTTTCTGGTCTTGTACCTGACTGACTTGTTAAGTTTTTAAATTCTATGTAAACATTTGTTAAATCTTGTTGTCTATTGAAAATATAACCTTTATTTAAATTTTAAATTCATCTTTCGGACTTGTAGTTAGACCCATTCCAGCCCGCACCTTCTTTCACCTCTGCTGATCCACCAAAACACGGTAACATTAATAATGAACTCAAAGTTGTTCACTCTGTTAATGGCTTAGGAGTGATTGTTACAAGAAATTTATCTTTCAAGGAGCATATTAATACAATGGTTAATGATTCCTGCAAGAAATTAGGTTTTATAATAAGAAATTCAAGAGATTTCACTAACACGTATGCACTCACCTTACTGTTCAATAGCATTGTCCGATCAAAACTTGAGTATTCATGTATAATTTGGTCTCCATGTTATAAATCTTATCGAAATCACGTTTTAAGAGTGCAGAAACGCTTTAAAATTAAGATATTCCCTTTTAGAAATTATGTTTCATATGGATTTTTGTTGAATGAACTTAAATACCTATCGCTAGCTAGTAGGCGTGTAATAGCTCAACAAATTTATCTCTATAAGATTGTCAATGCATTAATTAACGATAATAGTTTGCTTCACGAGTTATGCTTTAATGTTAGAAAAGGAAATTTAAGATTTCGGCAATTATTTATAACTTTATTACATGTGATAAATATTATTCTTGATCCGTATTGATGATATTTGATTGGAATAATAACAATAAGTTAATTTATTGATTTCACCACCTAATCAATACAATAAGTCTTATCTTAGTTGATTTACCTTGACATGTTAACTAAAATGGTACATGTTTTGCCTTGAATTTAGGCATCATCAGCCATTATCTTAACCTTAAAATAGAATCAGGCACCTGTAAATCAAGGCGAAACATGTACAATTTTAGTTAACTTGCCAAGGTAAATCAACTAAGACAAGACTTATTGTATTGATTAGGTGGTGAAAACAATAAATTAACTTATTGTTATTATTCCAATTGTTTATAACTCCAGTCTCCAAAACTGTATTTTAAGAACTCTCCATCTACATATATAGAGTAACAGTTTTGTCTGTACATTGCTCAGAATTTGAAAAGAATGGTATTTCTGTATCGAACATGTCCACAGTAAAAAGGAAATGCACCTTTTACTTTTCCGTAGTTTGTCTGTCCCACGCATCGCTAGAAAACAGCTAAAGAGTATTTAATGAAAATCGGTATGCAAAGTCAGGGAATAAGTCGCTACAATATAAGCTATAAAAATTTTTATTCACACTGATAGAAATGGTAGTTTAGGGGAAGGCCTAAAATTTAAAATATTTATGTTATTAGTGGTCCTATCTTAATAAAAATTGGTATGCAAAGTCAGGGAATAACTCGCTATAATCTAGGATATAGATAATTTTATACATGCTGAATGAAATGGTAGTTTAGGGGAAGGTCTAAAATTTAATTCCCAAATATTTATATTACTAGTGGTCGTATCCATAAATACTACATAACCAAAGTTATATAGAATTAAGTTTCCGACCATTTATGTCATATTTGTACTGTACAGGTTATAACAAGAGATATTCATGAATGTGTATTTTTGTTGTTAAGTCCAAATCGACGCCGAGCCACGAGAAAATGGGTTAAATAATATAATGAAAATCGGTAGATAGTCGGCAAATGAGGAACTACTGTACAGTCTAAGCTATACATACATAACATACATTATCATTACAGACTTGTGCCTTTCAGCGTCCAGTCTGCAGCCTCTGTGAATTTACCAGACGTCGCCACAATCCCCTATTTGCAACTAATGCTGTGGCCTCATTTAATTCTATATCTCTGATCTTTAAATAGTTAGAAACTGAGTCTAACCATCGTCGTATTTGTCTACCTCTACCTCTCTTGCCCTCCATAACAGAGCCCATTATTCTCCTAGGTAACCTATCCTCCTCCATTTGCCTCACATGATCCCACCACCGAAACCGGTTTATGCATACAGCTTCATCCATCGAGTTCATTCCTAAATTAGCCTTTATCTCCTCATTCCGAGTACCCTCCTGTTTGTACCAGCAATCATTCTCGCTACTTTCATGTCTTACTTCCAACTTATGAATAAGATATCCTGAGTCCACCCAGCTTTCGCTCCCTAGAGCAAAGTTGGTCCAAAAACAGACCGAAGTAAAAATAGTTTCATCTGGGAGCTGACTTCCTTCTTACAGAATACTGCTGATCGCTACTGCAAGCTCACTGCATTAGCTTTACTACACCTTGATTCAATCTCACTTACTATATTACCATCCTGGGAGAACACACAACCTAAATACTTGAAATTACCTACCTGCTCCAGCTTTGTATCACCAATCTGACATTCAATTCCATTGAATTTCTTACCCACTGACATCAATTTAGTCTTTGAAAAGCTAATTTTCATACCATACTCATTGCACCAAGATATTGGACTGCAGGCTTTTGGGACAATCTGCCATTAAGACCGTCGTCAGCATATGCCAGACTGCTTACTACATTTCCACCTAACTGAATCCCTCCTTGCCACTTTATACCTTTCAGCAGATGATCCATGTAAACTACAAACAGCAAAGGTGAAAGATTGCAGCCTTGTCTAACCCCTGTAAGTACCCTGATCCAAGAACTCATTCTACCATCAATTCTCACAGAAACCCAATTGTCAACATAAATGTCTTTGATTGATTTTAATAATCTACCTTTAATTCCATAGTCCCCCAGTATGGCAAACATCTTTTCCCTCGGTACGCTGTCATATGCCTTCTCTAGATTTACGAAACATAAAAGCAACTGCCTATTCATCTCGTAGAATTTTTCAATTACCTGGCGCATAATGAAAATCTGATCCTGACAGCCCATGTGTGGTCTGAAACCACCCAACCTCCTCAACGACTGATCGCACCCTCCCTTCCAAGATGCCAGTGAATACTTTGCCTGGTACACTAATCAATGAGATACCTCGATAGTTGTTAAAATCCTTCTTGTTTTCTTTTTTTTTTTTTGCTAGTTGCTCTTACGTTGCACCAAAACAGATAGGTCTTATGGCGACGATGGGACAGGAAAGGGCTAGGAGTGGGAAGGAAGCAGCCGTGGCCTTAATTAAGGTACAGCCCCAGCATTGCCCTGGTGTGAAAAACCACGGAAAACCATTTTTAGGGCTGCCGACAGCGGGATTCGAACCTATTTCCCGAACACTGGATACTGGGCGCACTTAAGCGACTGCAGCTACCGAGCTCGGTAATCCTTCCTGTTCCCTTGCTTATAGATGGGTGCAATTAAGGCTTTTGCCCAATCTAAATGTACCTTACCAACATTCCATGCTAATCTTATTATTCTATGAGGCCATTTCATCCCTGCCTTCCCACTATACTTCACCATTTCAGTTCTAATTTCATCTATTCCTGCTGCTTTATGACAATGGAGTTTATGTACCATCCTTTCCACTTCCTCAAGCGTAATTTCACCAACATCATTTTCCTCCTCCCCATTAGCTTGGCTGTTCGCAACACCACCAGAAAGATTTCCTTTTACATCGAGAAGATGTTCATAATATTCCCTCCACCTCTCCAGTGATACCCCAGGATCTATTATGAGTTCATCTGAATTACTCAAAAAACGGTTCATTTCCTTTTTCCCTCCCTTCCTAAGACTCTTTATTACCGCCCAGAAAGGTTTCTCTGCTGCTTGACCTAGCCTTTCCAGGTTATTACTAAAATCTTCTCAAGACTTCTTTTCGGATTCAACAACTATTTGTTTCACTCCGTTTCTTTCACCTACATACAATTCCCTGTCTGCCTTGACCCTTGTTTGAAGCCATTTCTGATATGCCTTCTTTTTACGTTTACAAGCTGCTCTCACTTCATCATTCCACAAAGATGTTTGCCTTTTTCCATCTTTACACACAGTTGTTCCTAGGCATTCCCTTGCTGTTTCTACTACAGCATCCCTGTATGCCACCCATTCTTTTTCTATATTTTGAACCTGCTTACTGTCTACTGTTCGAAACTTCTCACTAATCATATCCATGTACTTCTAATTTCCTCATCCTAGAGATTTTCTACCCTTATAGATTTGCAGACAGGTTTCACTTTCTCTATCCTAGGCCTAGAGATACATAGTTCACTACAGATCAGATAGTGGTCTGTATCATGGAAAAATCCCCACAAAACTTGTACATCCTTAACAGATTTTCTGAATTCGAAGTCGGTTTAGATATAGTCTATTATGGATCTGGTACCCCTAGCCTCCCATGTGTAGTGGTGAATAGCTTTATGCTTGAAGAATGTATTTGTAACTGCTAAACCCATACTAGCACAGAAGTCCAGCAAACACTTCCCATTCCTATTAGCGTCCATATCTTCCCCATATTTACCAATCACCGTTTTGTATCCATCAGTTCTATTTCCAACTCTCGCATTGAAATCGCCCATTAGCAGTGTCCCATCCTTGTTGTTGACCCTGACCACGATGTCACTCAATGCTTCATAAAACTTGTCACCTTCATCCTCAACTGCACCCTCACATGGTGAATACACAGAGACAATTCTCGTCCTAATTCCTCGAACTGCCAAATCTATCCACCCCATTCGCTCATTTACGTGCCTAACAGAAATTATGTGGCGTGCAATGATATTCCTGAAAGAGCCCTACCCCATACTCTGCCCTTCCCTTTCTAACACCCGTGAAGTACACTTTACAATCTCTTCCTCGTTATCTCCCCATACCCGAATATCACTTACTCCTAGCACATCCAGATGCATCCTGTCTGCTAACTCAGCCCGTTCTTCTTTCTAAGCTATAAACAATTTTATCCACCTTGGATGAAATTGTAGTTGAGGGGAAGACACCTAGAATGTAATTTTTAAATACCTATTTTTTTGGTCCTTTCAAAAAGTACTACATAAAAAAAGTTACAGAGTATACAATTTCCGATCATTTATGTTTTATTCAGTTTTACCATACCGACTATGAGTGGTATTTCAGAGTGGGAAGAAAACTAAATGTGAAGGCCTACAATATCGAAAGCGTGTAACATTGATCAACAATAACATTACATTGACCATTGTTTGTTGTGATGTTATTCATCTCTTATGCTGCCTCTCAACTCTGATAGATGGGACTACTGCTGCGTACTGAGTATAATAGCCTGACTGAATATTGGCGGGATATTGCCGGGGAGTTAGAAAACTTTCTTCTTCAGCATGCCATTCCTCTGGTTCATACATGTTCTGATACAGCTGGTACGTAACACACTGGTTCTTCATAGTATTCCAGTTATTCGATCCCTACTCTGACGCGCTATTTTGAATGAGCAGTGTGCATACTTAAGGCAGAGACTGACTGAGTAGTAGTACTAGTATGGCCTGGTCTAGAACAACAATTTAGGCCTATTCCAAATTATAGCACCACAATTCACTAAACTCAAAATTCAACCCTGAAAAGAGCCGTTTCTAAAGAAAAGCTTCGTCCTCTTCACTTTTATCAAATTCTACATTCATTTTATTCCAAATTATCAGTGAAGAGGGGGTTACTCCTCTGGCTTGGAGGAAAAATCTTGCTCACAACGTGTACACTAGAATACAGTATACAACGTAGAATTCCGTAGCGAAGCACGGGTACATCAGCTAGTTTATCAATATGTGTGAAACATAGAATAAATTAATAAGTATCATATAAATATTGACTTTGCTTATGAATATGACACACATGTAAATATATTATAAGAATTTTACTCGAAGCGATTTGTTTATATGTATAATATTTACATGATTGGTTACATTTATTTTTGTTTGATGTATTAACAGGCTTCTGTATATGAGATATTGTTTCATCCATTCCATACAAAGCATTATCATCTCATTTAAAAACCATTTTCATATTTTCTTCTTTTTGGTATTTCTGTGCTATTTGTGTCAAATAATTTTGTAAAAGCCACCTATAATTGGAGTGTGTCTCTGTTGGTGGCACATTTATTAAATAAATAAATTCATATTAATATACATACAGCAGATGTTCCATCACATAACCTCACAAATAAAACGATCATGATTTATACCAAATAAAGTCCGGACACAATTACATTAATAATAATAATAATAATAATAATCAACATCGAGCTTGATATTACCATTATTTACCCACGGGTTAGAGAATTGTTTCCAAGTTATACTAGTCCATTATACTTGCATCAATACCCTCCCTATAACATGAAACAACTTCAACAGTCTTATCACACTCGTCGACTTCGCCTTGGTTGTATATTATACCTTCTCTCTTCCTCGACATCACTGGATGTGTTCACCTCCTCTTGAGCGGATTATGCCGCATCAGGGGCCGGTGTCGCCTCTCTTCCAGTCTTTTCCTCTGTGGTAGTCAATGCATTCTCCTCCTCATGACCATATTGTGCTTTGTCATTTGTAGCCTCTACTCCAGGTGAACCCGTGGCAGTACCAGGCTTAGGTACTCTGTAAGCGCAGCGGTTGGGTGACTCGCCGCAACTCCAATGTGTGGACGTTGACAGGAGGGTGGTCTTTAGTAAATAGACCCCATGGCCCAACTGCCTATCTACCTCGACGGGACCAACCCACTTCGGTGCAAAACCTGCGTGAAACCCTCAAATCTTATTACTGACTGCGGGGGTTCTCATTCAGTCATCATTTGCTGCACTTCCTTGCTGTGAACTGACTCCCATTGTTTGACAGAATGCATCATGGATAACAGTAGCGGCTAAATACCTCATCTTGTAGAAGACCGGTGATGCATCCCGTCTTGGCTTCTGGTATCAGAAAGGCCTCAGTTCATCTGATTACTAGCAGTCCTGTTTTACCCCTTGGTGTTCTAGGGTAAGGACCCATCACGTCCAGGGCTATGACCTCCCAAAGGCATTGCAGCCGTCTTCCTCGCTGACTGGAATCTGCCTTCCTGTTGCTCGCCTTTCACATAGTTAAGGATGTCTTTCCACAGGTTGACTCGGAAGAATCATTGTCGGATAGACTGATATGTCTCTTCACCGCCTGGATGTCCGGCTTCAGTGCTGTCATGGAACTTCGAGGATGTTCGTCGTGTGCTGTTTAGGGATCACCACTACTGCAGACGTGTCGGAGAGGCGAGGTCTGTACATCAAGAGTCCTCAGTCAACCCAGAAGTCCTTGTAGCACATCTTGAATTCCCTCAGGACGAGTCGACTATCTGTGTTCTGTCCCCTTATCCACTGCGTCATGGACCTACAAGGCTTGTCTTGTTCTTGCCATTGCTTGATTACTCCCAGATCAAGTTACTTCTTGATGATCATAAGGACAGGTTCATTGCGTTCGCTCTGGTGATTTTGTGGAAACTCAGTCTCGACAATGGTGCTCCTAACTTCAGGTTATATCGCTGGGTGCTGAGATAAACTGCCTGCCCCTATGTTCGTCGGTCCTAGGACGTGACACACATCAAAGTCAAATTCTGTGATTAACAGAGCCCATCGCATCAGTTTAGATTTTGAGACAGATTTTAATCATTTGAGAGTTGCGTTATCGGTGTACAGCTTGAACTCTCTTCTCTCCAAGTAGCCTCTGAATTTGCCCATCGCACGGCAAAGGCTTCCTTCTCGGCAGTGTAGTACTGTTGTTCTGTGGAAGATAGCTGTCTGCTGGCATACTCGACGTCCTGTCCACTGTCACTTCTCTCCTGGAATAACACTGCTCATAAGCCAGAGTCGCTAGCACCCATCTGCAGGCACATCTTCCGTTGAGGATCAGGATGAGCTAGACCGGGAGCGTTGTATATTGCAGCCTTAATTCCTTGGAATGCTGCCTCTTCCTTGCTGGTACATCGGAACAGGCGGTTGTTATGGAACAGACGAGTGAGTAGTATTGCCTTCTCTTCAAAGTGTGGCACGAAGTGGCTATACCATCCACACAAGCCAAGGAACTGACATACTTGTGTCGCTTGGTCTGCAAGTGTTCAGCTTCCTCGAAAGCTCGATTCTTCTCCGGTTGCCTTTCTAAATCTTCAGATGATAGGACATGGACAAGATATTCTACGCGGGACTGGGTGAAGTGGCACTTCTCCAGTTGGCAGGTCAGTCCATGAATTTTCAGTTGTTCCAGCACTTTCTTCAGGTACACAATAGTTCTTCAAAATTCTTGCTGTGGATTAAGATAGTCATTGAGATACACTCAGCAGAAATCTCCAGCATATTTTGACAATATCTTATCCATCAGTCGCATGAAGGTTGAAGGAGCATTCTTCAGTCCAAAAGGCATTACAGTAAACTGGTACAATCCTCTCAGTCATGAAGGTCAGTGGACTAGAACTTTCCTTGACCTCCACTTGCCAGTATCCGGAGTTGAGATCCAATGTGCTGAAAATCCTAGACCCACTTGTTTCAGTGAGTCTTTCAGGTCAGGCATGGGGTAGGCGTCACTAAGGGTCTTCTCGTTCAACTTGCAGAAGTCCACACAGTCTATACCCTCCATTCTTTTCGGTAGGACGATAGGCAAAGCCCAACAGAATGTAGAGGTTTCGATGAGACCGTGCCCTTCCATCTCTTGAATCTTCTGAATGACGAAGTTGCGCTTATCCAGGTTGATTGTATATGGGAGTTGCTTGATGGGTGAGGAAGTGTTGCATTTAATGGGGTGCGTTACAGTGGTAGTCCGGCCTATTTTATTGGTGATATCTTCTGGAAAGCCCTTTAAGGCGTACCTCAGCTCGTCTTCTTCACTTGGTTGAAGATGCGTTAACTGTATATCTCCCAGGTCTTCGTTGACTTCCACATCCTTCCGAGTCCGGAGATTTCCTTCCAGGCGACCCTCAGACGCCTGTCTTTTCCCAAAAAGTCTTCATAAGCTGCACAGTCTAGGATCACCTTGTATTCTACCAGAATGTCATGACATAACATGGTCAGGTATTAGGTTCTGAATCACTGTAACGTTAATTACAATAGGCAGGTCCATGCATTTAACGGTTAGGTTAGTCTGTCCTTGGATGGAATAGGTTACCCCATCTGCTGCTCCCACTACCCTTCAGAGATGGCCAGATTTCATAGGCGGTAATAGTCTGGCAACAGTTCCATTTACAAACGAATGGCTTGCTTAGCTGTCGAGTATGGCTGAAAAATTCTCGTTACCTATCCTCAAGATGATAGCTGGACGAGGTTGGCCCGTTCTGCTCATAATCTGACCAATCCCTCTCCTACTTGACCAGGCTTCTTGTCTGTCGGGCCTTGAGACGCATTCCTGTTCCCGGTCACCCCCCCCCCCCCCCCTCAATCCAGAATGGGCCGGACCTAGTTTTCTGACGCGAAGGTTGGGCATTTGTTCTTTAAGTGTCCCGTTCCTGAATGAGCTGGTCTCTTCCGTGGCTTTGCTCTTTTGTTCGTCCAACTGGACGATGATTCCACGCAGATCATCAAAGGATCTTGGTTGCAATACCTTCACGAGGGGTCTAATCTTATCGTGGAGTACCTCTATGATGTCTGGTAAGATCACTTCCTCGCTTCCTTCCGGGTGCAGCCTCTTGAAGAGTCGGTATTTCTGAAGGATGAATGCGCTAGCTCTCATGCCAATGGGTTATGCATCGGTCAGTAGCTTCCTTTTCACAAAACTCTTCACCCCTTTGGAATTAAACCTAGCAAGGAATTTCCTTTTGAAATCCGTCCAGTTTAAGCCCTTCAAGTTATTCCACCAAGTAGTGGCTTGCCCCTTTAACCACGGTGTGATGAGTTGAACGAAGATTTCCTCTGGTCGATTAGTCCTTCCTAATAGACAGACTGATCCCTCGACGAAGCTATCTGGGTTCTCTTCCAGTCGCCTGTGGAGTTCTCGAAGGCTCTCTATAATCACCTTCGGGTATAGGTGTCCTGTATTGTTGGTTAGGTATGAGGTGGTTGGAGGCGTGGCGATAGGCCCTGTTCGAGTTAATTTATCTTCTACCGCATGAAGGATGCTTTCTCTCATATTCTGCACATCTCACTTGATGGATGATAGCCTATTATTGCTATTTTTGTGATACAGAAAATTAAATCGGTGACAAATAGGAAACAGTCATCGCAACTTTTTTTCTACCAAGAACTATTAGCCTAATTACTTCAGTTTTGTAGAAAAGATTCCTTTTAACTTTTAAAAATTATTTTAGGGTATGTTGTACTTACTTATGCCTTGTATTGTGCTAGAACTTTCATTAGAGTAATATGTAGGAAAATAATATAATTTGTGAATAACCCACCCCTTATTTCAGCATTTCGGAAACTGGACACCCTCTCGGTCCACGTTACATCGATTTTGTAGGACTCTACTGTACTAGCACAATTGACATCTCAATTCTATTTTATATTTGAGGAATAGATAGTGACAAATAGCTTCAACATCCTCAGATTCATGGCCCTGGACTTTTCTATTAGCCACAGATTTAACTTTCTGTATCTCTAAAAAATAGCAATACTATCATCTCCAAAACACCTTACTTTTGAGTGATGCCAGTCACAAGTCTAATATCTTTTCCAAAATAAGCAATTTTATGCTGAAACAATCGTGGCTAACCCCATATAACACAGAAATCAAGTACTCTTAAAGACTGGTACCTGCAGAATTCAGGTAAAAACCTTTGACATCTCCAACAGATTTACATGAAAAATTGAAGAGCAGAAAAAAAAAAAAAAATCACACTTGTATGTAATAAAAATCCCCTACCGCACAGAAGCCGAAAAAAAAAAATTCCCAAAGATAACTTAAATTTCACACGCGTCAACTGTAATAATGTAATCAGAATTCTTAACTTGACTGATTCGCAGTTAACCACTACAACCTAATAGAATTAATTGGAGAGCAAAACAAGACAAGAATTGCATAACAGGATTATTCACCACACAAGGCTCACACAGGAACATTGGCAACAAAAAGGAAATTTGGTGGGACAAGCAGCAGGAAACAGGACTCTACCAATCAGTAATGACCATGAACCACTCAGACTTAAGTTAGCTGCAGAAAATAAGTAGGGAAATAAATGGAACAAAACCACAAATGGTATAGTGACAAGATAATTCTTACCCAGATTGAAGGAGAGTATGTTGAACAAACCATTGAAAATCAAAATCCACAGCCTGTTTCCAGTCATTCAACCGGGTCAGGAACGGAATGAATTAAAGCCCCATCTAGCAGTGAGGAGAGGAATTGTGCCGGCTGCCGAAGCCTGTCACACTCCTCCAGGGCAATGATTAATGAATGAGAGATGAAATGATAGGAGTGTGCTCTGGAATGAAATATGACAGGGAAAACCGAAGTACCCGGAGAAAAACCTGTCCCGCCTCTTTGTCCAGCACAAATCTCTCATGGATTGACCAGAATTTGAACCACGGAACCCAGCGGTGAGAGGCCGGCGTGCTGCCGCCTGAGCCACGGAGGCTCTTTGAATATACCATTAAACTGAAAAGTAACCACAAATTTAAGAGGACACAGAAAACTAAGCTCATATCTCTACAGTTTCAATATTTTTAAAAACCGAGCTCGATAGCTTCAGTCGTTTAAGTGCGGCCAGTATCCAGTAATCGGGAGATAGTGGGTTCGAGCCCCACTGTCGGCAGCCCTGAAGATGGTTTTCCGTGATTTCCCATTTTCACACCAGGCAAATGCCGGGGCTGTACCTTAATTAAGGCCACGGCCGCTTCCTTCCAATTCCTAGGCCTTTCCTATCCCATGGTCGCCATAAGACATACCTGTGTCGGTGCGATGTAAAGCAAATAGCAAAAAAATAATTTGAAAAAGCCCCTTTATGCACATGTAGTAATGATAGACACATCCTGGTTACGGTACACAAGCCGATCATCGCCAGTTCAACTGTAGGCGCCGTCAAATACTATTGGATGTACTGTATACATCAGAGTGCAAGGAAGGAGTAGAGGTGCAAAAATACTGGGTTTTTGTACTAGGCTATTACCTGACATACCGGTAATTTGACTGCACTCCATTACTTTTGTTTTAGATTTATTTATTTATTTATTTTCACCATTAACTTCTCAAAAGACTGTCCATACCATTTAGCAATTTCTCCACATCATCTGCATACTCCTAAAATAATATCAGAAGCAAATCTCAGAGTTTTGATTTCCTCTCCTTGGTCCAAATTCCTCTTTGATTTCCTTTAATGCCTGTTCTGCTGACTGATTTTTGAACAGATTGCAGATAATTCTTCTTTTTCGGTATCTGATCCAGATTACCTTCAGAATCTCAAATAGCTTGGTCCAATCAACATTATTGAATGCCTTTTCTAGATCTATGAATGTCATTCATGTGGGCTGCTTGTTAACTCGATCCTCCAAGATCTGATGACAAGGCAGGATTGCTTCACGTGTTTCTACATTTCCTCTGCAGCCAAACTGATCTCACAACTCAGCCTCAACTAGTCTTTGCATTCATCTGTAAATAATAAGTGTTAACATTTTCAAAGTGTGAGATATTAGACTAATGATGTGGTTGGTAGTTTTCACACTCCAGCACCCACTTTCTTTGGAATAGGTATAACAATGGCTAAAATTGGATGGCACTTCTCCTGTATCATACATCTTGCACACTAAATAAAATAAACTTACCATGCTGGTTTCTCCTAAGACTGTCAGCAATTCTGATCTCATAATTGGGTCTCTCATTCATGAACATCCTCTTATTTTTCCAGAAGCTTACCTACTTCTTTCCTTTGATAGAATCTATATATATATATAAAATAACAGTTTTGTCTGTACATTGCTCAGTATTTGAAAGAATGGTATTTCTGTATCGATCATGTCCTCAGTAACCAGGAAATGCACTTTTTACTTTTCCTTAATTTCTGTCTGTATGTGTGTACACGCATCACTAGAAAACGGCCAAAGAGAATTTAATGAAAATCGGTATGCAAAGTCGGGAAATAAGTTGCTACAATCTAGGCCATAAATAATTTTATTCACGCTGATAGAAATGGTAGTTTAGGGAAAGGCCTAAAATTTAATTTTCAAATATATATGTTTTTAGTAGTCCTATCTTCATAAAAATTGGTACGCGAAGTCGAGGAATACGTCGCTACAATCTAGCTTATGAATAATTTTATTCACGCTGAGTGAAATGGTAGTTTAGGGGAAGGCCTAAGATTTAATCTTTAAATATTTAAGTTTTTTTTTTTTGCTATGGGCTTTACGTCGCACCGACACAGAAAGGTCTTATGGCGACGATGGGATAGGAAAGGCCTAGGAGTTGGAAGGAAGCGGCCGTGGCCTTAATTAAGGTACAGCCCCAGCATTTGCCTGGTGTGAAAATGGGAAACCACGGAAAACCATTTTCAGGGCTGCCGATAGTGGGATTCGAACCTACTATCTCCCGGATGCAAGTATTTAAGTTATTAGTGATCCTATTTCATTGAAAATTGGTATGCAAAGTCGGAGAATGAGCCACTACAATCTAAGCTATAAGTAATTTTATTTACACTGAGTGAAATGGTAGTTTAGGGGAAGGCCTAAATGTAATTCTCAAATATTTATATTATTAGTTGTATCGATAAATACTACACAACCAAAGTTATAGAGAATTAAATTTTCGACCATTTATGTCATACATTTTTACCGCACCGGCTATGATAAGAGCACTGGTATTTCAGAGTCGGGAGGAAACGAAATGTGAAGGCCTGTAATATCGAAATAATAACATAATAACATAACAATGACCATTGTTTATTGTGATGTTCTTTGTCTCTTATGCTGCCTCTCAATTCCGATAGATGGGATTACTGCTGCGTACCGAGTATAACAGCCTGACTGAATATTGGCGGGAAATAGCTGGGGTGTTAGAAAACTTTCTTCTTCAGCATGCCATTCCTCTGGTTCATACATTTTCTGGTACAGCTGGTACGTAACACACTGGATAATCATAGTATTTCAGTTATTCGATCCCTACTCTGATGCGCTGTTTTGAATGAGCAGTGTGCATACTTAAGGCAGAGCCTCACTTAGTAGTGGTAGTAGTATGGCCTGGTCTTAAATAACAATTTAGGCCTTTTCCAAATTATAACACCTCAATATTCAGTACATAACTCAAAATTCAACTCTGAAAAGAGCCGTTTCTTAAGAAAAGCTTCTTTCACTTCACTTCTATTAAATTCTACACTCAATTTATTCCAAACTAGCAGTGAAAAGGGGGTTTCTCTTCTGGCTTGGAGGAAAAGTTTGCCTTCAAGTCAGATAGATTTTTCTGCCGCCAGTGTAGTGAATTGATATTTTTCGACTCATCGGGTACTCCTAGGAAACAGAATAGTAATTGGGCACAGTTTTTGTCTTGGGAGTCTCCACTATTCGACCCTCTCCCCGCCGAAGAGTGTTCGCGGATCACGGCTGTATGCAGTGTGGTCATTCCAGGTCTGGAACTTTGGACTGTTAGATAGGCAGCGTAGTCCTGTTCGTTAAAAGTGAGAAAATGTGTGGTGTTTCATTTGAACGAGTATTTCATAATATGAAAGCATTGCTTTTAATCGGGCCATTCCTATTGACATCATTGTATGTTCATTTCAGTTGGGAAAACCACTAAGAGTCTTTCTGAGAATGTAAAAAGGCATTATAATGAAAACATCCCAACCTGATTGTGACTGATGGTATGAAGTTGGGTCTACTATTACAGTGAAAATTACCTCAGTCTTCATATGAGAAAAGATGATTGGTGACCTCCCGTCACATTTCTAGGGTAACGTTAAGAGCTATACAATTTAAGACAATCTTGCTCACAACATGTACACTTTCTAACCTACAATTCTGTATACAATGTAGAATTCCGTAGCAAAGCACGGGTACATCAGCGAGTTGTTGAATATGTTCTTGCCATCTTCCTGCCTTTTTTTTTCCTTTCCCTTGAAGTGGTTTTCCATCTGAGATCTTAATATTCACATAAATCCTAAGGTTATATAAAACCAAAGGTTTCCTTGATTTTCAGACAATTCTTGAACCTTTCTTTCAGCCATGCTCCGTTAGCTATACTGCACTTTCAGTCTACAGAACTTTATTCTTTAATCGCCTGTATTCTTTCCTGCCCTCCTCATTTTTTGTATTCTTGTACTTTTGTCAATAATCAATTATGTTTAGCAACTCCTGAGTTATCCTCTGATTCTCACTTGATCTTGCCTTTCTGCAGCAGATCTAGGCCTACTGATCTCATTTTACACGACCGCCCAGTCTGCATCTATTGTTTCCTTCAGCCTTTTCATTTCTTCCTTGTGCGACATGTTTCCCGAAACAATCCCTCACCCTCTTTTGCTTGAACATGTCTAGACCCCCATCTTCTTGCGTTTCTTCCTTTCTTTGACTTCGGACAGCATTTCATGACCACCAAGTTGTGGTCAGAGTCCACGTCTGCTCATGGGAACATCTTCCAAACCAATAACTCGTTTCAGAATTTCTGCCTAATCATAATGAAGTCCGATACCTTCCAGTCTCTCCAGGCATTGTTCACATACAGCCAATGTTTGTGCTGCTTGAACCAAATGTTAGCAAGGACTAAATTATGATCAGTGCAGAATTCTACCAGCCAACTTCCTCTTTCATTCCTTTGTCCCAGTCTGAATTATCCTACTGTATTATTACTCGCGCAACTTTTCGTGATACTTGGTGTTACGGGGGTGAGGAGAAAATTAGAAGCTCACTTGGTTCCAGTAATACTGCCAACTGAATGGAAATTAAATCTGAATTGAATCGATAATATTATCGATTGATATGAATTTTCTAAACCTTTATTATCTTAAGCCAACAACTGTGTCACACACACACACACACACACAATTATATAACATTTCTCGATGCGAATCTTGTTCCTAGCATGAATTCTATAGTTTGGCTTTGCTGTGTAAACAACAACAACAGTACTACAGCCAGACTCGCCAGACTGAGACATAATTTACTTATTTTTATTTTTGAATGAAATTGTTTGTGTGTCTTTGGCAGCCTCCAAGTGGAGGAAGATTTTGAAAATAAAAAATACGTAAAATGTACGCCAGATGTCTCACGGCGATGCATAAACGAATCATAGTTTGTGTTTCAAGGTTGCCATTATGAATCTCCAAGAAAACCGAGGTCTACCAATTCAGCCCTAGGGAGCCCAGGTTTCACTAAAAGTTGTGCGAGTAATACCTTCTCCCTGGCCTACCAATGAATTCCAATCTCCCACGAAAATTATTCTCCACCTCTTTTAGATAGTGTATTAAATCTTCTAACATTCTTTTGATTTCATCAATCACTGAACTAGTAGGCATACAGATCTCCAGTACCATGGTAGGTATTGGTTTGGTGTCTATCTTGACAGCAATTTTTTAAAATCTGTTGAACTATGTAGGTCATAGCAGCTTACTTGCTACCCTATTTTCTCATTCATTAATAAACCAACTCCTGCATTCACCCTGTTTGATTTTGTTTTTGTAATTCTGTAATTGCCTGAGCAAAAATCCTGCTCTTCCTGCCAACGTACTTCACTTAAACACCAACTAAATCTAACTTCCATTTCCTTTTTCAGATTCTTCTACTGTACCTACTTCAACGATTCAAATGTATGGTCTCTATAGATTTCAAAAACAGATCAGATGTAAGGCTTTTCAGGCATGCTCATTGGTGAAAAATATCTAATTCCCTCCATGGGAACTTAGAATTGTCCATTCTCTATAGATTTGGAAACGGCCAACGAATGAGTGCCTCAGGATCTGATTTGGTGGGCTCTTAAGTTGAAGAAAGTTCCACTTTCACACATCAGCATCATTCATAATGAATGCCAAACATCTGTGTACAGTTCAAGCATGTCCACAGAAAATTTTGCAGTTAATATAAGCTCTGTACTTAGCCTACACCTCTTCATAATGATCATTTATTAACTACCCAAGCACACCCAGGAATAATCCCCATGGAGTATGTTGTCTGGCAACATTGTGCAGGTGGCAGATTGTGTGAGTGCACTTCAAGACAAATTTAACAACTGGAAGGATATAATGGAGAGAAAAAAAAAAAAGATCAACAGAGCTAAGGGTATATGCACTGGAATTTTTTGATGGATGGCCATACAACTGCAGGATTGCTTCTTGACAGTAAGAAGGTCATTCACTTACGGTAGGCCTACCTTGGATTTATGGAACAGGCTGATGGAGATATTGATAGGGATGTCACCAACAGGATAAAATGTGGATGGTCAATGTGGCAGACAGCAACAGGATTTTGTGCTATAGGAAAATGCAAAAGGGCAAAATATACGTGGTATATTTCTGAATATTATACATCTATGAATGTTGGGCTACGAAAAGAACAGATAAGCAGAAACTCCATGTCGCATAAATGTGCAGTTAAAATGGACTCTTAACCAGACGGGATAAAATCTGGAATGAAGCTATCTGCCAGTGTTGAAGAGTAGGCTACCGTAACTCTCAGTCAAAAAAATCTTAAAGAAAAGCGAATGAAGTTGTACTGGCATCTTCAAAGATGACCCAAAGATAATGTCGCACACTGAGTCAACCGGCTAGAGGTTGAGGGATATCCAGCGATGGGACAACCAAAAAATGAGACAGAAAGCTTGTGTTTCCAAAGACCTGAAACAATGCACTATACCCAAGGATAAGGTCCAAGGCAGACAGTACTGGAGGAGAGTAATCAGAAAAACCCACCTCAGATGATGGGAACATGGCCAGTTGGAAGAGGAAGAAAAATTAAAATTACAGTATGATGTAAGGCTCTTACAACAAAATTAAAAGTAATTTTACCGGGCGAGTTGGCCGTGCGCGTAGAGGCGCGCGGCTGTGAGCTTGCATCCGGGAGATAGTAGGTTCGAATCCCACTATCGGCAGCTCTGAAAATGGTTTTCCGTGGTTTCCCATTTTCACACCAGGCAAATGCTGGGGCTGTACCTTAATTAAGGCCACGGCCGCTTCCTTCCAACTCCTAGGCCTTTCCTATCCCATCGTCGCCATAAGACCTATCTGTGTCGGTGCGACGTAAAGCCCATAGCAAAAAAAAAAAAAAAAAAAAAAAGTAATTTTGTCAAGAAAGGATAAGGTCGAAGGCAGACAATACTGGAAGAGAGTAATCATAAGAACAAACCTCAGATGATGGGAGCATGGACAGTTGGAAGAGGAAGAAAAATTAAAATTACAGTATGATGTAAGGCTCTTACAACAAAATGAAAAGTAATTTTGTCAAGAAATGTAGCCTAATGCAGTAGAAACCAGAAAACTTGTAAGTTGTCTACTCTGCGAAGATCACAATCATCTGAGTTGTCAAATCTGTGGCAAACTAACAAGAAAAACAAAAAAAGGGCAACTAACTCCATAATAGCACTACAGCCCTGATGGGCACTGATCTACCAAGTTTTCAAGAGCCCAAAAAGTGGTGCAGTGGGTATATATGATATAGAACTGAGCTTTTCCAAGACTAAATATATGCCTTACGGAAGAAACGTAAGAGGAAGTCGGGTTGGGAATACAAAACTGAAACAAGTGGATCATTTCAAGTATTAGGATATATGAAATGAAATGGCGTATGGCTTTTAGTGCCGGGAGTGTCTGAGGACAAGTTCGGCTCGCCAGTTGCAGGTCTTTTGATTTGACTCCCGTAGGCGACCTGCGCGTCATGATGAGGATGAAATGATGATGAAGACGACACATACACCCAGCCCCCGTGTCGGCGAAATTAACCAATTAAGGTTAAAATTCTCGACCCTGCCAGGAATCAAACCCGGGACCCCTGTAGCCAAAGGCCAGCATGCTAACCATTTAGCCATGGAGCCGGACATTAGGATATATATTTTCCCAGTATGGCAGTATCTCAGTGAAATGGAATAAAGTTAATGTAGTGGGCTTACAGTTGTGATCAATGATAATCTGTAAGAAAAATGTCTGCTCCCAGACAAAACTATATTTACATCAGGATATTTTCAGACAAGCTTTGTTGTACTACAGTGAAGGCTGCGTTGACTCAGGATATATTCAGAAGTTGGAAGAAATAAAAGCTGCTGGAATGATTAGATAAAGACTTAGTTAGGAATAAACTGACATTGGTAGTGGGGGTCATGTGAAGCAAATGGTGGAGGATATGTTAGGCCAAATACGGTTAGGCCTACCTCAAAGAATAACAGACTTGACTATGGAGGGTAATTTAAAAGAAGCAAAGCAATAACAATAGATTTTTTTTTGGTAATACCAACTCACAGACAAACAAAATACATGCTTAGCTGTAGATTTGTGAGCTATTCCAGAATGAAACTATGGTAAAACTCTTGAATGGTGGGTTCCAATGCAAAGTCATGATGAATGCTGGGCAATCATCAAGCCTACAACAGTGAAATAAGGTGAAATGCCAAATTATTGGCCTCCTGTCAGTACATGCCAAGAGAAGCAAACTTCATTCTGTTGTGTAGGCTACATGTATATTAGGCTAGTTTCTCACCTTCACTTTACAAAAAAGTTAGACTTGCTCATGTGTATGTACAGGCCTACCTATAGTATACATTCAAATGTCACTGTTGGTTTAGAGGTGAAACAAATGGCCTACTGACCTTCTGAGACTTGCCAAACTAAAATCGCCCATCTTCCCTGGAACCAAACGAACAGATTTCTTTACCATGAAAATACACGGAAAGTGTAAGGCAGTGAATGAAAATCCGGTTACGTGAATGATGGTGATCCACGAAATATCACTGTAATATTTGTCACAAATGGAAGATAGTAATTGCTTTTACTCAAATAAAGTCTCAAATCCCAGGTTAATTAAGAAATAATACGAAATATTTTATTTTAGAGAATACATAGTTTACTGCCTTACAACAACTAAATCCAAGCAAACCCGAAGATTTCTTTTCAACTTGCATCTCCCAGACTACACAATTACCCAAAAGAAAAGAATTCCAGTAATTTATGTCGATCCGTACCATTTGAACCCCTGTAAATCCGAAGCTGGACAATAGACGATGAGGGCAGTGTTTGAACATGTAACCGCATGTTTCCTATTGAAAGAACGGAAAGGTCCAAAACAACCATCCGCTTGATAAACACCGTTTGTTGTAAATTAAGTGGGATGATGAGGCAGACGTACCCCGAGAAAAGAAGCACCCTCCATGAAGTCTTTTTTTTTTTAATTTTTAAGAAAAGAGACGGGATCACCACTGAGACATATGGCCTAAAAGCAGGTGCACATTGGATTAATTTTACTCAATTATCATTGGCAATTTTTTCTCGGAAAATGTAATTTCGCAATGGATTTAATTAACAACGAGATGCACGTTCCATGTTCACTTTTTACGAGTATCGCAACTACTGACATTTACATTCAGGGAAGTTAATACCCCTTTAGAGCATAATTATGCTGTGAACAAGCAAATTTAATACAACTGTAAAAATGTAACCAGATTCAGTTTGCTAACCTTGCTCTTCTCTCGAGCTCCACCCACAACTTTCTCTCCACAGTACTCGTTCCTAAGTAGGAAATGGGGTCCCCAGAATGCCTTTTGGAAGTTATGACTCACGCCTTAAGGATTACAGTGAGATTTACAGCATATTGAAGAAGCGAAACAGCAAATTAAATTAAACACACTGGCTCTGAAAATCCATATTCTGAGAATTCTAGCAGCTGCTTCCAAACTAGTCTTGAAATAATCATCTCGAGAACATCCCACTGACAATTGACTTATACTCATTAATTCAGGTTTTGTAACACCTAATACAGACGATCGATCTTCTTCAGCCAATTTTAAGAATTTAATTTTTAAAATTACTCACCTTATCCAAACACTTCAATTCCTCTATAGGGTACACAGTTTTATCACACCTTGCACACTTTTTACTCATTTCTAAAACTATTTAGAAAGGCGCTATCACAATTACAAATGAGTACGATGTATTCACTATTTTTATGAAGAATTGTTAATTCACACAGTACAGTACAAAAAAAATTAATACAGCCTACGCAAACACGCAACCAAACGCCAAGACGGAAGTTCACTAACTCAAAGAGAATGGGTACACTAACTGTTGCGAACTGTCGCTTGGTGAAGATTGTCAACGGGCAGGGGAGGGGCACAACTAAAGTAGTCAAATATAACACTATTTTAATGAGAGAAAATTAGTATCTTCATACTTACTCAATGTACGGTTATTACACTAATTTAAGATAATTAATTATGCGTAATACTTATGTTATCTAATCCTTTACAATTCCTCAGTTGATTTAGAAACGTTTATTCCGTGCTATCGATAGAAACTGTTTCTGTTTTTTTAAATCTTTCTGAAAGACACAGAAAGTGAAGTACAGGTTAAAATACAGGTGCATTTATGGCTCTCATTTAAATAGAGGTAAATTTCTTGAAAATGATGAACTAGATGGCCTCATATGTGCGATCAAATTCTTTCAAAATATGGAGTGCTTTATAGATTTTAAAAGCATATAATAATATGTGTCTGACATTCAGGTATCGTAGACTACTCTTGTTAGAGTAGATAGCACTCTAGTCTTTAAAAATGAATAGCATTGATAATATGTAAACAAATATCCATGTGACCAGAATCCTTAAGTGATACTGTTGACATCGAACATAACCTGTAATCGTAATCGTATTGAAGTTCAGTACAGAAGTTAACTTACTGTACCATTTGTCACCGAGCCTCATTTGCAAATAAAGAGATTTTGATTTGATTTGATTTGAAATCTTATAATTGTAAATGAAGATAGCGCCGTGCTACAGGATTAATATTTTTTTTAATAATTCCCCTGGTTTGTGTACATTTTTCTTTTTTTTTTTCTTTTGTAGTCAATTCTGCTGATAGTCACTATTACTTTTTTCCCTTAAATTAATAAATGCTGAGTTATAATATACAGTATTGCGCACAATGTGCTAGGTTATGAAACAGATTATTTCTTATTAAATTTGTGTCTTTGTTTTGATTTTAGATTGCCTGAGATCATGGGTGCTGTAATGACATGTTGAAGAAAATGGTTGAAGAGGGCATGTACATTAACAACAGTGGAGAAACTTAACATTCCTCTGCGACTGATCTTGGACATCTTCAAAAAGTTCAAATTAGGATGTCACCTTCAAATCTGTCCATCAAGCCAACACAGTTAGGTCAAAACATGTCTTCAGGTTATGTTGTGCATCTCACTGCTAATGACTTTTCAGACTCTGTACAAGACAGCGAGCCCAAGTGTTCTTATAGCAGCAGTGAACATCAAAATATTGCCATCAAGCAAGAGAAAGTGAGTGAGAATGAAAATGACGAACCATTTTCTGGGGATAGTTGTAGTAATAGTAGTAGTATGAGTAGTAATAATAACATGGACCCAGTGTTGAAGGAATCTCACAGATCATTTGAAAATATTTCAGTGAAGCAAGAGAAAGTTAATGGTGAAGAAGATGAGCCTCATGTAGACCTACTTTCTGAACCAGTGGAAGTGAAGCATGAAGCAGCTGATATCAATCCTAGTATGTTTGTAAGCGTTAAAATGAATGAAAATGACACAAAAATGGAGCCACTCTTTCAAGATAAAAAGTTCTTTTGTTGTGATATGTGTGGGCGGGTGTTTTCAGCACGGCCACATCTAGTTATTCACATTAGAAGTGTTCATAATCATGAGAAGCCATTTGTATGTCCAACTTGTGGAACAGCATTTGCTCACCGCAGCACATTGACAGTTCATGTTCGAGGTCACACAGGAGAGAAACCTTTCTCCTGTGATCACTGTGATCGAAAGTTTACCAAGAAAGGAAATTTGAATCTCCACCTACAGGTTCACAGTGGGATCAAACCATTTGTCTGTTCATTGTGCGAAAAAGCCTTTGCACGCCCTAATAATCTTATAGAACACATGCGTGTGCACACCGGAGAAAGAGCATATGTTTGTACAGTGTGTGAAAAGTCATTCAGTTCTCAGAGTGTGCTAAACAGACACAAACGTTTGCACAAAACGAAGGAGACTATTAAGTGTGAACGATGTAACAAGTCATTTTCACGCATCAGCTATCTCAGTGAGCACCAGCGCATTCATACTGGAGAAAAGCCATACCATTGCCAGCTCTGTGGTGAAAGTTTCATGCACAGAGGGCAGGTATACAGGCACAAACAGATACATAAATTGCAAACTGATGTGGTGCCTGTCCTTTTGCGACCAGATGTTAATCCACCAGTTATTGTTGGTATTCCTGTAGAAGATACACTAACTAAAATAGGCTTCAAAAATCCTACTAATTCTGTCGATGCCATTCAGAATAGGCCTTCTGAAAATTCTTCGTGTTGCAAGAACCCTAAGATGAGGCTAAGTCCTCTTAGGACAGAAATAACCTCTGTTCTTGAAACATCAAATAGTTTCCTGCCTGATTCAATGGCTTTCAGTAATGCATTAAAATCCACTCAGTGTAAAAATAAGGAGCTGTCTTGCAATTCGTGTCTCCATATCGAAAATAAAATTGTAGATCATCAGGGTGCTGGTGGAGCACAGTCAAAGAATGTAGGCGTAACTAGTACTGGTAAATTGTGTAACACTACAGATTTTGACCTGTCTGATAAAACATTTTCTGAGGAATTACTAGCTCATAAACCTACACCTCCATCCATACCTTCTGGAATTAATAATAAAGGAGACATCGAAAGCCTGTCATTTTATGGAACTAGTCATAATTCTTCTGACTCCAATATGTCTGATGAAATGCATTTGAAGCACTCGTTAGATTATGAAGTTACTGTTAATTCTCCAGATTCAAAGGTGCCAGCTGATGCAGGTGTAGAAGATAGGTCAATTTCTAAAGCAAATGAAAGAGAAAGTGATTCTTCTGATAGAGGATTAGGAAATTTAGAAAATAGTTCATTTTCAAATATTGCAGTCTTGAAGAATGAATGTAAATCTTCCTGTAATGTTTCTGATAATGAAGAGAATTCTTCTGATTATGAAAGAACTAATGATAGTTCAGGGTTAGGTGATGAAAATAGTTGCTTATCTGAGAGATCCAAAGAGAAAATGGATAACTTTTTAAGTGCTGTGCAGTTGGTTAGAGGAGTTAGATACACTCCTAGCAAAGCTAGTACAGAACTTTCAGTGAAGCCCTCCCTCCGTATGAAACTTGAAATGTCAAAGGATTCTTCATCAGAATATGTTATAAGTGGTGACAATTTTGGAACAACTTCAGTTAATGTTCCTTTCAGTCAGTCCCATGGAGTGATAGGTGGTTTACATGTTCAGAACAAAGTTGAACTCCCTGATGTGGAGAACAATACAACTGTAGACTTGTGTGTAAGGACTTCTAATCATTCAACATTCATTAAGGACCACTCTCTCAATAATATAAGCGTAAGTGATGCCCCAAATTCCTCCTTTTACATGCGTATTAGAAATCCAGAAATCTCTGAGTTTCATATATCGAGTGACAGCAGTTGTAGCACTTCATTTTACTTAAGAGAGAAGTGTTTAAATAGTTCCTTCAATACTGATGTCAGAAATACCAGTACTCTTCCTAGTATTCCTGTAAATAATCCGATGAATTCATCATATGAGGTCAGTAGCCGCAAATGCTCCGTGTTTGATGTTCCTGCTGCAAGCTTGGTTAGTTTTGGGTTTGCAAATACTGTGAAGCTTGCTGAACAATCCCCATGTGGATTTGCTGTAAGCCACTTAGACAAAAACCACACCAGTTAACACCTCACTGATGCTGTGTTCGTACTTCATTTTGGGAAACAATTGCATGAATTAGCAGCTGGAGTTGTTCAGAATTGCAATGCAAACAGTCAGTCAGGTTGAAATTATTTGCATTGTTAATAAGTAACCAATGTTACATATTCTAGGGCTTGTAAGACTTTGAATTATGTTGTATGCTCAGCTTGATGTGTGTTGTAGTACATGCAGAATGAAAAAAACAGAGTTGTCATTATTGGTGTATTCTGTACAAAATGAGGGTCTAGTATAGTCCGCGCACCTTTTAGCAATATTAGTTTGTACGGGGGTGAGGAGTAAGTAGGGAGCACTTCCGGTTCCGGTTATACTACCAACTGGATGGAAATGAAATCTGAATTGAATCGATAATATGATCGATCAGTATGAATTTTCTATACATTTATTATCTTACGCCAACAACTGTCACACATACATTATTTAACATTATACAACATTTCTCGATGCGAATCTTGTTCCTAGCATGAATTCTATAGTTTAGCTTTGCTGTGTAAACAACAACAGTACTAGTACGTAAAGTGTACGTCAGATGTCGCACAGCGATGCATAAGCGATTCATAGTTTGTGTTTCAAAGGGTGCCAATATGAATCTCGAAGATAACCGAGGTCAACCGTTTCAGCACTAGGGTGTGCATGTATCACTAAAAGGTGCGCGTACTGTATAATTTATACCTCCACATGTTGGTGCTATTTTCTTATTTGACAGTTAACTTATGTTGTTAACCTACCTGAGTACAGTATTTTTTTTTTTTTTTTTCCTTTTTTGGGTGGAGACATTTGAAAAATAATAAATCAAATTATGGATCATAAATTAAGCTCCCTCTTTGAGTAATTGACTCCATGATGCACCATATTTTGGATTCAGTAGTAAATAGGGAACTCTTCAAAATGATGAGTCATTAATTGAATCGCTAACTGCAGGAAGGCAACAAGTCCACAAATCCTGATTTTACAGGAATGACAAAAAACTGTTTTGACTACTTTCAAACTTATGTTTTTCATTTTTTTAAATAGTTATTCAACAGTTAGTATGGTTCTAAAGGATATATACATAATTTGTTAAGCCTTTGTTTTTAAGTGTAAATATTGTTTTTACAACATGGACATGACCCCTTTTTCTAGTAAATGAGGTTTAAAAGTGAAAAAAACTTTCTAAAATCTTCAAAAATGCTTTTTTTTAATGTAACACTATTGTCATAATGCTATTTTGTTATTTTAATATCATAATAACTGATGTACAGTACTACTTAAGAGCTTCATTTATTCAGCTGGTTGATCTTCTTGAATGGACACAGTAGTTACAGGACATGACGTAATTTCATTCCAAAATCGGAGCTTTTCATCCTGAATACAAACCAAAGTTTGCTTTATATCCACAATTTTTGAGTGGTTGATGGGTAATGCAACTGAATAGGCTTTATTATTTGGTAGTTCCAAGCCCTTTATAGTGTTTCGTAAGCGAATAATATCACTTGTCAATCCAGAAATATGCATACTGCATTCAAGTCTCCCCCGACATCTCAGAAGGAAATCTTCAAATTACATTTTTTTCACTGTAAACTTTCCAGGAATTTTTGAGGAAGCGTTAATCAGATCAATTACTTCATCAGTTTCATAATACCTCTCTACTTTCCTTAGTTTTCTCCTTATAATTCCAAAGTCACGGTCATTAGGGATAAACGAATGTCCCCTAACAAGAAACACCAAATTTATTTTGTCGAATCTTTTAGTTTCACAAAGAGCCATCATAAGTCTAACACGGGTGTGGTTCTTGTTTTGACCAGCACAGTTGTCACCAAAAAGGTGCAAAGTTTTAAAATTCATCTGAAATTTTGTTTTATATGTACCACATAAGCATAGAGAATACTTCATTTGAACCTTTACCGCCTCCCCTTCATGATAAATAAAAACAGTCATTTTTCGGGAAGCAATGTCGTAAATTTCAAAGACGTTCACTGTGAGTTGCCTGAAATAATAAGTATCTTGTACTGGTATGCACGGTAATGTCACATTAGCCATGGTAATCTACACATAATCTAATTTGTTGAGGGTCTTTTTTGCATTCCTATGTGGTATTTTTTAATTTTCTCTAAAACATTTCAGCCCTCCTATTGTGGACCATAAGCTCTGCTATTGCGGCTCTTTTTGCATTGTCATTGAGAAAAGGACATTTTATTTTCAACTTCAGCTCCTCACAGGTCACACATGCATCTTTTGCAGGATGACCAAAACCTAATGAGTAATTTTCTTTGAAATATTGCCAAAAAACTTTATATGACAGTCTCTTCTCACTGCCAAGTGTAG
Source organism: Anabrus simplex (assembly GCF_040414725.1). NCBI lineage: Eukaryota > Metazoa > Arthropoda > Insecta > Orthoptera > Tettigoniidae > Anabrus > Anabrus simplex. Next base: position 233,269,154 of record NC_090269.1, on the reverse strand, counting down.
TTAAAAGGAAATCTTTCTCTTTGTTTATAAACATCTCATACATGGTTTTTACGTCCAAATTAGCTGGTATAGTGTTCCAGTATAGTATAGTGTTCAGTTTCTGTAGGATATTGTTCAATATGGAATAATTTATCAGCAGATAGTAGCTGCCACCAGCGCCACTGGTGTTTAGAACAGTAAACAGTGCTTTAGAACTATTGTTTACAGCAGAAAAGGAACAAGTCCCGGACATGTTCCCTATCTGCAGTAAAAGCAAAATTCAGACTGTTGCCATACCTATAAAAATGATGGCAGCAATTCCCTTTTAGCAGTAAACGGTGTGTCTACCCATTTAGAATTGATTTCTGCTAAAAAGTGAATTTGTGAACTTTGTGGACTTGTTGCCTTTCTGCAGTTAGCGATTCAATTACATTGTGTTGAAATACAATTAAAACAAAGGTTAAGGCTATGTGTAATTTGGGGAGTATGTCAGTTTCTATAATTTATTAGCAGTTTTAATTATTAATTAAATTCAGTTTAAAATATGGGGTAAAGTCAATTGTCTGCCCTACAGGTGAGACAAAATGTCTCTTTGGGACATTCGATTGATCTGGACAGATGTGACTCATAGTGACACTTCATTGATTTAAGTTGCCAGGGTACACAGTAAAGAACTCCTCCAGAATTTAGACAATGAATTGTTCATAGTGTTGCAGTTGGTAATCACATCTGTTTGTGTTAAATTTTGGGAGTAATGCCATATTTTATCAGTTTTAGCCAATGGCAGTGACTGTTGAAGTGAGTGGTATGGAAAATGTTGCATGAATATCATATCTGCTTATGTTGTTAGGATCATCAGTCCATAGTCTGGTTTGATGCAGCTCTCCATGCCGCCATATGCTGTGCTAACATTTTCATTTCTATATAGCTACCACATCCTACATCTGCTGTAATGTGTGTGTCATATTCATTCCTTACCATCCATACCACCTACACTTTCCTCAAAAACTAACGCATCCTGGGTGTCCTATCATTCTGTATCTTCTTCTGGTCAAATGTTGCCAAATCGTTCTCCTCTCACCAATTGAATTTATAATTTCTTCTTTTGTGATTTGATCCACGCATCTCACCTTCGGCACACATTTCAAAAGTTTCTGTTCTCTTTCTTTCTGAGCTAGTTATTGTCCACATTTCACTTCTGTTCAATGCTACATTCCAGATGAAAGTCTTCTAAAACATATTTCTATTTCCTAGATCTGTTTTCAGAGTGGTTAAAATAAATGGGCACCATATCCAATGCATTTGATTTGCAGATGACATAGCAAATGGAAGGAGTTGTCCAAGATGCTGACTGTATTGTCATCAGCATTGTCAGATTCATGCTTAAACATTAATGTTAAGAAGACCAAGGTATTCTTCTTCTTATTCCGAACCCTAAGGCTTGTGGGTAACATGCATGTCTTCCAAGCATTTCCATTCTTTGGTCAGCAGCTTCAAGTGGCAGTAGGTGTGCTTGACTTTAATGCTATCTATAAATTGCACTCTAGGTCTTCCTTTGGTCCTTCTACCTTCCATTTTCCCTTCAAACAGGGTGGTGCACCAGTCAGATTGATGAAGCAAGTGACAAACGAAGCTCTTTCTTCTTTTGCTCAAGGTTTCAACTAAGGTACATGTGTCATTTGTTCTTTTGAGAATGTTCCCGTTTTTGACTCTTATCAGTCCAAAGTATTCTTAATAGTTGACGCCAGCACCACATCTCAAAGGCGTTGAGTTACATCACTTCCGCTTTTCACAGGGTCCATTTTTCTGAGCCATAGTTTACAACACACCATACAGAACTTTTCACCAAGTATTTTCGTACCTCCATGCAGATGGTCCTAGATGTTAGTAGAGACTTCTTTGTTGTAAATGCTCCCTTCGCAATTAGTTGTGAGTAAACATCCTGAACGAAATCACACCAACATCAAGCTTACTGGCATGTGGAACAAGTCACTAGTGTCCCTTACCTAGAAAGTCTGATCAATGATAGGCCTAATAGGTACAGTGAAGCGATCAGAAGGCGAATAATTGATAATCTTAACCATATTGGTCAATAGTAAATTACCAAGCTGGATAGCTGCAGTCGCTTAAGTGCGGCCAGTATTCAGGAGATAGTAGGTTCGAACCCCACTGTCGGCAGCCCTGAAAATGGTTTTCCATGGTTTCCCATTTTCACACCAGGCAAATGCTGTGGCTGTACCTTAATTAAGGCCACGGCCGCTTCCTTCCCACTCCTAGCCCTTTCCTGTCCCATCGTCGCCGTAAGACCTTATCTGTGTTGGTGCGACGTAAAACAACTAGCAAAAAAAGTAGTAAATTGATCTGTATTGACAACCAATGTATCACATTAAAAGGTCAATTAAATATGAATGTCCATCTTGTCAACATTAATATGAAATTTATTTCAATACACCAAACATGTTTTAAGAACCAGAGTTTTCTTCTTCAGCAGCTGAAACTACCATTAAAAATCTCAGAACTTATTATGCAAACTCGTGTCCTCATACCGAGGTGGTGCAGCTCTTTTTAGGCACACCCCCAATGGAGATGAGCTGCATGTACCATTTCAACCACGTACCAGCCCTCCTGCCATTCTTAAATTTCTGGCAGTACCAGGAATCGAACCCGGGCCCCCCAAGGACGGCAGCTAATAGCACTAACTGTTATGCTACAGAGGCGAACTGTACTTATTATAATAATACTATAAGAAATGTATGTTTATTATAATAATTTCTGCTAAAGAAGAGGATTTTGGTTCTATAAACATGTTTGGTGTATTGAAATTGTAATAAATTTCATATTAGTGTTGACAAAGTGGACATTCATATTTAATTGATCTTTTAATGTGGTATACAGAAGGCAAATAGTGCTTGCCAAACAGGCATTTAGTAATAGGAAAAATCTTCTGATCAGCACAAATTTAAATTTTGGAATTAGGAAGAAATTTGTGATGTCTTTTGTATGGAATGTGCTGTTGTATGGATATGAATCTTGGACAATCAGGATTGGAAACGACTGGAAGCGTTTGAGATGTAGGTCTGGAGACGAATGCTACGGATTAAATGGACTGAAAAGAAAACAAACAAAAGCATTCTGGAAGAAATTCAAGAGAAGAGAGAACTTATGCTAAAGATACAGAGAAGAGCTAAATTCACTGGCCACATCTTGCGACAATACCTTTCTTACCAATGTGCTGGAAGGGAAAATTATGGGCAAGAAAGGCCGAGGGTGACCGAGGAAAACATTCCTTCAAGACTTGGCACAGAATCTTCATTATGGTTCCTACTATGAAATGAAATGAAGAGCTAAGGACAGGGAACAATGGTTGAATAAACAAGGCATTGCTTTTAGACATTGATGATGGTCAAAGTGAGCAAATTTCCTTTCTTAAGAAAAGCCTTTCCTGCTTATGCTAGTCTGATTTTTTATGTTCTCCTTACTTCTGCTATTGTTATTTATTCTACTAACCAGGTAACAGTATTCATCTACTTCCTTTAAGACTTCATTTCCTATCAGAATAATAATAATGTTAGTGGTTTTACATCACCGTAACTACTTGTACGGTATAGCAGTTGAGGCTTTCATGGCCGGTGCTACAAATCATGTCAGCGTTTTCCGCACTTGTAGGCCGTAGTACAGGAGCATGTGAATGTCCCGACGTTTCATCGAAGACTGTGTTTGGCATTGTCAAGGGTTCCAACTGACTTCGATAGCAGTGAAGCTCTCAGTGGAATGAAGTAGTGTTGTAATTCCACCTCATTATATAGTGTAGGCTACGGAACAAGCAGATAGATCATCAGTCGCTGAAAACTCACTACTAGCAGGCCATGACATACAGTACGACGACACCGGAGTACTGTCAACTACTGTGTCTTACCACACCCGGCTACAGAGGGAAGCCATTAAAATTCTGAAGCACACCAACAGCTTCAACTGTAAGGAGGAATCTGAACGGGTAAACAAAGCCTGGTTTCCAGTCCTGGAGGACACAATAGCCGCAGCAGACCAGAAAAAGCAACGGGTGATCAGTTGCCTGTCTCAGCTAAGGCAGGTCGATGTAGATGGGCTCCTTAATGCTTCAACCATTGGACGAAGAACAGCCAATCAGCGACCGCCCCCCCTCCAGCTGGCGGAGGTAAGCAGTGTACCGTAGCCTGCACTATAATGAGGTGGAATTACAACACTACTTCATTCCACTGAGAGCTTCGCTGCTATTGAAGTCAGTCGGAACCCTTGACAATAAAAAACAATGTTAGGTTCAAGTAAATTTGTTTGTAAATTGTACCCTTGACAATGCCGAACGCAGTCTTCGGTGAAACATCAAGACATTCACATCTTCCTGAACCACGGCCTACAAGCCCGGAAAACACTGACATACTTGTACGGTTTTTGAGATGCCGAGGTGCCAGAATTTTGTCCAACACAAATTCCTTAACATGCCAGTAAATCTACCATCACGAGCCTGATGAATTTGAGCATCTTCAAATACCAGCAGACTGTGCCGGGATCGAACCTCCCAACTTGAGCTCAGAAGGCTGGTGCTCTACCGCCTGAGCTACCCAGCTCGGCACTTCATTACCTAATCTAATGTTTCCTACATCACATGACTTCATTTGACTGCACTCCATTACTTTTGTTTTGGACTTTTATTTTCATCTTGTACTCCTTCTCCAAGACTTCGTCCATACAATTCAGCAGTTTCTTCAGATGTTTTGCAGGCTCAGATAAAATAATATGTTTGGCAAATCTCAGAGTCTTGATTTCCTCTCCTTGGATTGTGATTATGTTTCCAAATTTCTCTTTGATTTCCTTTATCATATAAACATTGAAAAGCTAGGCTGAGTGGCTCAGACAGTTGAGGCGCTGGCCTTCTGAAGCCAACTTGGCAGGTTCAATACTGGCTCAGTCCCGTGGTATTTGAAGGGGCTCAAATACGGCACCCTATTGTCGGTAGATTTACTGGCACATAAAATAACTCTTGCGGGACTAAATTCTGGCACTCGGTGCCTCCTAAAACTGTAGAAGTAGTTAGTGGGACGTAAAGCCAATAACATTAGAATTACTAAACATTGAAAAGGAGAGGGGACAAACTGCAGCCTTTCTGATTCCTTTCATTTTCATAGTCCTTGATTTTTATCACTGCAGACCGATTTTTGTACAGATTATAGATAATTCTTCTTTCTCGGTATCTGATTACAATCACCTTCAAAATCCCAAATAGCTTGGACCAATCAACGTTATTGAATGCCTTTTCTAGATCTACGAATACCATGTATGTGGGCTTGTCTTTCTTAATTCAATCCTTTAATATCAAACATAAAATCAGGATTGCTTCGCGTGTGCCTGTGTACTTGATGATACACAATATGAAATAAGCATGAGAATAAATTATCCTCCAGGGCGGGGTCATATGCTGACGATATCCCGACTTGCTTTCCTAACCTGATGACTTCTTGAACTGAAAGTAAAGGCATTAAGACATTCTAGGAAGTCTTGTCTGAAATGACACACTGTCCATTAAAATATATACATATACTTACAAACTTAACCTTCTCGGTAATACAAAACATAAATTACAACATCAGATATACACTGTTTATCTCTTCTTGTTTACAACCCGTACAGAATTTACATGTTATAATTACAAGCTTAATAAATTAGCTGGTACGACGACCATTTCTATCAACACTGTATTCAGACTTTCTCCGTCCTTTGTCACACACCAAACTCACTGTACATACTGTATATACACAAAACCTTTATTTATATTTGTATGCAATCTGGCTAGTCTGAATAATTGGAACACAGACCTATGCAGTATAACTCGCTACACCATATCAAATTGATCTGTAGTGGTTGATTGATTGTAGTTGGAGGTTGATGTTAAATGCCCCCATACCTCAGCCATACTCTCCAATATCTTAGGTGACAAGTTCTTGGTTCCTTGTTTTATATTGAAATACACTCACGTATTACATCAGGTGCATTGGCATAGCACTTCATAGGGTATATAACATTTAGTGTAGATATCATATATAACCGGGCGAGTTGGTCGTGCGTGTAGAGGCACGCGGCTGTGAGCTTGCATCCGGGAGATAGTAGGTTCGAATCCCACTATCGGCAGCCCTGAAGATGGTTTTCCGTGGTTTCCCATTTTCACACCAGGCAAATGCTGGGGCTGTACCTTAATTAAGGCCACGGCCGCTTCCTTCCAACTCCTAGGCCTTTCCTATCCCATCGTCGCCATAAGACCTATCTGTGTCGGTGCGACGTAAAGCCCCTAGCAAAAAAAAAAAAAAAGATATCATATAATGGGCTCCTTAATGCTTCAACCATTGGGCGAAGAACAGCCAATCAGCAACACACAAACACACACACACACCCCAGATGGCGGAATAATAGGCGAGCATTGTACCGTAGCCTGCACTATATAATGAGGTGGAATTACAACACTACTTCATTCCACTGAGAGCTTCACTGCTATCGAAGTCAGTCGGAACCCTTGACAATAAAGAACAATGTGTTAGATTCAAGTAAATTCATTTGTAAATTCTACCCGTGACAATGTCGAACGCAGTCTTCGGTGAAACGTTGGGACATTCACATGATCCTGGACCACGGCCTACAAGCCCGGAAAACACTGACATACTTGTACGGTTTTTGGAGATGCCAAGGTGCTGGAATTTTGTCCCACAGGAATTCCTTAACATGCCAGTAAATCTACTAACACAAGCCTGATGTATTTGAGCATCTTCAAATACCAGCAGAATGTGCTGGAATCGAACCTCCAAACTTGACCCTGCAGTGCGTACCAACCAGACATCCATAGACAAGACCAATCTCCAACGGTCAGACACCAGCATACAATATGGCTAAACAACGCACACTTCAAGCAGGACAACCCGATCTCAATACTTCCACTACTCAACACCAACAAGACCTCTCCTCCAACAAACCAGCCATAAAATAGACTTCTACAAGTCACATGATTTTCTCTGTACTAGTTAATCTTCCATATTTATCACATGTGGCACGCCGTATGAAATTGTGACACACAAGGATGGTGCACTGACACCTTGAAACTGCCCGGAGACACACGTCGTTTTGGGCTAACAAAACATCTTGCACAACTCTATAATTAGTTTGTTTGATCTACCAAGATTTCCCACTTTCAGATATAGATTGCCACCAGTTTAATACAGAGTTCTTACATCGTCCAAACGATGACTCCCATACATCAACAAATACACACAGTATTCCTACAATGTAATATGTGATACTGACAATACAAAATGAATACCTAACCTATAACTTGCCGTTAATATAGACATAAATACAAAAACTGACTTAACGTGGGGTTGAAATTTTATATAATTACAAGGTATGTCCTCAGTTGTATCTTTCTCTATTTTGACCTCTGCTACGTGATTCCCGTAGACCTGAGTGATAATACATAGATCGCCAACATCAACACCAGTAGTTTTTAAATCCTCAGGAAGTTTTGCATGAGATACCCAATCAAAAGCTTTTCGGTATACGATGAAGCATGCGTACACATCGACATTCATATCCAGGCATCTCTGAGTCAAAACGTTCAGAAAAAGAAGTACCTCGTAAGTTCCCAGTCCATTCCTAAAACCAAACTAAGTAAGACCAATTTGGCAATTTCAGCACCTTGTAGAGTCAATGCCTCACCATATTGCTGATGTTTTGTGTGCTTGCGGAGGAGCAACTTGTTATTAACATCGCAGTCAGTGTCTTCCCATGACTTCTGGCCTCTCAGTGTAAGGTTGGGAGAATTCCATCTGACTGGTTAAGATCAACTTTTATTACCATACCTAAAAAAAATATATCTTCACAATGTGATGATTATTGTCCCATGTTTAAAGGCATTCCTACATATCATCCACACTTGTATCTATGCGAAATGCGTCCGTGTTTTCTCCTGTTCGCGAGAAAAAGAATAGTTGCCATGACTATGACTCGACCCTCTTATAATTACATATTATTTACAAATAATCACAAACTATAACGTTCAAAAATTAACATCATACAATATTACATACAGTAGAGATCTATTATTTTGCCATATGTAATTTTGCCTTTCTGAGTGACTTTATATCAGAACAGAAGCAATCCACAAATTCCCCAATACTGTTCAGTGTCCTCAGTGACTGCATTAACCACGAACTCCAGTGTTTATCAGTTCTACACTTGATCTCATGAAAGGTGACTCTTTGTCTTGTGTTTCATGCCAGATCATGAAGTGGTATTAGCTGCAGGAGTTCTGGACAATCTATTCTATTTGTTATGCATTTTATTGTGAACACTGTGTTAGCACATTTACGACGCAGCAGTAGATTCTCCATTTGCAGCTGTTGGCAAAACTCATGATATAATGAAGGCTTCATCTTAATTCCGAAGCCCCTGTAACTCACCCAATTCATAAATTTTACCTGCACTCTCTCTAGTGAGTCAACTGAATATTGTTGGGATGGTATCCAGATCTCGGTATCATATTCTAAACCTGATGTAATATAGGAAATATGGAGTTTTCAGGGTTCGAACAGAAACAAAATCCCTACAATTTCTCTTAACAAAACCCAAAAACCTTGTTACAAAATCAATAGGGTCCTGGAAGTAGAGGCCATTTGCATTGCTTAATATGATACCTAAATCATTGATCATATCTACATGGTTTAAATATACGCCATTGAAAGCATAATTATACTCGACAGGTTTTTTTTACGAGTGAAGCTGATTACATTGTACTTCGAAACATTGACCTGCAACATCCACTTCTTACACCACTCATTCATACAAAAGGCATCTGATTCCAAAAGGTTGCAGTCATTTTCAGACACCATTACCTTAAATATTTTTAAATGATCTGCGTATAAGAGACACTTGCTCGACTAAAAAATAGGAGGCAAATGATTAATCACCAAAATGAATAGAAGGGGCCCTAGATTTGAATCTTGTGAAATACCCGATGTTGGGTGGTACGAAAAACATAGAAATCCTTCAGATTTTACAAGACAAGTTCTACCGGATAGATAAGATTTCAGCCATTCTAGGATCCTTCCATGCACCCCATACACAGATAATTTAAGAATCAGGGCGCTGTGTTGTACTGCCTCAAAAGCTTTTGACAGATCAGTACATATGGAGTCTATCTGTGAGCCATTGTCCAAAGATTGGGAGATGTAGTTACAATGTAAGCCAAGTTTTGACACTGTGGAATGCCTATGTTCGAAACCATGTTGTTCATTTGAAAGGTATTGGTTCAAACAGGTGTATAGCCTAATGTACACTATTCTCTCAGCCACCTTCGACAACAGTGACTGCAAAACAACAGACCTGTAATTATCAAATTTATGATTATCTCCTACTTTAAACACTGGAACAACATATGCTGTCTTCCACTCGGAGGGGAAATCTTTGAAAAGACTTGTTCAGTAGGCTGGTTAGTGGGATAGCTAATTCCAGAGCACCCGCTTTTAACACATCATCAGGGATATTATCCAGTCTATTTGAGTTATTGATGTCAACTGCTGAAAGAATTTCCATGACCTCACTGGCAGATGTCAGCATGGTTTCCAGCGTAGAGTCGCCGAGAAATTTGAATGGTGAATTACAGGTCATGGAGGGGGCATGGTATTTACTGAAAGTGTCTGCAAAAATGTTCAGGATGTCTTGAGTATTACTCACTTCTTGATCGCCATTAAACATCCTAGACGGAAGATTAGTTGATTTTCTTTCATTGTTTATATAGTTCCAGAACTGCTTGGGATTGGTATGTATGCCCTTCTCGACTGATTTAACATATTCCCTATATTTAAATGCCTGCAGTGCTTTGAATTCTTTACGCAAAGTGGCGAAATGTTTGCAGTCACTTGGCTGAGCCGATGCACAAAAGTATTTTCTTGCCTTTTCCTCCAGTTTTCTTTTAACTCATTGTAGTACCAGATTGGGAATTTACAAGCTTTGAAAGTATAGACAGGCATGCTGTCTTTGATGATAGCATAAAATAAATCATAGAATAACCCTGCAGCTTCGTCTACTGAAGTACACACATCTATCAGTTTCCATGGAAGTAAAGAAAACAACTTTCGCATGTGACTAAAGTCAGTCTTATTCCATAAAAGTACAGTTCTTCTGGACAGCTTCAGTACTATTCTGTTAGGCAGAGGGATGTTAAACTCCACTGCCCATTGATCAGATTTTTCAACATTTTCTGTTTCTGTGCAATAGATATTGCCGCTCTGCAGTTCAGAAATACAAACTAAGTCAAGAAAATTATTTTCCCTGGTTGGGAAGCAACATATCTGATGCAGATTATTTTCATTGATAACATCCAAGAAATACAAAACACTTTCACTGTGTCTCCTAATATCTGGTTGTGCAATGCCGTTCCTGTCTGAAGACCATGCTAATTCACTAATATTGAAGTCCCCACCCAACACAATACTGTCTTGGATATTAGCGGCAGTTGTAACTCTAGTCGTACCAAGGTCACTAACCCGATTCTTCACTTTGTCTGGTGGCAAGTAGCAACAAACGATAAACACTGCCTGGCCTGGAGAGACAGTTCTTTTCACCGCTGTGCATTCCCAGCTACCTGCCAAATCCGTCCTTGGTACTAGGCTCAGCGTGGATTTGACGGCTACAAAGACACTACCGCCTAATCCTTTATTATCGTGCACTGCTTCTCCAACCAAACGAAATATCTCACAATTATTACATTAGAGTTTCACTGTCTCCTATTGATGAGGTCAGCCAAGACTCACATATCCACATGCAATCATATCTTAGATCACTGAAATCAGCATTAAATTCCAGTAGAGCATAAGCTATACTCCTCGTGTTTTGATAGAAGAAATTCAGCTCACCAGGTTTTGATGGGCCTGGATTTAATGCTGTATCACCAGTAAGAGTGAGTATTAGTTTAGCAAGAGCCCATGAGAATGTAACCAGTTTACTTGCTCTCTGGCGGAAAGAATCTTCACTTAGCTCGGTCCCACTGTACTGCTTGCCGTTGAAAGCAGCCACGTGACATGAAATTGTACAATTCCTACTCACCATGAGTTCTTCCCATAGGTCATTGTATCCCACACGAAACTTAGGCACTTCAAGTTGATGTGAATAAGTTGAATATTAAGAGTTCAGATGGAAAACCACTTCTAGGGCCATAAAGATGTCGGGAACATATTTCACAAGTGTGTCAAGGGAAAGAAGTCGATGATAAGGTTCTGGAACAGAAGAGGCTGTTGATGACATTTTACCACAGGAATTAGTAAAAATACACGGAGCGCACCTGACTCACAATCACACCTCGCTGCCATCTTCGTTTTGCCTTGACTTAGGAGGATAATGATTACTGGTTTAGTATTAATGTAAGAGATCAACCGTCAGTACGGATAAAATGAAGTTTATAGTCTATCACAGTAGCTGAGGCCATATAATTATTATTATTATTTCTCTAAGCTTTATCGAATTCTGAGCTCAGAATTGGGTCTCCCATTTCATCAGCATCAACAGCCTCTTCTGTTCCAGAACCTTATCATAGACTTCTTTCCCTTGACACACTTGTGAAATATGTTCCCAACATCTTTCTGCCCCTAGAAGTGGTTTTCCATCTGAACTCGTAATATTCATATACACCTAGTTTTCCTTTCTCCAAAGGTTTCCTTGATTTTCCTATGCAGCATCTGTCTTTTCTTCAACCTTACAACCTTCAACAATCCTCGTACTTTTCTCTCAACCATTCTTCCTTAGCTATCCTGCACAATCTGTCCACAGTACTTCATTTTTTGTATGTACCTCTATCCCTTAGTCCCATTTCTTAATACAGGGTCGGGAGTGAGGTGAGATGAATTTATTTGGCATGTTCTTTTTTATGGCTGGATGTCCTTCCTGACACCTACCTCAGTAGAGGATCTAATGAAGATGAAATGAATGATAGTGAATGAAATTGGGTAAGGAGGTTGAAGGAATTGGCTTGTGGCTAATGAATAGGAACTGTCCTGGCATTTGCCTGGAAGTGAGAATGGGAAACCACAGAAGACCATTCTCAGGACAAGCCGACAGTGGAGTTCAAACGCATGCGTCTCCTGAATGCAGACCTCGGCTCCAAAGCCATAGTGCATTAACATGTGCTGCCACTCTGCTCAGTGTGAATACTTCATTCTTTAATCGCCTGTATTCTTCCCTGCCCCCCTTATTTTTTTGTATTCTTGTACATTTGGCGTTCGTCAGCGAGACCTAGTATCTTCTGAGTTATCGACTGATTCTTACTTGTGTTGCCTTTCTTCCTAACATTTCTTCACCAGCCCAACTCAAGTTAGCTAGAGTAAATTAGGTTGGCCATTTCCGCTCACAGCGCTCTCATTGGTCGACCTCGCGTGACGTGCCTACATGCAGCATAAATATCAATAATTAAGGAAGTTCAATTTTTAATAAATAAAAGGTTGGCCATATTAAAATCAAGTGGTACTTTACATACCGTGCTACCTGCTATCAATCATATAATACTGTAGGTAAGTAATATAAGAAACATCTTAAAATCTGCCTGTAAGTTCAATAGGGAAACCCGGGATAATTAGAACATGGGGTAATTAGAACATTACCACATAAATACCAAAAAGTAACTAATGATATTTCTGCATTCCCACACATTATAAAATGTTACTCAGTTTGTGCGAGAATTCTTTTTCTAATTACCCTATCAGTTTTGTATTTTATTTTCCTACATATGGTAGAGGAAAGCAACGGGGAAACTACCTCACTCCTCATTTCCCTAGTACGGCTCTTCAGTGATGCCTAGGCCATCTATGACAGCTGTTGGCATAGATGTGGAGGATCAAACCAGCCTTTGGGCTGAATACTCAACATACATACATATGGTACTTATATGATAATGTTCTAATTATCCTGGGTTCCCCTACATACATAGAAACACTGGAATAGTTGTTGGTTTAATTGTATTTAGGACTCACGTTTTGATGACTTAGGAAGTTGTTGAAGAAGCTGAAGCTGCCCACAGTCAACTCTTCTTTGCTGAATACTTCATAGCATCTATTTGATGATTTTTGTTGAGATGACGTATTCTAATGAAAGTCCTAGTTCTGGCGTACAGAGAGATGATATTCTCGTCAAATTTAGGAAATTTTTATTTAAGTATAGAAGTAAAAATCCGCATTACTTTTTCACATTTATAAATATAAAGCCCACAAAAACTGCCTAACAGTACTTCAAATTGCATAACGTTTTGATGCCATTCTTCGGTTGGACAATAAGTCCTACTTTTGAAATTATCGTAAGTAGTTGCGAAGCACTTCCTGTGGCAATGCAAACATTTCACCTTTATCACCCAAGCTGTGTCTAGCTCCATGGCTAAATGGTTAGCATTCTGGCATTTAGTCCAAGAGGTCCCGGATTCGATTCCTGACTTTCGTGACTGAATTCCCATGGATCGGGGGCTGAGTGTTTGTGCCATCTTCAACATTAGAATTCATCTTAGGTAGGGCCCCATCCTCACAGATGCGCAGGTTACCTATACGGCGTCAACTCGATAGACCTGTACCAGGCCTCTCTGGAGACCACACGCCATTAATTACCCAAGCTGTCAGCTACAGAGCAACATTTGAATGTCAGGTAGCCTGTAAGATATTTAATTGCATCCTGGTTTATCTCTTCAGTTTTGAAGTCTGGCTCCAGTCTTTCATCTTTAACAGTTCCAGCATATCTTCCGGTTCATCTATGGATCCAGTTGTTAAGGGCCCCTCAACAACATCTATGCATAATTGGTTACTTATGAAGTTCAAGAAATCATCTTCATTATCAGCAATAGGTTGAAAACTGCCCGTATCACTTAGCGACTGATTATTTTCAGCTTCGACTGACATGCTAGTGGGATTTCATTACTGCCTGTAAGTAACAGAAGTCGAATTCTGTTATGAACTTCAAAAGGGGATGGATTGCTATAAAAAGCTCCTAGGCCACGGACATGTGAAAAAAAATTCTCCAAACAATCTTGGTTTAATCTGGCAGTTAATATATAAAACATACTTGCATTGTTCACGTCTTCAATATGTCCCAAGCGAGAGCTTATAGTAATATTACGAACCCCTTCTGAAATGAAGTAATGTTTTCCGTTTACTAACTCTCACTTGTGTAACCAGCTCCAGAAAGTGCTTTAGACTATTTTCTTTGCTCCTGAAGTTTAAGCCATATCCACTTCTAAGGGGAGTCTTTTTCATATTTAGGCACCCTGGAGTTCACCACGTCGAAGGTGTAGTTGACTAGCTTGATGAAGTTGCTTTCATTGTCCTTATTTATAAAGTATACCACACTACCAGAGCTGTGCGCCTGGAAAATAACTGCACAGCCATTCTTACAATCCATATTTAGAATCCTTATTCATGTTTAACACAACAATCAACAAAATAAGGAAAATGTCATAAGAATCTGTGTATCGCAATGTAGACCTACACTGAAGAGAGTTCCTTCACCGCAACAGCTGCTGACAGGAGCCCTCCCCGTGACGTCAGCATGAGGCAATGTTACGCGGGAAGAAAAGTGCGCGAGTCGGAAATGAGCCCCACTGAACCCAACTGTTCACATTTTTCACTCTTCCTCTGTTGTGTTTCCTTCAGGTGTTTCATTTAGTCCTTGTGAAACATGTTCTCTTCTTTTTCATTTTACAATTTTGCTTTACGTTGCACCGACACAGATAGGTCTTATGGCAATGATGGGATAGGAAAGGACTAGGAGTTGGAAGGAAGCGGCCATTGCCTTAATTAAGGTACAGCCCCAGTATATGCCTGGTGTGAAAATGGGAAACCACAGAAAACCATCTTTAGGGCTGCTATCAGTGGGGTTTGAACCCACTATCTCCCGGATACAAGCTCACAGCTGCGCGCCCCTATCCGCATGGCCAACTCGCCCAGTGAAACGTTCACTGAAACAAACCCTCTCTTTGTTTTTCTTGAACTTGTCTAGATTCTACCTCCCTGCATTCCTTCCTTTCTTTCTTTCTTTGAGATGACATTTCGTGACCGCCAATTTGTGGTCAGACTCCACATCTGCTCCTGGGAAGGTCTTGCAGTCCAACACCTGGCTTCTGAAACTCTGCCTAATCATAATGAAAGGTATTTAATAATGAAACAATTCAATACCACGTTAATGGACATGTTATGAAGCCCAGTAAGACATATGTGCCATTTTCCGCATCATTCTATGAAGTACTTATTTGGTTGCAACAGTATTTTTATGCCCAGTCCAGGATACCAACGATGTTGCGCAAGCTTGGAGGCAAAAGCTGTAGTTACGCGTACAGAGAGGGAGAAGCTGTGAGTAAGTGCAACCTCGGTATTGCTACCTCTATCGTGCAAGAGAGACGGAAAGATGACGTGGCTCTCAAAAGGCTGCCTGTGTCAGAAGGCGTGGTTTCATCAGTAACAGTCACGATGTCGGAGCAACAGGTGCACTCCTTCACTGCGCAACACATAATAATAAAATTTCTTGCTTGTGAAGGAGTTACAGCGGCAGAAATTTTCCAAAGATGGACTGCACAGTTTGGTGATCAAACATTGTCAATGATGCGTGTGTGTAAAGAGTGGCGGAGGAAAGGGGAGGCAGTACCAGTGAAAGCCAAGAATTGACTGTCAGCTGGCAAGGTTCTTACAACCGGTTTTTTCAATCGGCGAGGCATTTTGTGATTGATTTTTTGCGTGAACGACGTCAATGCTGCTTACTATTGCAAGCTGTTGAACAAGGCGAGGGGTGCATATTGCTGCAAAAGACGAGACCAACTGATTCGACAGGTCATCCTCCTCCACGATAATGCGCGGTCCCATGCTGCTGTTCTGTCTCCAAGCTACAGGAAATGCACTGGACTACTGTACACTTGATCATCCTCCTTACAGCCTGGACTTATCACCCTGCAATTGCCATTTGTTCGGACCGCTTAAAGAAGCTCTAGGAGGACAACGATTTGAAGATGACGAGAGTGTGGAAGACTTTGTGCGTAACTGGCTGGTGACACGACCCTGTTCTTTTTACGATAAGGGCATCAAAAAGCTGCCCATACACTAGGAAAAATTCATTTCCAAAGCAGGAAACTACTGTATGTGAAAAAATAAATTGTAATTGCCTTGTGTTTTTCAATAAATGAATTTAGGTAAAAAATAAAATCCTGTTTATACTTGATCCCCCCTTGTATTAGAAGCAGTAAATATCATAAAATAAATTTCGTCAGATCAGCCAGGGATATGTGCCATAAGTGAAGAATGAAGATCAGTTGGAGATAGACACATTAGCGAATATATCTGTCTGTAACGAATGGGGTGCGAGTGGCGATCTTCAGAGACACTAATCACCACTTGTGGTTGTCCATCTCGAGCTTATGAATGGTTACTACCATTGTCGCATTATCTTGAAGTCAGATATACATTGCTTCAAATAACCCGACTTCTATTTATGTTTGCAATATGTGAGTTCTCCTCGAACCCACGATATACCTCTTCTAGAATGCACTTTTGTGCCAGCAATATTCCTGAGTGGAGAGACAGCACGAGACTTTCAACGGCTTGGAGGTAGCAGTTTCCAGGACATCAGGAGTCAACGCAGAGCTGGGTAAACCCAGGACCTTCTACTAGCGAGACGGCAGTCATGGGTAACTAAATCCATAGGGGTATGACCAGATGACAGCAGGTTACGCACTAAAATGATAAGTACATTCCAATGATCTCATAGCATGAAAATCCGTCAATGTTGCAGTAATATATTAATTTAACTTTTGTAGTTAAAGTCAGTAAAATGCACTTCGATTTCCTACATAATGTGTAGGTAACGAGATGTACGGGTTTCAAAGGGGTATAGTATTTTTTAAATTCATTTTATTTCTTGTCATCAGTGTGATTATGGGTTAATCACAACATTTATTTCTGGGAATCTGCATGCAATAGTGTACACTGACTTAGCAAATGTGATGGGATAGTCACCTAATAGCGTGTGAGGCCTCCTCTGGCCTTGCGAACTGCAGTGAGACGCCGTGGAAGTGAGTCGACAAGTCCCTGGTAGTCCTCTGGACACAACTGACACCAAATCGTTTGCAGAGCGGCCGCCAATGCTGGTCTGTTCGTGGGTGCAGGATCCATAGCACGGGGCCTGCATTGCAGGACATCTCAGATATGCATGATAGGGTTCATATTGGGGCTCCTGGGTGGCCATAGCAGTCGTTGGACCTCTGCTGCATGTTCCAGGAACCATTCCCGGGTGAAGTGAGAGCGATGTGGTGGTGCGATATCATCTTGAAACACTGCAGAACCGTCTTGGCGCTAGAAGGCCAAAAATGGGTGGAGATGGTCCCCGAGCAGCTCAACATACCGCGTACCATTCAAAGTCTCTTCCAGAACAACTAGGGAGTCCATTTCATACCAGAAAAATGCACCCCAGACCATAACAGAGACACCAGCGCCCTGGACCACACCTTCGAGGCAGGCGGGATCCACTGCTTCATGTGGTCTGCGCCATACACGGTGCCTCCCATCGGCATGGTGCAGTTGAAATCGTGATTCTTCTGACCATATCACGTTACGCCATTGTTCCAGTGTCCATCCCTGGTGACTGGCGACAAATGCGCGTCGTTGTTCCCGATGCTGTTGGGTTAACAGTGGCACCCGTGTGCGGCGCCAGCTCCCATACCCCATAGAACCCATGTTCTTACGGATTGTCCACTGGGAGACGTGTCTAGCATGGCCTGTGTTGAAATGAGCCATGATTCGTTGCACGGTTGCCCGTCTGTCACTATTGACAATCCATCTCAGATGTCGCCGGTCACGGTCATCGAGGGTGGCTGGACGGCCGGTTGTTCGTCTGTTGTGGACGGTGACACCCGCATTCAACCATTCACAATACACCCTGGACACTGTTGATCGTGTGAAGCTGAATTCCTGCACCACTTCCGAAATCGCACTTCCCATCCGTCAGGCACCAACCACCATACCCCGTTCGAACGGTGTCAGCTCACGACGACATTCCATGTTACACCTGTCACATGCACAGCCACTGCTCACAAGGTCTCCTATACAAATGCCACTGGCACAGGGGGTGTGTGGTGCGCAGACAACACACCTGCGCATCAGTGCTCCGCTATCCCATGACATTTGCTCAGTCAGTGTACAAAGCCCTGTACGTTGTATGTCTGTTTAGTGAAGCACAATCAGATG
Source organism: Anabrus simplex (assembly GCF_040414725.1). Taxonomy (NCBI): domain Eukaryota; kingdom Metazoa; phylum Arthropoda; class Insecta; order Orthoptera; family Tettigoniidae; genus Anabrus; species Anabrus simplex. Next base: position 233,250,903 of record NC_090269.1, on the reverse strand, counting down.
GGGTGGATTTAATTAATTCATTAAATTTCCTCAGTATTTCCACATAATTCAGATGTTACGATCTTCTTAAGTTCCAAACATAAATTTGTCCAGGTGCTTCTCAATTTAAATTTGCATGCCTATAGACGTCTTCCTTTAGTTCAAGGATTTTTGTTAAGTGAAGAAGATACAATTGCTCCAGATGCGAACAAATGACTTAGATAGATATGCGAGTGTGTGTAAGGCTATAATTCAATCCATATTGCTGAGGGCCATCTACATATGTTAGAAGATATTTGAATAGTGTGAATATTAAGTACCTGTGTTTGAAATTGAGGGTGATAGAAATAATAGATGAAGAATGTGCAAGATGGAGAGATGATGATGATTATGATGATAATAATAATAATAATAATAATAATAATAGAGAGGCTAGTACTGAATGTTGCTACGGCATTACATAAAGTGAATGATATGTGAATAATGCCCGTGGAGGTGCGTGCACACATTCAGCTGTTTGGGCTATAGTGTGTCTTCGAGATGAGTGATTAATGGCCTCCTAATAGAAGGGAGAGAAAGTGAAATTCCAGACCCTCAGATGTTTGTCCCGTTAGGGATATGCCTTGCCGCTTGCACGGCTGTAAATGGCAAAGATATTGTCGCTCATTTCAAACATCGTATTTAAATATTCAAGTGCTTAGTAATTTGTTTAGCAAGGTTATATATTCATTGAGCCAGAGTTGATGTATTCCCTCCAATTAGGGTATTTAAATAAAGTCGTAGGAGAGAATTTCAGATAGCATCTCGAAGCTAAGACAGCGTGGTTCGACACCTGACTGGTATTGAAGTCCTTGTCTCGATACCAGAAGGCCTTTAAGGGGTCTCAGTTTCCGGAGAGCATTAAAGTGTATTATTATTAGTTTACAGGGATAATGCTCCACCATACTTTTTGTGTCATTGTTTATACTCACTCACTCACTTACTCACTCATTCACTTACTCACTCACTCACTTACTCACTCACTCCATAGGCTTCTGAGGGACGTGAAGTTCTCATACTGATCTCACAGTCCTCTTCCATCCTTTTCAATCTTGAGCCTCCTCTTCCCAGTTATCAATTTGGAGGGTGCGAATACCTTGTTGATCTCCTTCTTCCAGGTGCTTCGGGGTCTTCCTGAAGGTCTTTTCCCATTAAGAGATCCCTTGTATAGATCTACTGGTGCTCTGTTATCCTGCATCCTCAGTACATGTCCAGCCCAGCGCTGTCTGGTTGGATTCTATTACACCCATTATAGTGTGTTGTTGAGAGAGGGTGTAAATCTCATAATTAGATCTTTTCTGCCAGCTTTGAGAGATAGGATCGAACCATGGGCCAAATATTTTTCTATAAACCTTATTCTCAAAGACTTGCAACTGCTGCTGCTCTTTCTTGGTTATACTCCGTGTCTCAGAATCATACAGAAGTACTGGTCTTCTGAGGGACGTGAAGTACAGTAGATAATCATTTTTGCATTCCTGTATGTAAGTTATATGTTGATTAATTTGTGGAGTTACAGGGTAACCAACGTTTGCTGGCAGGACCTAGTGTTCACAGTGCACTATGTCTTCTGGTATAGGCTAGAGCAATTTTGTTACTTTCATAGATCTGTCTCTGTGTTATCCTTGGCTTTGTCAATATGAAAGTGACTAAGGTATGAGCAATACTAGGAATGCCAATCCTTATGCAGCCAATCCCTGCTATGAATGGTGTGAAAATGTTGCTCATATTGTCGGTTGGTGTATGCATTTGAGTGGGCTTGGCAGACTGATATGTAATAGAAACTCTGGCTTGGTGAGGAAAGCAACGGGAAACTACCTCACTCCTCATTTCCCTAGTACGCCTCTTCAGTGATGCCTGGGCCATCTATGACAGCTGATGACAGAGCTGTTGAGGATCCCACCAGCGGCATCGCTGACGGAGTATAGTAATGTTTAATGTGATATTGTAAGAACTATTGTGGTAGGCGACGACGCAATTTTCATGACTGCATAATTAATGGAGTAGATGGAGTATACTTGTTAAAAACCATGTCCACGATTTTGATTCTGTAAAAATGATTTACCAGAGGTGCCACTTTCTTTTCTTCATGTAATGTGTGTTGTTATGTCCCAGTATAGTGGATATACAAAAGTATATCAGTATTCAGGTGAAAGAGACAGATCCCCATTAATTTTTAGTGAAGTGTAATGTATGTGGTGTCGAATGTTTTTGGATTGGGAATGCCAGAATTAAATTCGGGAGTGAATAACAAACTGACAAAGACATTAATTGGCATTACCCATGTATTAATGTTAAGTGTATTATAATTTTAAAAAATGCCTCGCAGGCAATTATGTGGCATCTCTCGTGTGTAAAAAATTTCTTAACCAACGATTTCTCTCAGTGATTAAAATTATGTTGTGAATTCAGTAAAAATCCATTCTTATTATTTATTAGATTGTGTATTCCTCTTACTATAGTGCCCTACTTTCAAGATGATGATGATGATGCTTGTTGTTTTAAGGGGCCTAACATCGAAGGTCATCGGCCACATTACTTTCAAGATATTTATAACATATGCCTATTTATTTATCAAACATAACTAAGACCCATATGCTCTCGAGCGTAGCCATTGCGCTGAATGAAGGTAGGGAGGATGGAACTTCGATGCACAAGTTTGTTTTTAGAACTTCATCCATGAGATTTCCATCCATAACATATTTGGAGCAGGATTTATACTTTGTACTCTGTCAAGGCCCAAGACAGGTGCAATATGTAGGCCTACTAATGTCTCCAGGTCTTGTCCATGTATACAGCTGTTGTTTGTGGTGTTTGAACCAAGTATTTGCAAGGACTAAATGATTGATGCAGAATTCTACTAGCCATCTTTCTCCTTCATTCCTTTGTCCCAGTGCAAATACCAAATTTGGTTATAACAATAAATATATATCAAGGGGCAGATTGGTGGGTTCCTAGTGCATTCAACTTATTTGTACTTGGTGCAAGGCTTAATTGGGACCGGACGCATCTGTAAGAATGATGCTACTCAAAGAACATCTAGCTCATTTCAAGTTTTTAAATTCTAAAGGTGTTTTCTCTATCACACGACTGGTTACAGGATTTTTCAAATAGGCCGCAGTTAAAACTGCTTCCCCCCAAAATTGATTGTTTAATGCAGCATCCAGCAACGTGCATTCTGCTGCCTCTGTTATAGTGCATTTTTTCCGCTCCGCCACTCCGTTTGGTTGTGGCGTGTAGGGCACTGTAAATTGTTGTTGAATTCCTTCTTTTCATAAATAATTTTCCAGTTCATGTCATACATATTCTCTACCATTATCAGTGCATAGAGCTTCTGTTTTTCTGCCAAATTGTGTGGTCCTTGCTGCATTATATTAAATCACAGCCCGCGTCACTTCCTGCTTGATTTTTGTTAACCTCACAACTGCAGAACGAGAATCATCAATTAAAGTAAGCAGATACCTGTTGCCACTCGGAGTTGCCATTTGCATTGGTCCACATACGTCAGACGGAATTAGCTTCAGTGGCTCCTTCTTCCTGCTGCTAATCTCAGAGAATTTCTTTTGGGCCAGTTACCCCTTTATACATTCTTCACAAATGATGCCGTTCGTATCTTCCACAGTTTTAATTCCAGTGGCAAGTCCTTCTTTGATTAGCCGTTTAATGCCTGATAAACTTTTGTGTCCTAGACGACGATGCCATCGGCGAAGGCTTGCTGTCGCATTTGCAATTCGTACTGACTCACCATTTTTAATCTAAACTAATAACCATTATTTTCTGCTCTTATGATAATACATTTATCTTGATAAATGGTGCAAGTGTTGTTTAAAAATATCACACGATAATCTTGTTGAATTATCCGTTGTACTGACAACAAACTATCGTTGAGTTGTGGAACGTACAGTACATCTTTCAACATTACCTGTTGGGTACAGTTATTCAGTAATGAACATCTTAGCCAACAATCACCAACACCTTCAGCCTTTATCGACGAGCCATCTGCGAGGAAAACTGTTATGACTGTTTTGCGCAGCACTTTAAAATAATCTTTGTTATGTGTTATATGGTTTGACACACCAGAATCTATGCACAAACCTTGGTTACTCACCCCCTGTGTAGTTTCTCTAACTTGGAACATCACATGGGATTTGCTTGTTTCCTGTGTCTCCGTTACTGAAGATTTTGCCGATTCTGTATTTTTCCTCTTGTTCATTTCGCATTTGTAATGGAAACAATTTTCTTTCAGATGTCCTGACTTCTTTAAAAATGACATGCCCGTGTTTCCTTTTTGTTACTTTTAAAGCTCTTCTCATATTTATGGCTATTTTACTGATCTGACTCACCCTTCTGTGATGTGAAGTTGATAGCTACAGCACCAGCCTTGCATTATCTTTATTCGGCTCCTTTGACTCGATACACCTCTTGTATTTGTTTAACATTTTACCAATTATGTAATCTCGTGTTAGATCGGCTTCATCCCTACCCTCGAGTGCTGTGACGAGCCCTGAATATGATTCTGGTAAACTTACGAGTAAAATTGCAACTACTTCCTCATCTTCGAGAGGTTTCCCGGATCCCTGAAGTAAACTTACAATCTGCATCATTGTGTCGATATGATGAGACATCACCCACTACAATCGTGGATACTGTACAACTTTCTACATAGATATAAATGACTGCTAAATGTAGAGCGTTCGTACTTTTTATTCAATGCTTGCCATACATCGTAAGCATTCTCAAGATATGAGAAGTGAATCAGTTGATTATCTTCGACACTCAAGGTTATGAATGCCACAGCCTTGTTATTTCTTATTTTCCATTCATCATCTGCTGTTTCCAGTTTTGGCTGAATCAAAATATCCCACAAGTTCTCCCATATTAATATTGTTCACAGTTTTGTTTTCCAGAAAACGTAATTTTCACTGTTTAGTAGTGGGACCTTCTGTATTGCACTTTCTTGCATCATGTTGTACTTGTCACATATACTTTCACTATTTTTTAAGAATGCAGGTTAATAAATATGATTATGTATTAGGCCTATATCTATCAGTAACTTCATTCAGAGTACTCTGGGCCCATAACCTGTTGTTATCCGGTGACAGAAATAATTTAAAACACTTAATGTAGCCTATAACATAAATTTATTAACCTACGTTACATCATCATATATATTTACTTCATGGATAACAATTACAGTCAAATTTAACTTGAGATGAGTTAGATGTTGTTTGAGTAGCATCATTCTTACAGATACGCCCGGTCCCAATTAAGCCTTGCACCAAGTACAAACGAGCTGAATGCTTTAGGAACCCACCAATCCGCCCCTAAATATATATATTTATTGCTATAACCAAATTCAGAATTTGGACTGGGACAAAGGAATGAAGGCAAAAGGTTTTGCGTCGGTTGCTCTACCAGTTGAGCTATGGTGGCCGAGGTCATCTTTGTTCTGTTGGAAAGGATCTAAGCTACAGGTCTGGCACTACTGCCACCACACTGTAGAGTGCATGCATGTCGCCCGTTGAGGGCCAGGTCAATGAATATTGAATTTTCACAACCGCATTGTAATCGAAATCTACTTTCAACCTATTAGGTCGCATTACATACAGTTAGTATTGTTGAAGAGATGTTAAGCACAGAACAAAAATGGCAAACCGAACACCAGTGGTATCCGAAACCACAACCTCCCAATTTTGCGTCGGTTGCTCTACCAGTTGAGCTATGATGGCCTAGGCAAATAGCTTAATATGATAATAGTGGAAACTCTCCTCACTTAGCACGCAGAGCAGCGGCGACAGCACGTAGTGCTGCTATCTAGCGGCTCGCAGGGAACACTTACATAACGCGCTATTCAAACACTACACATTTCGACTTCCAACCCAACAAAATACAGATTTTAAGATGTTTCCGTCGTTCTTGTAATATAATATAGGGAAGGAAAAAGGTTGATGTTGATCTGAATGAACCAGTGATAAGAATAAAACAAATGTATTATCAAATTAAACATTAGATCGTCATGTTATGACTAGGGCCTACAGTCTTCAAGAGCAAATCACATATGTAATATCTTTTTAAACTTTGTATTTTTACAGGCAATATTTTTTGTGGGTTACTGTAGTCACGTCCTAGTTCGTGAACCATGGGCAACGGCTGAGTGGCCTAGTGAGTGGTCCTGAGAGTCGGGATACCAATTGCTATGGAATGGGAGTGGGCATCTCGGACATATTCTGAGTCATGGCCCTACTTGTGTTCAGGCGGCTAGGACTATACAATTCACCGGTGGTCCATAACCCGTTAGAGGAGAGATCCTCACTTGGACTATGTGCAAGTAGGGTAGCATCCTGCTTCATGAATTTACCGAGCTCACAACATTTTAAGCAAGCCTCGGACCTATGGGAGTAAACGGAGTCCCACTCCCATTTGACAGGCGAGGGACTCCTTGGAAACAACTTGGCGAATGAAATGGAATTCGATGGGGAGCTATCAATATTAATGGGGCTTATGGAAGAAAGAAAGTAGAACTGGCTAAGTCAGCAAAGAGGATGCATCTGGATGTGCTAGGAGTAAGCGATATTTGGGTAAGGGAAGATAACGAGGAAGAGGTGTTAGAAAGGGAATGGAAAACTATGGGGTAGGGCTGTTTATCAGGAACACCATTGCACACAACATAGTTTCTGTTAGGCACGTAAATGAGCAAATGATGTGGGTAGATTTGTCAGTTGGAGGAATCAGGACTAGAATTGTGTCCGTGTATTCACCATGTGAGGGTGCAGATGAGGATGAAGTTGACAAGTTTTATGAAGCATTGAGTGACATCGTGGTCAGGGTCAACAGCAAGGATAGAATAGTGTTAATGGGCGATTTCAATGCGAGAGTTGGGAATAGAACTGAAGGATACAAAAGGGTGATTGGTAAATGTGGGGAAGATATGGAAGCTAATGGGAATGGGAAGCGTTTGCTGGACTTCTGTGCTAGTATGGGTTTAGCTGTTACGAATACATTCTTCAAGCATAAGGCTATTCACCGCTACACATGGGAGGCTAGGGGTACCAGATCCATAATAGACTATATCTTAACCGACTTCGAATTCAGGAAATCTGTTAGGAATGTACGAGTATTCCGGGGATTTTTCGATGACACAGACCACTATCTGATCTGTAGTGAACTAAGTATCTCTAGGCCTAGGGTAGAGAAAGTGAAATCTCTCTGCAAATGAATAAGGGTAGAAAATCTCCAGGACAAGGAAATTTTTTTTTTTTTTTTTTTTTTGCTAGGGGCTTTACGTCGCACCGACACAGATAGGTCTTATGGCGACGATGGGATAGGAAAGGCCTAGGAGTTGGAAGGAAGCGGCCGTGGCCTTAATTAAGGTACATCCCCAGCATTTGCCTGGTGTGAAAATGGGAAACCACGGAAAACCATCTTCAGGGCTGCCGATAGTGGGATTCGAACCTACTATCTCCCGGATGCAAGCTCACAGCCGCGCGCCTCTACGCGCACGGCCAACTCGCCCGGTGACAAGGAAATTAGACAGAAGTACATGGATATGATTAGTGAGAAGTTCCGAACAGTAGACAGTAAGCAGGTTCAGGATATAGAAAGTGAATGGGTGGCATACAGGGATGATGTAGTAGAAACAGCAAGGGAATGCCTAGGAACAACTGTGTGTAAAGATGGGAAAAGGCGAACATCTTGGTGGAATGATGAAGTGAGAGCAGCTTGTAAACGTAAAAAGAAGGCTTATCAGAAATGGCTCCAAACAAGGGCCAAGGCAGACAGGGATTTGTATGTAGATGAAAGAAACAGAGCGAAACAAATAGTTGTTGAATCCAAAAAGAAGACATGGGAAGATTTTGGTAACAACCTGGAAAGGTTAGGTCAAGCAGCAAGGAAACATTTCTGGACAGTAATAAAAAAACTTAGGAAGGGAGGAAAAAAGGAAATGAACAGTGTTTTGAGTAATTCAGGTGAACTCATAATAGATCCCAGGGAATCACTGGAGAGGTGGAGAGAATATTTTGAACTTCTTCTCAATGTAAAAGGAAATCATCCTGGAGGTGTTGTGAACAGCCAAGCTCATGGGGAGGAGGAAAATGATGTTGGTGAAATTATGCTTGAGGAAGTGGAAAGTATGGTAAATAAACTCCATTGTCACAAGGCAGCAGGAATAGATGAAATTAGACCTGAAATGGTGAAGTATAGTGGGAAGGCAGGGATGAAATGGCTTCATAGAGTAGTAAAATTAGCATGGAGTGTTGGTAAGGTACCTTCAGATTGGGCAAAAGCAGTAATTGCACCTATCTATAAGCAAGGGAACAGGAAGGATTGCAACAGCTATCGAGGTATCTCATTGATTAGTGTACCAGGCAAAGTATTCACTGGCATCTTGGAAGGGAGGGTGCGATCAGTGGTTGAGATTAACTTGGATGAAAACCAATGTGGTTTCAGACCACAGAGAGGCTGTCAGGATCAGATTTTCAGTATGCGCCAGGTAATTGAAAAATGCTACGAGAGGAATAGGCAGTTGTGTTTATGTTTCGTAGATCTAGAGAAAGCATATGACAGGGTACCGAGGGAAAAGATGTTCGCCATACTGGGGCACTATGGAATTAAAGGTAGATTATTAAAAGCAATCAAAGGTATTTATGTTGAAAATTGGGCTTCAGTGAGAATTGATGGTGGAATGAGTTCTTGGTTCAGGGTACTTACAGGGGTTAGACAAGGCTGTAATCTTTCACCTTTGCTGTTCGTAGTTTACATGGATCATCTGCTGAAAGGTATAAAATGGCAGGGAGGGATTCAGTTAGGTGGAAATGTAGTAAGCAGTCTAGCCTATGCTGACGACTTGGTCTTAATGGCAGATTGTCCCGAAAGCCTGCAGTCCAATATCTTGGAACATGAAAATAGGTGCAGTGAGTATGGTATGAAAATTAGCCCCTCGAAGACTAAATTGATGTCAGTAGGTAGGAAATTCAATAGAATTGAATGTCAGATTGGTGATACAAAGCTAGAACAGGTCGATAATTTCAAGTATTTAGGTTGTGTGTTCTCCCAGGATGGTAATATAGTAAGTGAGATTGAATCAAGGTGTCGTAAAGCTAATGCAGTGAGCTCGCAGTTGCGATCAACAGTATTCTGTAAGAAGGAAGTGAAGCTCCCAGACGAAACTATCTTTACATCGGTCTGTTTTCAGACCAACTTTGCTTTACGGGAGCAAAATCTGGGTGGACTCAGGCTATCTTATTCATAAGTTAGAAGTGACAGATATGAAAGTAGCAAGAATGATTGCTGGTACAAACAAGTGGGAACAATGGCAGGAGGGTACTCGGAATGAGGAGATAAAGGCTAATTTGGGAATGAACTTGATGGATGAAGCTGTACGCATAAACCGGCTTCGGTGGTGGGGTCACATGAGGCGAATGGAGGAGAATAGGTTACCTAGGAGAATAATGGACTCTGCTATGGAGGGTAAAAGAAGTAGAGGAGGCCAAGACGACGATGGTTAGACTCGGTTTCTAACGATTTAAAGATAAGAGGTATAGAACTAAATGAGGCCACAACACTAGTTGCAAATCGAGGATTGTGGCAACGTTTAGTAAATTCACAGAGGCTTGCAGACTGAACGCTGAAAGGCATAACATTCTATAATGATAATGTATGTATGTAATATTTTTCACTGTTGAGTCATTGGTTCTATTCACGTATGCCTTTATAAGGACTTTGAAGTACTTGTCAGTCAGTAATTTTGCACAGCTGTTATGCCTACTACATTCATTCAGTGACAAAAACCTGTCAGTCAATTTTCTTCTAATCCCATCTGTGCTTTCTAAGAGAAACTTACAAAAACTATCTTCAAATGTTCTTGATATTTTAGCACCTAACTTTCCCCCACAAATATTTGGAAACATCATTTTAGAATTGTCATACTGTTTCATTTCTATGTGCAAGTTTCCCATGCTATAATCATTATCATAAGATGACAATACATCCCTACACTCAGCATGGGGAAATTTGCTACATGCCCAGCCCATGACATAATGGTCTGCATTTTCCTGTATTACATCATAGTCATAATCAGTTACCTGATAACTTAACTCACACTGTTGAGTGACATTAGCATCAAAATTGCACTTCATCACATCATTATGAGTCAGTAGAAAGTCTGCAACATCAGATTCACAACTGCTGTCATCAGAAGCACAGAGCAATTGATTTATCATAACACTCCTTATGGCACTGCAAAATTTTGTTGCATCTGGGGTTATATTGTTACCTCCTCTTGCTGTGATAATGGAAAAAATGTTTTCAATGCAGTCCTGTGTAAGTCTCCTTGTTAGCAATTAATGAAAACCATAATCACTATATAATTCAGATCACAATAGCTTCAGTGCAGAAATATTGTCTATCCAACCCTGAATACAGAGAGGGTTGCCTTTGCGGTTATTTAAAACTTTGAGTTGTTTTAGACAATCACAAATTTCATCCAGCTTTTTCATATGCCCTGAGTCATTGCTTAAGGGTCTTCTGTACTCTTTAGGGCTACTGAGACTTAAAGAATTAAAAATATCATACAAAGTATCACACATTTCTATAAACTCTGCAGTGTTTGCAGCACTTGATTGCAAAGAATTGAACGACACATGAACTAGCATTCCAGAAGCTACAGAATGGCTGAGGACCCTGGTGACTAAACATACCCTCATAATTGAAAAGGGGGGAAGTGTGATACATTTCTTTGTTAACTTTGGGGCTAACCTTGGAAACATTTTTGAGTCCTTGTTGTAAAATTCTCTTATGTGAGACCAACTACATATTTTACCACTAGAAACAAAGTCATACTTTTTCAGATTGTTTCTCACTGACTTGATTAAGTGAGGTGGATCATGAAAAAAATAAATTTTCTCATCATTTACCTCAATGAATGGCTTCTCTGCAGTAACACCTAACAGTTTCCTCACATTCATGTTATTACTCCCTTGATCACACACAACTGCTTTAGGGACTAACCCTATTGCCTGAAGTTGACTGACAATAAATAGCACCAGCTCTTTGATGTAGTGTCCTGCCATAGCATTGTTTGTTAGGAAGTACCCAATTATTTGTTTGTAATTGAGGTACAAACCTTTAATCATGAATACCATAGCCTGGTTACATTGTTGGCGCATGGGAGCAGTGATCGGCTGTACAGGAGTATCAACACCAAAATCTTCATAGCCCTCCAGCTGATCCTTCTGAGGATCATATGACAGTGATGACTTTATGGAAATTTCATCAAATACCAGTGAAATAACCCTCTCCTCTCCATTTTCTTAGTTTTTATTTCCAGCAAGCTTAGAACCATTTTATTTGCTCCAGGTTCCACTTGAGCATTTTGTAACCAGCTTCTTAATGACCTGGTACTTGGCAAAGAAAAAATGCTTTTGCATGAACTTGTATGACTTTGGTGAACAATAATGCAAAGCTAAGGCAAAACTTTTGTTAGTACTTGAATATCTTCGACCCTGAGCTTTACGGTTCCCTTGATTTAGTTGAAAATTTATAAAGTTCTGAGCAACACTGTTATCCACAACACTTTTCTCACAGTTTCACTTTGATTGATTTTTCTGCAACACACACAATTTTCTTCTCAAACTTTTATTCACTGATCTGTACTTGGATAGCAACTTCTGAGAATTCCTATATTTCAACATTAAGTATGAACAGCATTTACTCAGTCTCTCTTCTGCGGGCACTTTATCATCTTCCTGGACTGCACTTTCTGTTGGTACCGGTAACTCATCTGAAATTTCTGGGGTAGATTCATGCTCTCGTTTCCTTTTCTTCGGGCTACTCCTCAAGTTTGTCTGTTTGACATTGTGGAATAACAGTGATGGCACTGCACCTGGCCAGATTCTGTAACAAACATAAAGATTTAATAATAATTATTATTATTATTATTATTATTTTTTTTGCTATTTTGCTTTACGTCGCACCGACACAGATATGTCTTATGGCGATGATGGGATAGGAGTGGCCTAGGAATTGGAAGGAAGCGGCCGTGGATTTAATAATCAGGCATTCACTAGTGATACAAGTTATAATGATGGAAAAATGTAATGTTTGTACTTCAAGCAAGTTCATACGCAAAACTAGAAGAAAATATAATATTATATACCTATCCTTGGCTTAAAGAGATTTTTGTTTCTGAAATCCTTTTCTGTGAAGTGGTCCGAGCACACTACATAGCTTTTATTTAAATGTTCTGGTCCTTTGGTCCTCAGAATTTCATCTAAATCTGCTTTTCTGCTCTTCACAACCCACTGAGTACACCTAAAAATCGATTAAATTTTAATCATAACAATATTTTAAAGAAAGTATGTTCTCATAAATAGAAAAAAAATACAGAGACGTAAAATCATTAACAGGTAGGCCTATACTCACAGCACTTTGTTGTTAGGAAATCCGTAAAATGACTTGTGATCACTTTGTGTTCTGCAATTAAAACACCCACACATAGCACAAATAACTCCTCTTCCTGCCATTCCCAAAATCGTGATACATAACAAGCACAAAACTATCTGAAATACGAATAAGACACTTCTGGCATGCACAGCTGACAGCAGTAGCAAGAGTAGTTAGCCTCTCAAACCGCTAGATGGCACGCAGAAGCGGTGTCGCCAGTTTCTCGCAGGAGTTTCCACTATTATCATATTAAGCTATTTGGCCTAGGTCATCTTTGTTCTATTGGAAAGGATCTAAGCTACTTAACTTTCTGGCGAAATTGGCCACTGCTTTTTTTTTTTTATGTTGAAGATTTGCCTGAAGGACCTTCAGCACCATCTTCATCAACATTGGGTTTCGTTTCTCCCCTGATGACCTGAAACTTGATTTGCCCAAGTCCGAGCTTAGGCTTAAGGCTTCTCTTTTTGAGCTCTTCAAAGTCTCTTTCACCAAGGGCTAAAATGACTGTCCTTCCCATCTTGTCGATTGAAGTGGCATTCAACACTCTCCACTCTTGTGTTAGAAGTTTGGTGAGAGGAAGAGGTAAGAAGTGAGGATAGTTTAGAATACAGTAGGTATTCAGGACTGTAAATAGTGGAAGTGATATTGTATCATGTTGACATTCATGTTAGCTTTCTGTGAGTGGGTCACCTTAGCTTATTTAAAATGTCCCTTGCCCAGGCTATTCTCAAAGATGGTTGCAAGTAAAATTGAACAGATGTCATGTGTGAAAATTGCAGTTCTCCATGGCAGAAATTCATGTCTTTGTCATGGTGCATCTGATTGTGATGTTAAAGTTGCGTATGATACTGATGCTTGTTGTTTAAAGTGGCATCAGCCTAAAGTTATATATAAAAGAATTAGTGCTATTGTCTAGTGTTATAATGTACATAACATTCAAACATTTTTGGACCATGTACTTCTTTAATGTGTACTCTGTCCACACGTGCTTGCTACTGTTCATATATATATATATATAAAACACACACACATAATGTTGAAAAATACCATGATGGGAATTTTGTGTCATGGTTTTTAATAAAAGTGACCACAACATTCTGGCATTGTCAGAATACCACAATGCATCACGGTCATTTTTTTAAATTGCTATTTTGCAATATGTGACAAGTTTAAATTTGTCAAAGTTTCATTGTTGTCCCTCTCACCAGTTAGTGAGTGATTGTGCTAACAGTTGGTTGTAGTCATTTGATAATGCAAAAGTGAATGAGGGGAATGACATAAGCAGTGATAGGGGCTTGTTTCTTGATAATGAATGTTATGGTAAGATTTTTCAGTAAATTTATCCATGCAAGTCACAATAAATGGCCTCATTGTTGACTGTGGAATCAGATTTTAATTTGTCCGCCAGTAGTCTGATCGTACCTGTCGCACAAAAACATGCATAAAATACAAATGAAAATAATTCCCACAAATTTTACATTCATGTCACTGAAAGTTATGACTTACCCATACTTCATTCCTTGAATGACTGCTGGGTGTGGGACATTTATTAGTTCGAAATGATATCAAAGGGCAGATCCATGTACTCTAAAAAGATTGCAAGTTCAGATGGTGGATCAGGATTATTATCTTTATTCTCCCATTTCCAATCAATATGGTTCTTTTGCATCACAGGCGATGCACGTTTGGAAGGTCGAGGGACAGCACTTTTGCTGTCACTTTCTTAAATGCTCTCCCCATTGGAGTAATTTTCATGGTCGTTATCACTTGAATTCAGATTTATTTTCAGAAAACTCATTACTACCAGAATTTCTATCTAAAGCACTGTCCATAAGTGCTTTCAAACTACCGTCATTACCACAATAATGGTTCGACTGCATGATGAATACTGAATAGCGATGAAAATGTTCAACAGTCCTAACGTCACACAGAAATACAGACTGCATTGTTTACCAATAGTACATGCCTCTGGTTCCTAACTGTGGATAATGTGATAACGTATATAGCAGATGGAATCTACTATGCAAAGATAAGTGAGACATTGCATCATTGTGAGCAGAGCTCATAATTTTATTCATGCAATAAAACAGCGCATGAAACCACAACTCGTCAAATGATCTGTGTGGGTTAAGGAAGTTGAGACAGTGAGGAGCCATCTTTGATTTCTGAAAGTCTAAAGCCATCTTTGATTTCTGAAAGTCTAACTAAGAAAACAACAGACCAAGAGAATTGACATAAAGAGCCTGAAAGATATGGAGGTTTGAAACAGAGTCTCAGAAACTGCTTTTATCAATTAGGTATTTTAACCCTTGACTGGTGATCTGCATTGTTTGTAAAATTAACTGGGTTACCTATACATTTTTTTAAAAAAAACTCTATGGTGCGCTAGTATCAGGGGTTGAAGAAGAACCTGGAAGAAATGGAAATCAACAAGAGGCATGCTTATAAGTTGAGGATCAAGGCCATCAAGAGGTTTCAAGAAAGGAGGAGATTGAAGAGTGGAAGGATGAAGGAGTACTGGACAAGGATTAAATCCCAGAAACAAATGAAGCTGAATTCGAATTAACGTGGTCCATAGTTGGCCTAAACGAAAGAAAAAGGAGAAATTTCATATTTTATAACAATAATAAAAACTCTGTTAACTGAAATAGCGGCTAGATTACACGATTTCGAAAATTTTCATTGATATAATAGTGCTATAAACTTAGAATTTCTCAAGTGTCAAACACTGACATGTGATTGAATATAAAGTTAACTTAAACTCTCTAACTATGTCACCGGACTTGCAAATTTTCTCGTGTGTAAATAATTCTCAAACACTTGGAAATATTTTTGTAGGTGATAGACTGTGAACTGTATATTTGAACTTGTATTTATCAACCTTACGAGTGATCGAACCAAGGACTGTTAATGAACAGAGTCAGTTTCAATTTATTTTTCAATTAACACATGTGAACAGGACTAATTTCACACAAAAAAAATTTTCCGTTTCCATCCGATCAAAGTGATGGCCTTCAAAACTGTGTAAAAACTTACGAATATTTGTCAAGTGAGAAAACTTCAACTCATGCCAAGTGTCACATTCTTTGAACTTACTAGGTCGATTTCATTGACATTCGACAATACGAAGTTAAATTATCATATAGTTTTAAGTGGCTATTTATTTTGCAAGTTCGATTTCATTGACATTCGACTCCGCTTACTTACCTTTCCTGTGTTAAGACTGAATTGCATGTTCGATTTTATTGACATTCGGTTGCATAGAATTCACTTCAAACAATTAATCTCAGAACACGGGGTAGATTCTAGCGACATTCTACCGAGTGATAGTTATAGATTCAGTCTTCGAGTACACGATTTCTGTGTGTTATAAACCTTGTTTAAGATCATTATTATCTCTTTCTCATCTGTGCAGAAGCTGCTTTCCAAATTAATATGTCCAGTGCATAAGCGCGTGTATTCACGTTCATCCTACACGTGACCAATCTAGGCGCCCATACTACTAGAACCTCTAGACCGTCTAGACATTCTAGAAATTCCAGACCATCCTGAACGTCTAGAATTTCCATCGAGGGAAGAATTGTGGTTCCATGGTGCAAAAGGGGACCCATGGTAGTACAAGGGTAGTAGCTGGACTTCAAGGAACGTCGCCAGACGTAGGACTAGGAAAGGACACTTCCCAGTATTTCTTCTGCTTCTGTACAGAGGTGATATGAAATTTGAACTTTTGTAAATAAACTCAGTTTTCTTTGAATCAGACATTATTTCAACAAACCTCTCTCCCTCTGTAGCACTCCATTTCTGTACCGTACAAGCCCTGTGTTGAATCTTATGCTCTTCTAGCCCAAGTAATGCATTTACGGTTACAGTATATTAGTCTTGTGTTTATACTCATTCCCCTTGCCTTCTGAGACTGCCCTCTGGTAACTATACCAAGAATGAGAACGAAAGTGTACAAGGAAGGCATCATGGCAACAGATGTCAGTCAGTCACAGTTTTATGCATATCTCTAGAACCAGGGTAGATATTCCAGTAATTCTTCCTGTGAACTAAACCTAATATTTAGCCTAACAAAATAAATATATCTTTAAAAAATGCTAATTTTTGACCTGGTCAGCTGGATTCCCCCCCCCCCATTAAGCGCAGCACACTTTTGGCAAGGATGTTGGTGAGAGGACCCATGAAGATATCTGTTAGTACGGGTGGGTATACGGAAAACTAAACGACCTACTGTAAACCTCCATCAGATTTCCTATAACCCAAAACATCCAACAAGAACAAATATCTTGCATGTAACATTTCCATGGCAAATTTAATGTTTGGATAGTTACCTCTGTGGATCAGTGGTAGTGTGTCGGCCTCCGGATCCCAAGATAGTGGGTTCAAACCTGGCGGAGGTAATCAGATTTTTGAAGGGCGGAAAAAATCCATTCGACACTCCATGTTGTATGATGTCAGCATGTAAAAGATCTCTGGTGACACGTTTGGTGTTTACCTAACAAAATTCATTAAAATCTCAGCCATAGACGCCAAAGAGAGTTCTGGTTTACTCGGTCTGCCATCTAGTATGTCTAGAGTAAAACAGAATGTTGAAATTGACGAACAGACAGCCAAATGGCGTCAAATTGAATTGCCTGCACATGGTAGCTGAGGCTATATTATTATTATTATTATTATTATTATTATTATTATTTTAATGTTTGGATGAAAGCTGTTCATGTGACCAAAAAATCTAAATAATTCATGTTCACTATGGGGCTAGATAACAAGTGTCATCGACATATCTCAGCCAGATGGAAGGCTTGAGTATGCGAGACAGAAGAACTCTTCAAAATCCTGCATATAAGAAAATAGTGATGACTGGTGCTGGCAATCCATGACAACACCATCCATTTGTTCATATATTGAACCCTGAAATACGACATACATAGTGGTGAGGTCAAGATGAAACAGATTACTGTCACCAGTTATCTTATCCAACAGGGACAATATGTCTATGATTGGAACCTAGTGAGCAACACAACATCAAAAGTGACTAGAACAGGAGAGATATTCAAATTGGATAAAATATCAATAAATTGAGATGAATTCCTAATGGTATATATGGTTTACGTAGTCCTTCAAAGTATGTACTGGGCCAGGTTTTATGTAGGGGAACCTATACTATTGGCAATAAGTCTAAGGAAAATTCTGTCTATGGATCTTTAGGAAGATCATACAGACGGGAACTGGGGAAGCCCGCAGATGCAAACCATGAGAAACACCATTCGTAATTGAGCTGGCTGGCTTTAAGAAGAGATGTGCTTTTCCTAGCAATGGTGTTGGTAGGATCATTCTCTAACATCTTATAAGTAGGATCACTGAGGAATTCTTCCATTTTGTTGTTGTAATCAATGGTTTCTTTCACTATAGTAGTATTGCCTTTATCAGCATTAAAACAGCCAAGTCTTCATTTATTTATAACTGTTTTAGAGCATGTTATCCGGCTCCTTGGCTAAATGGTTACCATGCTGGTCTTCAGTCACAGGAGTCCCAGGTTCGATTCCTGGCACGGTCGGGATTTTAACCATCATTGGTTAATTTTTCTGGCACGGGGCTGGGTGTATGTTTTGTCTTCATCATTTCATCCTCATCATGACATGCAGGTTGCCTACAGGCGTCAAATAAAAAGACCTGCGCCTGGTGAGCCGAACATGTCCTCGGACACTCCCGGCACTAAAAGCCATATGCCATTTCATTTAGAGTATCTTGCTCTTTAGAAGTAAGGTTAGGATGAGGAGGCTAGTAATGTTTAATAATGGCAGTAGTTTCAAGACAAACCTGCTCAGTGATATGATCCGATAGAGGTTCTGTAGAAGGAATGTGTCAATGTTCAATCAATCAATCAATCAATCAATCAATCAATACTGATCTGCATTTAGAGCAGTCGCCCAGGTGGCAGATTCCCTATCTGTTGTTTCCTAGCCTTTCCTTAAAAATTTCAAAGAAATTGGAAATTTACTGAACATCTCCCTTGGTAAGTTATTCCAATCCCTAACTTCCATTCCTATAAATGAATATTTGCCCCAATTTGTCCTCTTGAATTCCAACTTTATCTTCATATTGTGATCTGTTCTAGTTTTAAAGACACCACTCAAACTTATTAATCTATTAATGTCATTCCACGCCATCTCTCCACTGACAAGTTGGAACATACCATTTACATGTTTTTATTATTCTCCCACCTATTCAATACAATACAATCTTAAAAGTTAGGACTTTGTCTTGTAAAATGTATTAGAGATCGTTAAACAACTATTACAATATAAAAATTATACATTGGATGGTATATGTTTCGCCTATCAATTGTAGGCATCATCAGCCATTTTTTTACCTTAGGAATAGATCAGGTACCTGATTGGGAATGACTTATGAATACTGTTAAAAACTATGTCTTGTAAAATGGATTAGAGATTGTTAAACAACTATTACAATATAAAAATGTGGTATACTAGTACTAAACAATATTTGAGTCTAAAAATATACAACATAGGTGGTTGGTTCTTGATATTAAAAAATGTTACAATAAAGATAAAAATCAGAAAGTAAATTCCATATGATTGTCAAATGACGTGTTAAAAACTTGAGAAAAGTTGAGCATTGGTAATGATCGTTGGTTCTTGAAGTTAATAGGTACTGATTTTCATTTATATGCTTATAAATTTGAGGAATTTTCATATGGGCTGGTTCTTTTTAAGATTAGTGGAATGCTGGTGCCATAGGCTATATTGTTTGTGTAGACGTCATTAGGCCATCTTCCTTAACGTAGTATTTATGGGAAGAGTTTGTGATAGGTGTGGCTCTTTATTGTTGAATGTACCAAGGTGAGCGTACTAGTCGAAAGGGAATGTTGTTGTCAGTCGGTGGTTGGCCAAGTGTGTGATGAAATTTCCTTTGACTGCTGAGATGTTAACTTATGTTGAGGGCTTTAGAGCAACACACACTTGGCTAACCATCGACTGACAACAACGTTCCCTTTCGACTAGTATGCTCACCTCGGCACGTTCGACAATAAAGAGCCACACCTATCACAAACTCTTCCCACAAATAATACATTAAAGAAGATGGCCTAATGATGTCTACACGAACTTCAATATAGCCTACGGCACCATAATTCCAAGTAATATTATCTCAAAAAGAACCAGGCCATATGAAAATTCTTCAAATTTATAAGCATATAATTGAAAATCAATACTTATTAACTTCAAGAACCAATGACCATTACCATTGCTCAACATTCCTCAAGTTTTTAACACATCATTTGACAATCATATGGGATGTACTTTCTGATTTTTATCTTTATTGTAACATCTTTTAATATCAAGAACCAACCACCTATGTTGTATATTTTTAGACTCAAATATTAACACAAATATTGTTAAGTACTAGTATACCAGATTTTTATATTGTAATGGTTGTTTAACGACCTCTAATCCATTTTACAAGACATTGTTTTTAACAGTATTCATAAGTCATTCCCAATAAGGTACCTGATCTATTCCTAAGGTAAAAAAAATGGCTGATGATGCCTATAATTGATAGGCGAAACATGTACCATCCAATGTATTAATTTCATATTAACATTTTGATAAGTCTGCCTTTGCTGGCAGGACCTAGTGTTTACAGTGCACTTTGTTACTTTCATTGATCTGTCTCTATCTTATACTTGGCTTTGACAATATGAAAGTGACTGAGGTATGAGCGCTGCTAGTAATGCCATTCCTTCTGCAGCTAGTCCCTGCTATGAATGGTGTGAAAATGTTGCTCGTAGGGTCGGTTGGTGCATGCATTTCAGTGGGTTTGGCAGACTGATATGTAATAGCAACTTCCGGCTCAGTGAGGAAAGCAACGGGAAACTACCTCACTCCTTATTTCCCTAATACACCTCTTCAGTGAGGCCTAGGCCATCTATGACAGCTGATGACGGAGCTGTTGAGGATCCAACCAGCCTTAGGGCTGAAGACTGAACATACACACAAGGACAAAGTCCTAACTTTTAAGATTGTATCGTATTGAATAGGTGGGAGAATAATAAAAACATACTAGTGTTATTTATACAAATACTTTCAATACGGACCCAAAAATTAATTTTATCACATGTAACATACCCTTTAGTCGAGCAGCTCGTCTTCTCCCAAGTCTTTCCAGCCCAAACTTTGCAACATTTTTGTAACGCTACTCTTTTGTCGGAAATCACCCAGAACAAATCGAGCTGCTTTTCTCTGGATTTTTTCCAATTCATGAATTAAGTAATCCTGGTGAGGGTCCCGTACACTGGAACCATACTCTAATTAGGGTCTTACCAGAGACTTATATGCCCTCTCCTTTACATCTTTACTACAACCCATAAACAACCTCATAACCATGTGTAGAGATCTGTACCCTTTATTTACAATCCCATTTAACTGATACCCCATTGAAGATCTTTCCTTATATTAACACCTAGATATTTACAATGATCCCCAAAAGGAACTTTCACCCCATCAACGCAGTAATTAAAATAGAGAGAATTTTTCCTATTTGTGAAACTCACAACCTGACTTTTAACCCTGTTTACCATCATAACATTGCCTGCTGTCCATCTCATAACTTTATCAAGGTCATTATGCAGTTGTTCACAATCTTAAAAACTTATTTATTACTCTATAAAGAATAACATCATCTGCAAAAAGCCTTATCTCTGGTTCCACTTCTTTACTCATATCAGTTATATATATAAAAAAACATAAAGGTCCTATAATTCTGCATTGAGGAATTCCGCTCTTAATTATTACAGGGTCAGATAAAGCCTCGCCTACTTTAACTTTCTGAGATGTACTGTCTAGAAATATAGCAACCCATTCAGTCACTGTTTTGTTCAGTCCAATTGCACTCATTTTTGCCAGTAGTCTCCCAAGATCTACCCTGTCAAATGCTTTAGGCAGGCCAGTCGCGATACAGTCCATTTGACCTCCTGAATCCAATATATCTGCTATACCTTGCTGGAATCCTACAAGTTGAACTTCAGTGGAATAACTTTTCCTAAACCCAAACTGCCTTCTATCGAACCAGTTATTAATTTCGCAAACATATCTAATGTAATCAGAAAGAATGCCTTCTCAAAGCTTACATGCAATGCATGTCAAACTGACTGGCCTGTAATTTTCAGCTTTATGAATATCACCTTTTCCTTTATACACAGCTCCTTCATACAAACAATAATCAAATAAGTACTTCATATATGGTACTATATCCCAACCCATTGTCTTTAGTATATCCCGAGAAATCTTATCAATTCCAGCCGATTTCCTGGTTTTCAACTTTTGTATCTTATTGTAAATGTCATTGTTATCATATGTATATTTTAGTACTTCTTTAGCATTAGTCACCTCCTCTATCTGGACATTATCCTTGTAACCAACAATACATACTGCTGACTGAATATTTCTGCCTTTTGAAGATTTTCACATACACACTCCCCTTTTTCATTAATGATTCCTGGAATGTCCTTCTTGGAACCTGTTTCTGTCTTAAAGTACCTATACATACCCTTCCATTTTTCACTAAAATTTGTATGACTGCCAAGTATGCTTGCCATCATGTTATCCTTAGCCGACTTCTTTGCTAGATTCAATTTCCTAGTAAGTTCCTTCAATTTCTTCTTTATTCCACAGCTATTTCTAACTCTGTTTCTTTCCAATCTCACCTCCTTCTTAGTCTCTTTATTTCTCTATTATAATAAGGTGGGTCTTTACCATTCCTTACCACCTTTAAAGGTAAAAACCTATTTTCACCTTCCTCTATAATTGCTTTAAACCCATCCCAGAGTCTGTTTATTTTTTTATTTACCGTTTTCCACCAATCATAGTTATTTTTTTAAAACTCCCTCATGCCTGCTCTTTTCTAGTATCCTTTCAAATATTTTTGCTACATGAGTGATGAGCATAATTCCTCGATAATTATCAGACATCTTCTTGTCCCCTTCTTTAAGGTAGGTATTATTACTCCTTTACAATGATTATTTTAAGCTAATATTAATATTCTTTGTATTAGTGTTTAATTAAGTAGAGGGGAACTAATATAAGCTAATATTTGGTATTTGGTATTTTTGGGAGCGTATTTATCTTTTATCAGCTCATAATCACATACTGTTGTTAACATTAGTGAACATGGCAGATACACTCATCTGTCCAGTCTGTGGCAGTGAAGTTTTGGCAACACAAAGAAAATTATGTAACTGTGTGGAGAAATGTTGTGACTGGTTTCATTTTGTTAAGAAAGAAACCTTTTCTCAGTAAGGATATTTATAGAACCCTGGTTGAGACAAATATTACATTCATGTTCCTTGATACCGGTACCAATGGTCCGGCATGTTTGGCCGATGTATACCTTACCGCAAATACAGGAATTTTCGTATACTCCAGGATGTAAAAGTTGGGACAATTTGTCCTTGGTTTTACTCAGACTGCAAGCAATTTTAGTGGCGGTGCCAAACACAGGTTTTATATTGTGCTTGTGAAGGACCTTAGCAATTCAATCTGTGGTGTTGTGAATGTAAGGCAAGTAGGCAGTTCCCTTCACTTCTTCCTTCTGTGAGCTTTGCTTGGTCGTTTCTCTGGGATGCAGGGCTCTATGAATCTGAAAAACGCTGTTGTTTTTGTGCTGGATGGTGGTGAAAATCTGCATGAAGATAGCGATTTGTGTGGGTAGGCTTACGAGAACATCCAAGAAAGGAAGGCATCTGTCCGACTCATCTCCACAGTGAATTTAATTGAAGGTGTTGCTGATTTAGGTGGTTTAGAAATAGATGAAGTTTCTCAGGACCTTCTGTCCAGACCACAAATGCATCATCAACATACCTCCACCATATCATAGGTTTGACAGATGCCAAAGTAATAGCCTCCTCCTCAAAATGCTCCATAAAGGAATTGGCCACTACGGGTGAAAGTGGACTTTCCATAGCCACTCTGTCCGTCTGTTCGAAAAAATTCCCACCCCACAAGAAATAGCTGGAAGTCATGCAGTGGTAAAATAGCTTAGTAATGTCCTCAGGGAACAGGTGTTCTATGAGAGACATGACCGAGTCAATCGGCACTTTAGTGAACAAGGACTCCACATCGAAACTCACCAAAAGTGCATTAGGTTGAAGGGTTATGGTTGACAGCTTGTTGACGAAATACCGAGAGACCCTGACATATGATTCAGTGTGCCCTATGTGTGGCTGAAGCAATTTGCTTAGGTATTTAGCCAGAGCATACGTAGGAGAACCTATCGCACTAACAATACGTCTGAGGGAACATCTTTTGTATGGATGTCAGGCAGTCCATATAATCTAGGTGGCACTGCATCCCCCGGGGACAGATGTTAAGACTCCTCTTTTGGAATTGAAGTTTGCCTTAAGAGCTAGAACTGCCATTTGGTTCTCGTCCAAGGATTTTCTTGGAAAGATTGATGACAGTTTTACTAGGATCTGGGTTCGTGCGAGACCGTCGGTTTCTGAGCTAGTCGGAGGGACTTCGATATCTGTCTGAATGACACCTGGTTGAATTATCATTCAGCCTGTATAGCAGTAATGCGATTGAAAGTCAACCACAATTCCTGCGAGAGAGTGTTGCTTAACAGCAGGTGTAAACGAAACATGCCAGATTTGTGTCAATGTCATACACATGTCAATGTTATATGTTACGTACACATGTTATGTGACCCTCTTAGACAGATTCCGATTGTTCGGTCAGCTTCCCCTTCGAACGCTAGTGCTGTGCCACATCCGGGAAGCCTCTGGTGACGAACGAACGTACCATTTCCACTTCTATTATAATGTCTAAATTATAAAAGTCATTGTTTAAGAAGCCCTTCTCATGGACAGTCAAGATTTTCTTCTGATGATGCAGAGCACAGTTCTCTGCGAAATGTAAAGAATTTAATCTTATTTCCTTGACACGGCATAAGCCCAAAAGCCTATACAGCATAATGTCTATAGTACGGGCCGTGAAAGTATCAATGGCAACATTACAAACCTCTATGGCAGGGCCATCCAAACAGCGCTCTGGCCGCGCTCTAAACCGGTGCTCCGAGCGCTTTGGGGGAAGGTAGTTTCGGTAGTGGTGGGAGGAGCTTGGCTAGCTGAGCGGGCGGTCTGCCCGCCGGGCCGAAGAAAGCAGCCGATTTCTTAGTGTGCCACTGAGATTTTATGTGTTTAAAAAAACACAATTTGTAACGGCATTACAGTGCCAACCACAAGGATGATTACGGTGATTTGACAGACGCCAATCGCCAATCGAAGTTGGAAGAACTGAAAGAAAATATCAAGCATCACTGTTCTGTAAGTATTATTGTTTTAATTTTTAAATACTTGTTTACAAACGGGAATGGATAAATGATTGCATTATCTGAAGAACACTAAAGTTGTGACTTGCCGTATTTTTGTCTGACAGGAGATTGAGAAGAGTAAGGTTGGTGGACCCACTTTACGAACAAGCTACAAATGTTCGTTGCAAATTGCCAAAGCTGGGAAACCCTTCGCGGAAGGGAATGTAATCAAGGAGTACCTAATGAGGCGGTGGCATGTATTTGTCCTATGGAGCTAGTTGAGAAATTTCACAAAATCCTTCTTTCTCCTCACACTGTGGTTCGCAGAATAGACAATATGGCGGTTGATATGGAACAGCAATTAATGGAGAATGCAGCAAATTTTGTATCCTTTTCCATTGCCCTTGATGAATCAACAGACATTGCGGACACAGCTCAGCTCGTTATTTTCATTCGAGGGGTAGATGACGATATTCGGGTCACCGAGGATTTCCTAGACTTGGTAGCTCTCAAAGACACCACTACCGGTTTCGATATTTTTAAAGCAGTGGGGTGTGTTTTTGAGTCAATGGGATTAAAATGGGAGCGGTTGACGAGTGTAACGACGGATGGAGCTCCTGCATTACTTAGTCTACGCACGGGGTCCCTCAGCTATGTAAAATTAAAAATGACTGAGAGCGGTACTACCCTAATGGCGGCGATCCAGTGCTTGATACACCAGGAGGGAATCTGTACAAAAGTCGCCAAACTTAAAGACGTTATCGGAACAGTTGTGTGAGTGGTAAATTTTCTTCGATCCCATGGACTCACGCACTGTCACTTCAAAGAGCACCGGGTGAGTTGGCCGTGCAGTTAGGGGCGCGCAACTGTGAGCTCGCAATCGGGAGATAGTGGGTTCGAACCCCACTGTTGGCAGCCCTGAAGATGGTTTTCCATGGTTTCCCAATTTCACACCAGGCAAATGCTGGGGCTGTATCTTAATTAGTAACTTAATTAAGGTCATGGCAGCTTTTTTCCCATTCCTGGGCCTTTCTTGTCCCATCATCGCCATAAGACCTACCTGTGTCGGTGCGACGTAAAGCAAATAGCAAGAAAGAAAAAAAAAAAAAAAGGAATTCAAAGAGTTCTTGGATGACATTGAAGTGGAGTATCCGGATATCTCGTACCATGCAGAAGTAAGATGGCTGAGCAAGGCGAAGGTGCTTCATCAAGTTTTTTGCTTGAAGAATGCAAGAGATACCCTTTATGAATTAAAAGGGCGGCCCGAAATCCTTTTGCGCGATCCTAAGTGGGTGTGGCAGACTTGGCCTTTTTAAGTGACTTTACTGCCCGTCTGAATACTTTGAACACTTCGCTTACCAAGCTCGATAGCTGCAGTCGCTTAATTGCGGCCAGTATCCAGTATTCGGGATATAGTAGTAGATTCGAACCCCTCTGTCGGCAGCCCTGAAGATGGTTTTCCGTGGTTTCCCATTTTCACACCAGGCAAATGCTGGGGCTGTACCTTAATTAAGGCCACGGCCGCTTCCTTCCCAGTCCTATCCCTTTCCTGTCTCACTGTCGTCATAAGACATATCTGCGTTGGTGTGACGTAAAGCCAATAGCAAAAAAAAATGATAACTTCGCTTCAGGGCGGAAAGCACAATATCTGCGATTTGGTGGAAGAAATTCAAGCGTTGAAAAGAAAATTGATTTTGTGGGAAAACCAGTTGCGTGCAAGGAACACAGGACATTTTCCATTGCTTGAAACAGTGAAATAAGGTGTCGACCTTGATGAGTACTTGCAGGTAATTCGCCAATTACAAGAAGAGTTTGAAAAGAGATTTTCAGAATTATCAGAACTCCAAGCGGTGTTAGGTGTATTTGTTCGAACATTTTCACTTAGTGCAGACAGTGCTCCACAGCTATTTCAATTAGAGTTGCTTGAACTGCAGTGCAATGTTCGTCTTATAGACCGCTTTCTAATATTACGAAGTTTGGAAGAATTTTATAGCGGTTTTCCACAAGAAGAATACCCCCTTTTATATAAACATGCATGTAAAGTTCTATCAATGTTCGGCTCAACGTACATTTATGAGCATTTCTTTTCGGTTCTTAACCTTACCAAAACTAAACATCATGCAACGATGAGCGATAGAAACTCGCGTAATTGTTTAAGAATATTGGTAAAATATTGGTAAAATTTTGTTTAATTTTCTTCTCAGATATGTTCAAATTTCAGTTTTGAATAAATTGCATTACTGTATTCTTTACTTAACACTGCATATTCCATACATCGGAGCACCTTTTGATTTGTATGTGCAGTATGTGTGTTATGGCAAAACAGCCCTGTCAATATGATGTCAACAAACCCACAAAAGCCGTCAGACGCACGACTAAACGTACGTATCTATTCAGCGCGGTCCGAACATCGTCCGTCTCAGGTCTCCTCGCTGCCACGCTGTGGTAGTGGTAGGGGAAGGAGCGCTCGTCTGATTGCCCAGTGCTCCCTGAGCGCGGGCAGGATGGTCCTGCCCTATGGGGAGGATACTTTTAAGAAGGCTTCAAAATTCAGCAAATTAAGGAGAAAGAAGTCTATTCTCCTTTCTTCTTTGTGCTTTCTACTGAGATGCAGGGACCATAACATCATCCCCAACTGTATGAAGCTGAAGCACATGTTAAATACACCGAAGGCCAGGAGAATACATCAACGTGCTAGCAAGGCTCTTGTGATCGAGAGAGAGCATTACATTCGTAAGGAACTGGACTCAGTCACCCGAGAGTTATTTCGTCTACACCTGCTGTTAAGCAACATTCTCTCGCAGGAATTGTGGTTGATTTTCAATCGCATTACTGCTATACAGGCTGAACGAAAATTCAACCAGGTGTCATTCAGACAGAAATCAAAGTTCCTCTGACTAGCTCAGAAAGAGGTGGTCTCTCGCACGAACCCAGATGCTATTAACACTGTCGTCAATCTTTCCAAGAAAATCCTTGGAAGAGAACCAAATGGCAGTTCTAGCTAGGGGTCTTAATTTTGCTGTTTCTCCCTCTAAAATTCCCACTGAGGAGTTAATTACTTCCATTGAGGCAGCCATCCATGAACTACCTATGGATGAGACTGAGGAGTTAAGACAGAAATGTGTGAGAGTCATAAGGTCCACTGTTGTACCCATGCCCAATTAACAAGAGGCATAACGAGAGCTCTGAAGGAACTTAGAGATGATTCTGAACTGACCATTCTGTCAGCTGATAAGGGTAATGCGACAGTGGTTATGGACACTGACAAGTATAAGAATAAGATCTTGGCTATACTGTCAGAGCCTGTTTACAGACTGAGCTCATGCGACCCCACCACTCATGTGTCCAACACTACCGTGAAGCTGTTAAGGCAATCTTCAATTCCAAAAGAGGAGGCTAAACATCTGTACCCGGGGGATGCAGTGCCACCTAGATTATATGGACTGTCTAAGATCCATACAAAAGATGTTCCCCTCAGACCTATTCTTAGTGCAATAGGTTCTCCTACATATGCTCTGGCTAAATACCTAAGCAAATTGCTTCATCCACACATAGGATGCACTGAATCATACGTCAGGGACTCTTGGTATTTCGTCAACAAGCTGTCAACCATAACCCTTCAACCTAATGCACTTTTGGTGAGTTTCGATGTGGAGACCTTGTTCACTAAAGTGCCGATTGACTTGGTCATGTCTCTCATTGAAGACCTGTTCCCTGAGGACATTACTAAGCTATTTTACCACTGCATGACTTCCAGCTGTTTCTTGTGGGGTGGGGGTATTTCGTCAACAAGCTGTCAACCATAACCCTTCAACCTAATGCACTTTTGGTGAGTTTCGATGTGGAGACCTTGTTCACTAAAGTGCCGATTGACTTGGTCATGTCTCTCATTGAAGACCTGTTCCCTGAGGACATTACTAAGCTATTTTACCACTGCATGACTTCCAGCTGTTTCTTGTGGGGTGGGGGTATTTTGTCAACAAGCTGTCAACCATAACCCTTCAACCTAATGCACTTTTGGTGAGTTTCGATGTGGAGACCTTGTTCACTAAAGTGCCGATTGACTTGGTCATGTCTCTCATTGAAGACCTGTTCCCTGAGGACATTACTAAGCTATTTTACCACTGCATGACTTCCAGCTGTTTCTTGTGGGGTGGGATTTTTTACGAACAGAGAGACGGAGTGGCTATGGGAAGTCCACTTTCACCCGTAGTGGCTAATTTCTTTATGGAGCATTTTGAGGAGGAGGTTATTGATTCGGTACCCATCAAACCTACGATATTGTGGAGGTAAGTTGATGATGCATTTGTGGTCTGGACAGAAGGTCCTGAGAAATTTCATCTAATTCTAAACCACCTAAATCAGCAACATCCTTCAATTAAATTCACTATGGAGATGGAGTCGGACGGATGCCTTCCTTTCTTGGATGTTCTAGTAAGAAAGAAACTGGACGGCTCCTTAGGACATACCATCTATCATAAGCCTACCCACACAAATTGCTTTCATACAGATTCTCACCACCATCCAGCACAAAAACAAGGTATTCTCATGGCACTCGAGACGAATTAGTGAGCCATAAAATATCCAGGTGGAGATGGACACGCTGAAAGTCACGTTCAAGGGTAATGGTTACAGCGATTTGCAGATTCATAGAGCCCTGCATCCCAGAGAAACCACCAAGCAAAGCTCACAGAAGGAAGACATGAAGGGAAGTGCCTACTGGCTTTACATTCACAACACCACAGATTGAATTGCCTAGGTCCTCCGTAAACACAATATAAAAACTGTGTTTGACACCGCCACTAAAATTGCTCACTGTCTGAGTAAAACCGAGGACAAATTGTCCCCACTTTTACATCCTGGGGTATACGAAATTCCCTGTACTTGCGGTAAGGTATGCATCGGCCAAACATGCCGGTCCATTGGTACCCGTATCAAGGAACATGAACGTAATATTCGTCTCAACCAGCCAGACAAATTGGCAATAGCTGAGCACGCTCTATCGTTGGGTCATGATGTCATGTTGCATGATGCTCGAGCTCTTACCCACACTAGACACTGCAGGATTATACGGGAAGCTGTGGAAATACATAGAAATCCTAACGATTTCACCAGGGACACTGGCTATCAATTAAGTAATACCTGGTTGCCAGCCATTAAGGATTTACGTAGGTAGTTCCCTTCCCTGTCTGTTCACTATTGTTATTTCGTCTCGGTGTTTTCCACATTCGTACATTCCTCATCGCCAGATGTTTCATTCCAGACTTGAGTCAATGTCATATGTTATGTGACCCTCTTAGACTGATTCTGATGGTTTGATCAGCTTCCCCTTAGAACGCTAGTGCTGTACCACATCCGGGGAGCCATCTGGTGACAAAGGAACGTACCATTTCCACTTCTATTATAATGTCTAAATTTCAAAAATCATTGTTTAAGAAGGCTTTGCGTGGACAGTCGAGATTTTCTTCTGATGATGCAGAGCACAGTTGTCTGCGAAACATAAAGAATTTCACCTTATTTTCTTGACACAGCATAAGCCCAAAAGCCTATACAGTATCATTTCTAGGAGTTGTTTTGTTTAT
Organism: Anabrus simplex; assembly: GCF_040414725.1. Lineage (NCBI taxonomy): Eukaryota > Metazoa > Arthropoda > Insecta > Orthoptera > Tettigoniidae > Anabrus > Anabrus simplex. The sequence goes on along the minus strand of NC_090269.1, from coordinate 233,220,538 downwards.
ATCTTTTCAAAGTTTTAGAGGGGTGACATTTATATTTATTGATTATTCTTTCAGTAAAGAAACTGTTGTATCCATTAGATTTCGCTATATTATGAATGGTATTCAACTCATTTTTGAGGTCTCTTTTAGACAATGAAACATTGAAGGCTTGGTACACCATGCTGTTGTACGCTGCTCGTTTGTGGATTTGGGTGTGTGAAGAATCTTGACGGATTGTAGTGACTGTTTGGGTGGCTTTTCTGAAAATCTTGTATCTGTAATAGCCTGGGTGCCTGATAATAGTTTAGTCCAAAAAATTAATTTTCTGTCCAATTTTGGATTCAGGTGTGAATTTTAAATGCAAGTCAATGTTATTTAGATTAATGAGGGTGGTAGCAGCATCTGCAAATGCTCTCATCTATAATTACTGTGGTGTGATCTACATATCGTGGCCAGAAAAGCATGTTTTCAAAGTTATTATTATCATCAATTTTGGGGTGTTCCAAAAAACCCAACTACATCTCGGCTAAAGTACCCGAGGCGGTGATCCCATAGCCAATCCTTCTTGTTGATAAATAAAATTAATTGTGAAATAATTGTTTCTTATAACTAATTTAAGCATAGACATGAAATTCTGTATTTCTAATATACTTAGGTCGCTGTATTAGCTTAAATTGTTTTGAATGATGGAGTATACCTTGGAAATTTGTATGCTAGGATACATGCTTACAATATCGAATGAATGGAGAGAATGATTGAATAGAATGTTAAACTTTTTAAATTTATAGATCAATTCTTCAGTATTTTTTATGGATTTGTTTGACAAAAAGTGATAGTTTCTTCTTAAAAATATTTGAATGAATAGTGATGCTTTATAGAACGGACTCGGTCTATAGTTAATGATCAGGCGAATGGGGATGCCAGTTTTGTGTATCTTGGAGAGTGTTTTTGGCGGTGGGTAAATCTGGGTTCATGCTTTTTCTTGATCTGTCAATAGATATGAAATATTCTTGAGGGTCTGCTTTCGTTGATGTTGGATTCTCGGGGTAGGGTTCTTCTTTACTGTAGAGAATGAGCTATCTTTCAAAAATTGATTTGTTTTGCTTACATATTTGTTTTTATCCATTATGACAGTAGTGTTACCCTTATCTGCTTTCATAATTATACAGGGTGTCCACCCGTATGGAAAACCTGGGAAACAGGGAAATGTCAGGGAATTCGATAATTAACGGGAAAACCTGGAAATGTCAGGGAATTCAGGAAAAGATCTGGAAATTCATTCTTCTGTCAGATAAAATTGACATACTGTATTTATCCGTGTAATACAAACACATTTTTCAGTTTTTATAACATTAATCTAGGGCATGTCTTTTATGCCAGGAATAAATTTTAATGAAAAGTTAAAGTGTGATCTCGAATGTGAAGTAATTAATAATATTAATAGCTATATGATTGCTCGATCAAATTTTCAATGTTTTATCTGCTTACTATTGAATATTCTGTGTTGTTGGGGAATGGTGAACTCGATGAATTAGACCTATATTGCGTTCTCAGCTTTTTCCAGTAATGTTTCCAGACTCTGAAACAGCTTTGAAAGTTCAACTGCACAGAACAGAAGTTGAATATACAATCACTCATGCTTTGGCTCTCTATTTCCATAAACAAGTTCTTGAGATGGGTAGTAAGTGCACACATTTCACCGTTCGGTTTGACGAGTCACTGAATAAAGTTTCTCAGATAGGCCAAATAGATCTTGTAGTTCATTGTTTCAATCCTGATACTACTGAAGTATGCACTTCTTATTTTGATTCCATGTTTCTTGGTCACTCTACCTCCTCAGATTTGTTAAATGGTTTTTTGCAAGCACAGCAAGGACTCTATCTAAAAAAATTACAAATTTCAGTGGATGGTCCAAATGTTAATAAAAAGTTCCTTCAGGATTTGGGTAATTTATTGGATGATCTAGATGCTCCTATTTTGTTGAACATTGGATCTTGTGGCTTGCATACTGTGCACGATTCATATAAAATGGCAGTAAAAGAAACCCAGTGGAATATTGCAGAGTTTCTTCGTGCTCTTCACTTCTTGTTTTGCTACGCTCCTGCAAGTCATGCTGATTATATACATTATTCAGGTTCAAACGTATTTCCTTCGAAATATTATGCTATAAGATGGCTTGAAAATTTTCAAGTTATTGAACATGCTATAGATATCCTACCTAATGTCGAAAAATATGTGGAAGGAACAAACAGAAACAAGAAAATCCCAAGCTGTAACATCTTCAAAATAGTATCAACTTCACTTAAAGATAAGGTTCTTAAGGCCAAGTTGTCATTTTTATTATCACTTGTTGGAGATTTGGAACCATTCCTAAAAGTTTGACAGGTCTCCCATTTGCATCACTCCTTTATGAATCTTTCATTGATGATAAATATCATGACAAGGTTTATTGAGTCTGAGTCACTGCAGTCTTCAGAAAATCTCCTAAAACATATTTAGACAGTAAAGAAAATCTTCTGCCTGCATCTAAAATTGACATAGGTTATGCTGCTAAAGCAGCACTTCGTGGCAATCCTGGATTCAATGATAGAGATATATTAGTATTTTGCACAGATTGTCTGAGAGGAATGGTAGCTTTGTGCAAATAGTTACTGGAAAGGTCACCGCTGGCATATCGTCGTCATCATCTGCAGTTTCCAGCTGTTGGCCACATCTGCTCACCGCTAGCATATAAACTGACTAAATTAATTTCTTGTTTCGATCCAAGTGTAGCCAAGTAGCCTCTAAGCAGCAGACTGCTAAGGATAGCTTTAAATGCCTTTGTTGAAAACAAATGGATCTCGGGTAATGAAGCCATTCATGTACAAAGGGAGTTCACTTCTGTTTGTGAGAATGATACTTTGAAAGAAGTGAATTCTTTGTATTCTAAAGACGAGAGGTTAGATCACTTTTGGCTTCGCACTGTTCTTCCAATAGTAAATTTGCAAACAGAAAAGTTGACTTCCTTTCTCAAAATGATACTAATATTGTTTCATGGAAATGCTTCACTTGAATGTGGTTTTCCTGTTAATAAAGAAATTATAGTAGAGAACATGCTACAAGTATCCCTTGTAGCACAAAGAATAATATATGATTCTATCCCAAACCCTGGTGGAATTGAAAAGGTCTCCATTAATAAGAACATCCTCCATGCTGCAAGGAGTGCTCATGCTTTGTACGTTCAAAATCTAAAGGAGAAACGTGAAATATAGGAAGTAGAAAATTCTTTGCAAAAAGTAAGAGAAAGGCCGCTTTGTTGCTGAAAGAATTAGAAAAGAAATGGAGGGTGATGGCAGAAGCTCGAGTCGTTGGTGGCTACAAAGAAGTTTCTTCGCTGAAGCAGTAATGGTAATACATGTAAAAAAACTTAAAGTGAATTTAATCAGACTAAATTAAACTTCCAAGTTTTAATATGCACATTAATTGCTCATTTATTTTTTTGGATGTTAAGTTTTAAAAATGTTTTTAATATTACTGACACTTCCTTTATAATTATGTTTTTTGGCATCATGTGTCAGGGAAAAAACTGGTTTTTATGTCTGGAAAACAGGGAAATGTCAGGGAATTTTAAAATCTGGATTTGGTGGACACCCTGTTATAAGATTATTATTATTTTTTTCTTTTTGAGAGCATGTATTTGTTTTTGTATGAGAATCAAATTCTTGTAGCTATTGTCGTCATGAGCAGTAAGGGGTGAATTAGGGGAGTTAATATAGTTTTTTGGGTTAAGAATCGAGTTTAATTTTATTTTTACTTCAATTCTTACTTTGTCTTGTTTATCTGCTGGCAATTTGCTAATGGCTAATTCTGCCTTTACTGTTGTAGTGATGGCTGTGTTCAGAGTGTTAAAATTTGGCCAATTGTGTTTAGGACCCCTGGCTAAAATGGAACTTTCATCTTCATTCAATGGTACTTTGGACAAATTTATGATCAGAGGGTGAAATTGGTTGTGCATGTTAGGCCAAGTGTTTTTGTTGGTTTCTTTAGCATAGTTATTGTTGAGTTTAGAGTTCATTAACATATGTAGCTTTTCTCTAGGGCTTGTTGTTTCTTTGATAATACAATAAATAATCTATTGTCAATTTGGGCTTGAAATAGGTTCCAGTGAGCGTCCGAAAGTAAACTTGTAGTTTCGAAGTGAGTCTCATATAATCTATAGTTCATAAAGGACTTTTTCTTGTACAAAAATTTGATCTCCTCTCTCAGCCAAATCTTATTTGTTCTAGTTTGAGTTTAAGTCATTTGAAAAGAAGAATGATGAGTCTTAAATTTGCCTTTAAGAAAGTTGGGTGTCAAATTGTGAGCGATACACTGTTTGAGAAATTCGATGTCTTTGCCCAATTTGGCTATTTTGACTTTAGGACCTAAATATAAATAGGCTTTCTGTTTTGCCTGGTTGGGTGCATAATCATAGTTTTTGATCCGTATTGAATTGCGATTCCTTTCCCGACCTCTCCTGTTGCTCCGCCCTCTCTCTCCTTGCCTTGCCCCTTCCTTTTTGAGTCTCACAACCGTTAGTATGAGGCATACAACAATAGGCCATGCACCACATGCCGCAACGAGAGGTAAGTCTCATATAACCTATGCCATTTGACTAACTTGCTCTCCCCTTCAGTTCATTAATTTTATCTGATGTTATCTATCATTTATTCAGGTTAGCTTCATGGACACCACAATTAATTGTGAATTTATACCAGCCACAAATTAAGAATGTGTCAGTTTTAACCATATCTTTGTGTGCTGTCCTGACAATGTACAACAGCATTTCAGCATGATTTTAACAACAAGCACTACGGGAACATTTTATTTACGTTGGTTGATGTAGAAACACCATCCAGCAGTTCTGCTTCAGCTGGTGGTTATTTACAGTGGTGTCCAGTGGCTTGCATACTGCTAATACCACTCAAGTAGATTTGGTGATTGATGGTCTGACTACTGAATCAACATTTACAAGTTCCTGTTTTGCAATTGAAATTGTAATGATTAGTAGTGATGGAACTAACAATTCTATGAAAATTAGTGCAAAAAAGAGTTTTGATGATGAGCATACTCCAGATGCTAAAAATTTAGAGCCTAATTTAATTTTGTCATATTTTACACATAGTTCATCCCAGATTTTTAATGTAAATTGTGTGTTTGTACATTTGTTTCAGTTATTAGATGTGTTACATTAAGGCTGATGATGGCCAACCAAGGCTGAAACTAGTCCCTAATTTAGAAATGTAATTTCAAAGATGGCATATTATAGTATTGAAAAGGTGGACCATTACAACATTAGTTTAATAATTACTATTGTAATACATTCATCAGCTTAATTAAAATGAAAATGAAGTTGGAGCTAAAAGGCAGTGAATTGGTGATGTGTAAGTCGACAAACAGAAATCATACTGCAGACTGTATTTTGAAGTACTTGATACAATAGTTGGACTTCTAACCAACTGCTTCTCCAAACTGAATAAGTTGGAATTTCTTGCTCTTTTCGATTTTGAATTATTTGAAACATACAAAAACTCTCTTCCTGCTTGGCCATTCTAGTCCTTGGTTAAATCATATGGTAGCTATTTCAATGTCCTGGTACTCAAAACCAAGTTGTCGGCCATCTATGCATCAGCAGAATTTAAGCAGTCCTGCATACTAGAACTTTATAAATACTTAACATGTTCAGGATTAAATGTGGCAATACCTGAAGTAACCAAACCCTCTTCCTTTAATTTTGACTATTCCCACTACTAGTGCCTCTGTCAAACAATCTTTCTTGGCTATGAAAAGAATAAAATCTTATTTAAGAAGTATGCAAACGCAAGAAAGATAATCAAAATTGTCATTAATTTAAATTGAGAAGAACCTCCTAAAAAGCTGTAAGAAGAATATGGGGCTCCATGATTTTATTATAGACATTTTTGCTGCAAAAAAATCACTGGGTAGGGCTCTGTTACAAGATGTAATATCTGAAGATGTACGGGGAGGATTGATTTTTGAAAGTTTAAAAATGTATGCTTCCATTTAATCTTTAATACACATAAATTGTTTTTATCCATGTTTCTATAAAGTAGAGTGCTAACACTTTGATAAGGGTCATGCGCCGCCACTGCAGACTAACATAGAAAGATCTGCATAAACAACTTTCACAGAGCCCTCTGTCAGTCTGGCATAGAAAGATCAGTGGAAACAACATTCTAGAGCCATCTACTGGTGAATACAGTTAACTACAATGACCTAAGCACTATATTATTCAAATAAATGACTATTTTATGCAAATAAAGGACTTAATGAAATTAATATTTTTTTAGTAATCCTGAGATGGAGACCTTTCTTTCGATGTATAATACAGAGGTGTTGGTACTGCGGTTTTCTTACAATATTGTGTTACATGTTCAAATTATGAGGGCTGTAAATAAAGTAGTGGCAATATTTAATGAACTAACAAGTACAATTGCTACATTCCTTCAGTGTAGTTATGCACAAAGTCAATTACCTTTTGCCAAATGTCAGGAAGCCATTGTGGACGATTGCCAAGGCGTTCTCTACTGATGACAGCGACGAAGCACCCTACCGCGTGGAGTACAGTTGCCACGTCAGGAAATCTGCAGCCTCGGAGGAGTTCCTTCAACTTTGGAAACAGATCAAAGTCACAAGGACTCATGTCTGGTGAGTACAAAGGGTGTTCTGAGACCTCGCAATGTCACCTTTGCATTAAAAGCTTGACAATATTTGTGACATGACGACACTTTGAGGGCCCCGGGATGGCTATGGTAGCTGTGAAGGCCCTTTTGGAACTCTGAAGAGCGGTGGCAAAAGGGGCTCTGGTTAAGGCGCAGCAGGTCATTATGCATGTTAGGTGCCAAAATGGGTAAAGGAAAGAAAAGAAAAAGAAAAAAGCAATGAAATTTTGAATCTTATAGAAATTATATAGTATTATTTGAAGTGATTCCACATACTGTATATGAGCTGATTATGTGTGTAAGTACAGAATATACTGGTATTATGAGTAGAATTTTGCAAATAATACAAATTTATTGAGGATGAGTTGTGTGTTTAATAGAAAAATTGTTAGTGTAAATTGTATAACACTGTATTTTTGGAAAATGTCTTCTTTTCTTTTTAATTTAAAATTTAGTGCTTGATAATGTATTATTGTGTATCATTTGCCTTGCCTCCAAGGTAGATATCTCATTTTCAAATAAAGTGATTTTGATTTGATTTGAACATGCACTGTCATGCAACACGATAGGGCAACTGCTTCGCAATAAACATGGACGTTTGCGCTGCATAGCTGGCCACAGATGTTGCTCCAGTAATCGGCAACAGTAGTCACTGTTGACAGTTTGTCCATCAGGCACAGCATGCTTAAGAATAACACCCTCGTAGTTGTATGCCACAATCAGCATAAGCTTCACCCGAGTGGATTCCTGTCGACATCTCTGTGGACATGGTGAACCTAAGCGACGCTTTAATTCAGGCTTATAAGCTCGTGCCCACGTCTCATCAGTGGCGACAATACGCTGCAGAAAAGAGTCTCCTTCAATGCGGTATTCGTCCAGGTTGATGCCAGCCAGTGCATAAGGGTGCCAAATCTGTACATTTGTGAGTTGATGTGGAACCCAACAGGATGCGATTTTCCTCATGTAAAGAGATTTTTTCATCAGTATGTGTCACACCATTTGATGACTGAGACCAACCTGGATGGATAATTCCCAGACAGTCCATCGATGGTCTATGGAAACAAGACCACTCACAACATCAATCTTATGCTGAGAAATGGATGACCGACCTGCACAGTGCAAATCCGCAGTCTCATTCTGAACCGCACAAAACACCTTGACCCATCGTGCAACCGTCCTATATGGTAATGCATTCTTGCCACAGGCTTCATGTAATCTAGTGCATTTTTGTTAAGGACAACCTCGATTTTCATTCATGATCGCTTTTCACCTTTTGAAAACATGCTTTAGAGCAGTAAACTCGACACCCTTGACTTCAATGCCACACAGCAACAACACTCGCAACTAGATGCCTATCAAATGCACACTACACATCGACAACAGCGCCACCTGACCGCTCACATATCCTATTTGCACATACCTGATCTCCTGTGAGTGTCTGGACTATGTTTCCACTATTTTATTTACATCCCATGTGTATATATATAGATATCTGTCTTGTTAGGTCATCAGCCCAGAGGCTGGTTGGATCCTCAAATAGCACCACCAAAGGCTGCAGTTATAGGAAAACCACAAAAATCAGTGACAGCACCAAAATGAGGCGCACTAGGCAAGATGAAGAGTGAGGTAGTTTGCCATTGCTTTCCTCACTGGGCCAGAAAGTGTTATTGCAGCACGACTAATCCTATGAGCAACACCTTTCATAACACTCAGACACACTGGTTGTGCTCTAATGTCCTTACTCAGAACCACCCATACCCCAGCAGCTTCCATATTGTCACAGCCATGGATGAGGCTGGGTCTTGGGTGGAAGCTACACTTTGCTCTGGCCAGTGCCATGATATGGATGCAAAAGTATGGTATTCATCAAGAAATGACAGCAGGCAGATATACAGATGAACCATCCAATAATATAATAGTATAGGATAAGAGTCATTTTATGTTAACTGACAATTTACTATAAATCTAATTGGTCTTTGCAACACTAGTAGAAAGAGCCAATTGTACTTCAAACTGGCTCAGTCAACTAGAAAATGAAACTCAGGAAAGTAAGGAATTTCAAGTTACCTAAGTTTTAGGGAGGAAGGAGATCTGAGATTGCTCTTGGTAAACTGTCAGAGTGTAGTAAATCATCATTAGGGCTCGGAAGTTCATGCATTTGCATGTTTTTTTAAGGAATTAAAAATATTTTCATGATTTTGATAAATGCATCATATTTTAATATTTTAGTGCCTATATGGCATATTTTAATCAGTTTAATGGTTTTTACAGTATTTTTAATCAGCTTTTTTCATCTGGTTGATGTTGGCAGTAATGTTGCACATGATGATGCAACTCAGATAATATCTACAGATAATAGGGTACTGTTCTGTGGAGCATGTGAGAAAACTATAGGGAGTGAGAAAAAATTTCAAATAGTTCAACACATAAACACAGCAAAACATAAGGAGAATTTAACTAGCACACTCGCAAATAAAGAGCCTAAAACAGCTATTAACATGTTTAGGAATTAGGATTAGTGAATTTTCTTACGACTTGTGTCAAGCATTTTTAGCTGCTGATATTCCCTTGTATAAAATTAATAACCCCACATTAAAACATTTTCTTGCCAAATACACTCGACAACATGTGCCTGAAACAAGTACATTGCATAAGACCTATGTAGGACGTTGTTACAATAACGTATTGTCAAATTTACAAATTGAATTAGTGGATGAGTTCGTGTGGTTGTCTATTGATGAAACTACCAATTCTGAGGGCCGATTTATTGCTAATGTAATTGTGGGCGCCTTAAATAAGGAACAAAAGACAATATCACATCATCTTAATGTGTGTGAATTGCCGGTCACTAACAATGTAACTGTAATGCAGTGTATGATGGACTCATTGAAATCATTATGGCCATCTGGAATCAAATACGACCGACTACTTTTATTTGTTACTGATGCAGGTACTTATATGGTAAAATCAGGACAAACAATGAAAGGCATTTTTCCTAAGTTAATTCATATAACTTGTTTGGCACATGCATCGCATTGCTGAGACAATACACAATTCTTTCCCATTGGTAGACTGATTTGTGGCTTGTTCAAAGAAAATTTTAGTTAAATCTCCTTCAAGAGTCAAGTTGTTTAGATCAACAGCACCCAATATCCACTTTGTCCTGCGCCAGTGTTAACACGATGGGGAACATGGCTGGATGCAGCTTTATATTATGCTCAGCACATATAAGTATTCAAGGAGGTTGTTAATTGATTGGACCCAAATGAAGCTGCATCAATACAAACAGTGCAAAATATTCTGTCAGGCATTGAATTTGAAGAGAATCTTGTTTTTATAAATGCCCTTTTTTCTTTTCTGCCAACCGCCATAACGTCACTGGAAGGTGAAGGATCTCCCTTAAAGGAAATACTGTTTTCGAAATTTTTTTATCCAATCTAAATTCTGTTCCTGGTAGTATAGGACAAAAAATGAAAGAAAAAATAAATTATGTAACTTCAAAAAATCCTGATTATAAACAGTTGTGCGATATTCGAGACATTCTTGAAGGAAAACAGTCTGTCATACCAAGAGACTTGCCTCTTTCTGTGGAGCAGTTATCATCGTTTAAATATGCCCCAATAACATCTTGTGATGTGGAAATAAGTTTTTCACGTTACAGAAGTGCTTTGCGAGACAACAGATGATGTTTTCCCGTTGAACATTTGTGCAAATGGATGGTTGTGAACTGCAATTCATCACTCAGCATTGACAGCGGGACCATTTCTGCTTCAGCTTCCAAGGAATAAATATAAGTTTATTATTATGAATAATAATCCGACTTGTCTACTGCCATTTTACAATTTTAATAGTGCATATTTATTGGCATATTTTCAAGCTTTTAAGAGCATATTTGCATGCATATTTCTTAGTTTTTTAGGGCATGAACTTCCGAGCTTTAATCGTTATCATCATCATCATCATCATTTGCAGATCCTAGCTGTTGGCCGGGTCTGCTTAGTGTAGTAAATAAACAATTAAAATTTGCTACTTTGATGGAATCTTATGAAACTGATGTGGAGATAGGAGTGGAATCGTGGTTGAGAGAAGGGGTGGGTAATAGAGAAGTATTTTCAGAAGGGTATTGTACCAGGAAAGCCTAGGTCCTGGTCCATATTAGTCGAAGGAAACGCTATTCCAGCATAAAAGATCCGACCGACGTACGAACATCTATGTAAAGAATGTTCCAGTATGTGCCAGACCCTACGAGTGCACTAGGCGGAGTCAAGTGACGTCACCTGTCGCTTGAAGCTCACCTCCCCTAGAGATATTTCTCGAAAGAATTTTTCTTTTACCAGCTTTTTAACACCTTAACCAATTTCAACGGGACAAACGCTGAATTATAGCGGACGTCATAAAAGTTAATCCCTGTGAATTTCGAATTAATTCATCCCATGGTTGTTGAGTTATAATAATTTAAAGTTTCAACGAAATTACGTAATCACGGTCACATGGCCGAGAGAGATGCTACCCCTCCCAGCGCTGGTATCTATATATGCCAAGGCCAGCCATCCAGCAGGCAGTACAAGGACGAGTAGACAGCTGTGTGAGTGAGACAGAGGAGAGACCGGCCCGCGTACAGTATGTTCGCGCAGTCACGGTGAAAGTACTTTCCGTCGTATTTCCGGAACGCGAAATTATATCGCCGACAGAATTATAAAAGACGTCGCACTATATTTAGTATATCGCGTCGCGACTACAGTCTAATCCTAAAGACATTTAAGAATGTAATACGAGTGAACTTATTGAAGTGCAAACATTAACTATTTTACGTTCACAGAATATGTCATTACGTGTAGACTTATGATTTTGAACTTCTGCAGAAACTAATGTGTAGAATCACCAGAACTCATTTCTTTCCGAGTATTGAACTGTATTCCTTTATTCATGCCACGTCAGTATACGACTTACAGTAATTTGAGTGAAAATTAAGAACTTTTGAGGTAATATAACATTATAATAACAGGATAAGCAGAAAATAATTCTTAGTGACTTAATGACTGTGTTCAAAGACTGTGATTATCGACTTGCCTTTTCAAGTGTGAACTGTGCATTTATGAACGTTTCAATAACGACTGTAAATAGTAATTCATACAGGAAGGACTGTGATTCTTTCAATTACGCCATAAATAGTGTTCAACAGTCAATGACAGTGTCAGTGTTAACTACTCGCACTAAGTGAATTTTTCGTGTGCGAAAAATCACCCTAACGAGCTGCAATTCTACATGATCCAGTTCCAGCCGTCATCACCTCATCGGGAACGTCAACATGGTGTGTCAAGGGAACATCGCCGATCCTGATTCTCCACGGAACATTCCAGATGTCCATCCTTCGACATTTTGTAGCAACATTTCTTGCCATAAGTGAGTAGTAACAAACTGACTAAAAAATTTTTTTTTTCATTAATTTGTGAACAGTGGAAACTTCAGTGCCGCGTGTGAACAAATATTTCAGAGTTCCCATAATTTCTCAGAAGTGATTAATTTAATTTCAAATTTCAGTTTCATATCTCGTAGAAAGACTTTAGGCTTTTCAAGTGTGCTATATATCAAGGGTGACTAACTGAGAACTGAAAACTATTAATCAAAATTTAATTTCTCATATCAACTTACAATTATAAGTGTGCTTAGGCTTAGAAAGACTTTAGGTGGAAATTCAATACCTCATATTCTCACATATGAAAGACTTTGAAATCAGTAGTATTTATGCCATTTTCATGAACAGAATTCAGGAAGATTACTTTCAAATTTTAAATTTCAATGCCAGATTTGAATCAAAAAGCATATCGCAGGGTGAAGAATTAATAAATTGTTTTGAAAAAGATTTTTTAACCATCTATTATGCGCTCTGCGAGTCTATCCTACTCTGTACCGGCTCCAAAACCAAGTTCCACTCCCTGAGGTTCTACTCATGCCCTTTGCCCACAACTTTCCTGGTACAGTATACAGTCTATCGTAGAGACCGAGGAGATAAAATGGGTGGGGTGTTGATTCTGGTAAAGAAAACTTTTTTTTTTTTGGGTAGTTGCTTTACGTCGCACCGACACAGATAGGTCTTATGGTGATGATGGGACAGGGAAGGGCTAGGAGTGGGAAGGAAGCAGCCGTGGCCTTAATTAAGGTACAGCCCCAGCATTTGCCTGGTGTGAAAATGGGAAACCACGGAAAACCATCTTCAGGGCTGCCGGCAGTGGGGTGCGAACCTACTATCTCCCGAATACTGGATACTGAAGAAAACTTATTGCTCACATGAATGGTTTACCAATGAAAGGGATGAAATATTAGGGATAAAATTAGTTTGTGATAATATAAAGGAGGTGGGAATTATAGGAACATATAGGCCTGGAAGAGAGGAAAGAGACATGGAAATATTTGAGAAAATAATAGATTATACTCATAAAAACAATAATAATGATATGGTAATAATTGGGCGAGATCTAAACTTGCCTGAAGTTGAATGGAATGGAGCTGCAACTGAAGCCCATGAACATAAACTGGCAAATAAGTTAATTTGGGAGGGAGGATTTACACAAGTAGTACAAGAACCGACTCGTCTCAATAACTTACTAGATATATTCTTGGTTAAACCATGTGAAATTGTTGATAAAACTGAGGTAATTGAAGGAATAGGCGACCATAAGGCTGTAATAATAGATGTAGGACTGGTACCAAAAAGGCTTAATAAGAGGGTCATACAAGACAAGAAATTGTACAGAAAAACTAAAGCTGATGAATTTGGGACTTACCTTAAATCACAATTCAGTTGTTGGATAAGTGAAGGGAGTAATGTGGATACACATTGGGCCAAATTTAAAGGAATCATTTGGGAAGGAGAGAAGAGATTTGTGACTGTTAAGAAGGGTAAAATGACCTCAGACCCTGTTTATTATACAAGGGAAATAAGAAAATTAAAAAGAAAATGTAGAATAGTAAACAGGAAAACCAAAGAGGGTAGGGAGAGTAGGGAAACTAGAAAACAGCTAATGAGGGAACTTAATAGAGTGAACAAGGAAGCAAAAGAGGATTATATGAATGGCATACTTCAAGAGGGTAATGACCACAAAGGGAAATGGAGAAAGCTGTATTCCTATATTAGGAATCAAAGAGGAAAAGGAATCCAAACTCCCACAATGGTGGGAGAAGAGGGTGAACACTTTTTAACAGATACTGAGAAAGCAAATATATTTAGTAGGGAATTCAGAGATTCAGTAGAAGATTGTCGGGAGTTGAACACCAAAACAGAAGATAGAGAGGGAGAGACACATAAGGAAACAAGAAGCCTCTCATTCACAAATGAGGATATTTTCAGAGAAATCCAACTGCTTCAGAGAGGAAAAGCAGCAGGGAGTGATCAAATTACTGGGGAGGTATTAAAGACAATGGGGTAGTGCATAGTGCCTTATTTAAAATTTATCTTCGACTATGGGCCGGTTCTACCATCTGCTGGTAAAGTGGCTGGCAGTTGCCCAGGAGGTAAATTACCTGGAGGTGTAAATCAGCTGGTACTTTGGCTTGCGTCCAACCACCTCCGTGCAAGCGCTAGGTAGCTACCCGGAGCTAGACACCGATATACGAAGTTGGCTAGACTGATTTTCAGCGACTTCTCGCTTTCGAGTGTGGTGCTATCTATCGTCAGATGCATGAAACTCATTTTGATTGTCTTATTTCCCTGTGCTTGCGTATGCTGATTATCACCAAAAAGCCTAATAAGGGGAGTCTTAAGAGTTATGGACAACGATTTATGTCAAGCTTTCGTGATTTTAATCTATGATCTTCAATATCAATACGTAATTGGGATTAAAATCCTCGAGATTACATTTTCTTACGCCCGTTATAACCTGTCATGTAAGGCAGCGTTTCTGAAAAGTATTCTCGTAGTAGATTAGTCAAGTCCCTCGCTCCGTAATAGAAGGTACGCAGGTTTTCATCGTATTTCTAATTTACATTTTAAAATATATTTTCGTTCTTAACTCTCTTTTACGCGCTTCCATATATTTAGGCGCGCGCACAGACACACCCACCCACCCACCCACCCCCTTCTTTACGGACTTATTGCCTTTGAGCATTCTATCTGCAGGTTTCTGTGAATTGATTAAGTATCTCCACGATGCTCTATTTGCAACTAGTTCTGTGACCTCGTGCTTCCATTTATTGATAAAGCATTTCATTCTAATGTTTAACTTTATGAAGATAAAGTTGGAAGGTACTGTAAATGTAAAGAGCTAATCGGGCCGGGCTGAGTGGCTCAGACAGTTGAGGCGCTGGCCTTCTGACCCCAACTTGGCAGGTTCGATCCTGGCTCAGTCCGGTGGTATTTGAAGGTGCTCAAATACGTCAGCCTCGTGTCGGTAGATTTACTGGCACGTAAAAAGAACTCCTGCGGGACAAAATTCCGGCACCTCGGCGTCTCTGAAGACCGTAAAAGTAGTTAGTGGGACGTAAAGCAAATAACATTATTATTATTAGAACTAATCGGGATAAATATCCATTCATAGGAAGAATTCGGGAATGGAATAGTTTCCACTTTCTTCGAAATAATTTACAAGAAGACTATGTAAACAACTAATAGGGAATCTGCTACCTGGGCGACAGTCCTATGTGCTATTAATCATAACATAACTTTCTATAAGTAGCATACATATAAAGCAATTTCCTAGTAGACATAATATTGTAATTAAATATTTCAATGAAATATATTATTAACAAAAGAACGTATGAAAAGAGGCATACAGATTAACACAACGCTAATAATAGAAATATACCGAGCTCGATAGCTGCAGTCGCTTAAGTGCGGCCAGTATCCAGTATTCGGGAGATAGTAGGTTCGAACCCCACTGTTGGCAGCCCTGAAAATGGTTTTCCGTGGTTTCCCATTTTCACACCAGGCAAATGCTGGGGCTGTACCTTAATTAAGGCCACGGCCGCTTCCTTCCCACTCCTAGCCCTTTCCTGTCCCATCGTCGCCGTAAGACCTATCTGTGTCAGTGCGACGTAAAACAGCTAGCAAAAAAAAAAAAAAAAAAAAAAAAAATAGAAATAAAAAAGATTCATCATAATAAAGACTCGAACCTGCATACCTCGTATTACGAAGTGAGCGTGTTAGCCATTATGCTACGAGAACAGATTGACAGTTAGGATACATACATTAAGTTATACCTCGTGTCTGAAAACTGAAAAAGTAGAAAATTAAAGCCCATTTGAAATGATTTCCAAATAGATTTTAATTTTATATCCTTTTAAAGTTTCTTTACGAAACCTTGACTTATAAAATGTGATCCCTACCGATGCGAGAGCCTGGTGTGACCGTTGCAACACAAGGGAAGCATTAATGTTCAAGATCCTGCAATACAATATCGGCCACTGTTACAGTATCATGCTTTTTTCAGTATACTAAGCTAATTTAAGTTGTATGTCACCAGAAATATAGCTAATAATGTTCAACTCTCAAAACTTGCCCGGCAGGTAAAGTCTTACCGGGCCCTCGAAGTGGCCGATAAATTACGCGCCGGGTAACTACGATTTATGCTGCCAATAGCGCTACCTGGGGGTGGTCGAACGGAAACATCCTTTTACGCGGAGGGTAAATTACGCGCTACTTTACCAGTAGGTGGTAGAACCGGCCCTATGTCATAAGAGGTTAGGTTGTGCCAACTACATGGAACTGAAATGAACAGCCAATGAAAGAAAAGAGTGATTGCATCGACAAGGCATTAGCCTTTAGAATATTGATTGATTATGTCATAAATAATAGTGTAATACCAAAGGAATGGAAGGAATCTATAATAATACCAATTTATAAAGAAAAGGGTGATAAAAAGGAAACCTGAGAACTAAGTTACAGACCAATCAGCCTGACCAGTGTAGTTTGTAAAATACTGGAGAGTTTAATAGCAAAGTACATTAGAGGGATATGTGATGATAAAAATTGGTTCATGAGGAGCCAGTATGGATTTAGAAAGAAATTTTCTTGTGAGGCACAACCGGTGGGATTTCAGCAGGACATATCAGATCAGTTGGATTCAGGAGGCCTGTTAGATTACATAGCCATAGACCTTTCCAAAGCCTTTGACAGTGTGGAACACGGAATATTATTAAAGAAATTGGAGGGAATAGGATTGGACATAAGGGTTATACATTGGATAAGAGCATTTCTAAATTCGATGGTTCAGGAAGTCAAAGTATGGAATAATGTATCACAGGAAGAGAAAGTTTGGAAGGGAATTGCACAGGGTAGTATAATTGGTCCGTTACTTTTCTTAATATACGCAAACGATTTAGGGAACAATATAACATCAAAATTAAGATTGTATGCAGATGACATAATTGTTTATAGAGAAATAAATAACATTGAGGATTATTCAGAATTACAAAGGGACGTTGACAGTATCCAACAATGGGTTGAAGAGAATAATATGAAGGTTATTGGAGGCAAATCAACTGTTAAAGGGTTTACAAACAGGAGTTTTAAAACTGAATTTAAATATACTTTGGATACTTATATATCGCAAATGAAAGAAAAAGGATAATTCTCAGTCGAAGCCATGTTAAAAAAATTATTTTTTCTTTGGTTTAACGAAATCCCCGAGATGTTCTCCAACTTTAGCTGCGGATTTTCTTGAACGTCATGAATAACGGACTTGAAAGAAACATGGGACTTACATGGAAGAAAGAGAGGAGGCATAACAACCACGATAGGTTCAGTACCATTATTTCAACATTTTACCCAAATGTATTGATGAGCAGCATACTAAATTACAAGTTGTGGTACCTCCGATTTTTCAAATTGATCTCATCTTGCTCGGACCACACGGCTGGACATTCAGGCATACATAAAGTGACATCCGTACTGCAAGAAACCTTCACTTGGCCTACATTAAGAAGAATGGTTCAACAAGTATTGAAAAACTGTGACACTTGCCAAAGGATTAAGCCCAATCCTTACCTACTGAAACAAGTTCCTAAAGCTTTACTACCCAGTGAGCCGAGAAAATTGTTCGAATTAGACTTTTATGGTAATTTACTGGCAGCCCGCAGAGGTGTAAAATATATCCTAGACTGCATGAATATATTTTCTAAATTTGTAACCCTATGCCCAGTCCACAAGGCGAAAACAAGATCAGTCCATAAATCAAATCAAGAATAAGATTATTCCAGCTATGGGGAAGCCTCTACTTGCACCATATGTTAGGAACCTGCGTGTATTTGGAAATTGTGGAAGTGTAAAATGTTGAATGTGAAGAAATGAACGTTAAGGACGACACAAACACCCAGTCCCCAGGCTAGGGATATTAATCATTCACAATTAAAAACCCCTGACCCAGCCGGGAATCGTACCCGGCGCCACCAGAAGACAGGCAGATGCATTTCCCCCTACACCGCGGGGCCGGACGGAGAGTATCTTAACCCTTTATAGGGCAAAAGACTGGGGGTATTAAAAAATATATTTTATGGTTAATTTGTACATGAAATGTATGTAAGACTATGGATGTACAACTAGTTTATGGATTTACACCTTATTCCATAAAATATGGGGTGGGAAATTATTATCTCACTGACCGTTCCAGATAGGAAATGTCTGTGTGTGGGCAGTGGGATAATAATTTCCCACTTAAAAATATTTATGATAATGAGCTCATTACGTATTAATTACTTTATTGACATCAATATAATACAATAACATTACATACTACATGGCCTATGGATTCAAAAATGATAATGAAATCTCTCAAACCTAATTTACTTTGGTTGTAGAAAAATTTGAAAATACTGTCTATGATTTGTGAAATGGTTCAAAGCATGATTTACATCAGGGCCTCTCAGGGTGCATGCGCGTGGTACATGCACTGTGCACGGTGCAAAAGACGACTTGGCTTGGTTGACCAGAGTGCAGACCCCCCACTCCTCGATTTGGAGCAATAGCGCTTACTCTCTCTTTCCTCACGCCTGTCTCGCTCGCTCCGCCTGTGTTCCTCTGCCACACTTGCGCCGTAGCGCTCCAAATCCGGGCTGAGTTGAGCCGAGTATAGCCGATTAGAGCCGAACTTAGCCGAGTAGCCCAGAGATGAAGCGTTGATCCGAGTCATGCCGAGCGGCACCGATGCACAGTGCACGGAGCTCTTGCGCCTCGCTCTGCACGCGTGAGATTTTGGGCGTTTGAGAGGCCCTGATTTACATAATGCAACATTACATTTCATGTTACTCCTTTTACTCGATACTACACTGTGCAAAGCGACGATATGTTTTTATTAGCTCAGGTAGATGGCTGCCGATATCTGATAATCTCATCGTATTTTCGATTGTTGCTTGTCCATCAGACCTGTTTCTCTTCCTTCCATGCCCTTTCGCTGGGGAATAGCCAGGGTGTTTCTTGCTCGAAAATGACTGTATTAGTTCATTTACTAGTTGTGACCTTACCTTCAGGTGTGATGTACCTTTTGTCTTCTCTTTCATTTCCGCTTTGTTCACTATGTATGAATTGACAATCACAATATCCAGGAAGTAATAAAAATCTTGAGCTACCATCTTCTTGACTTCTTGACCTGCCAATAAAAGATAACATGAACCTATAAGACACTATGTATATGAATTCCAATCATAATAGGTTGCATAGGTTGAACATTGTTTTTTCTTACCTACCAGAGTACTGGACACGATCTTCAGCATCAGAGTTTCCACCTTCCTCCGAGTCCACAGCTTGTTTTTTCGATATTTCATCCAGCCAGACTTCAATCTTTGCTTCCATATTCAGAGCAGTAGTAATCAGCCTACAAATAGTTCCAATATAATACTGTATTAAAATTATTATTATTATTATTATTATTGTTACCGTGTTTTGGTGGTAGGTAGAGGTGAAAGAAGGTGCGGGCGTGAATGAGTCTCAAACTACGGAATCAAAGTTACTGTAAAATTTAACAAGGTTATATTTTCTTTTCAAAATTAAGTAATAACAAAGAACAGGTACTTAGTAGCCGAAACACAATTTGAAATGTACAATTACAGAAATTACAGAATTTGGGCTTCGAGCCCTGAGTTCACAATTCGTGAGCAACTAGCCCAACTTTCCGATATACAAATTTTAACCAAGGGGCAGAAGACCCCAATCAAACCCTGGAGCACTTGCTCCGAATTACACAGTAAAGCCTCCTCGAGGCATACAAAAATTGAATTCCAAAAGCGCAATCTGCTCTCAAAGTGTAAGCCAATCACAGGCCACACCAAACTTCACCTTCAAGCTGTCCTCTAAGGACATATACACAGGGGTAAAATACCCAACCTACTGAGGTCTATTAAATGAAAAAGAAGGTTAATTAAATGACCTCTAAAATAACAATTTGGGAGGAGGCAAACTTGCACTCCTAGTACCCTTTGATTAAGACCTACTTGGAACTAGGCCGTTAACACAAGGGCTAATCCCATACTAAAGAGGTGACTTAAGAAGAGAACACTTTGTTTTACGTTATCGAAGAATAGGTTGAGAAAATAAGTTCACCTCAAGACAATGTGAGTGGGAGCTCGAGAGGGTTAGCACTCTCTATCCCAATATGTCGTTTTACAAGAGAATAGATGAAAAGAGAAGTTACATTTTAGGAAAAGGTTACATGGTTGAACGCTTAGAACCCGCCCCGAAAGTTAAACTGCTGAGCTAGCAAAGAAAGAAGTTATTAATCGGCCATTACCTTGTGTTGAACGGCTGGAGAAGAAAGAGGCGCTTCCCGCCCCCTGCTATGTACTTAACACACTGAAAGATGGAACAGAAGTGGCCCGGAGACCCAAAAATCAGCAGTTTATAACCTCTCGTGGAAGGTTCTAGGCGTTAGGGGAAAGAAAACACCCGCCCACAACGTCTTTATTGGATAGGACCCCGCAACAGATTCAAGTTGGGGGAAGATACCCCTGATTGGTCAGAAATTAATTAAAGAAATTCGGGATTGGTTACATTCATAACAAGGGGAAGAAAGGGGTAAATATTGCCAACTTAAACAATGATAGAAAAAAATTTAACAAGGAACAAACTCTTGAAATTAAATTTTCTCCAAAAAATAGTTCTTTGACTCCGCACTAGGTTGCACTATTGTAGATCTTCAGTAGTGTCCTCAAGAAGAAAAAGTTCACACTTCTTACTTCAAGCGAAACAAAAACACATCAAAAGTGACACAGTCCTAAAACTCAAAATTTTCCACATGGTGACATCTTCTGAGAAGGTAGAGAATTAATAGAGTAGATAAAGTTCAGAGTTCCTCCAGCAGAGGAGTTTCAAAAGGCGCACATTTTAAATTAGCGGCGTGGAGGTGTACCACCCGGTACAGACCTCCCCCCCCAAAAGTTCCACCAGGGGTGACACATGAAATAGTTTGAAAACAAAGTCCAAGTTTTGATGTTGATATTAAAATAAATTGCAGAAGTATTTGAGAAATTCTTAATTCAGTTCCAAAATTTTTGTTGTAATTGGTAACGTAAGGTTTTTATGTTTGTAGAAGGCGAATTTCTGAAGATAATCTTTTAAAATGTGATGAAAAATTTTGCAATGTCCACCAAATTTGTTGTTGAATTCCCAAGTGTAGTCATCTCTTATAGTGGCTGTCCATGTAGTTGATGTAGGCTAAGTTGGATGGCCAGACCGGCCGTTGCAGCTTGCGTCCAAAGGAAGCCGCTCGGACCCCTCAAGTACCCTGAGATACCGCTCGCCCGCACTATGAGGGGAGCAGGGGTGTTGAAACACGCCGCGCCTGCGGGGAAGGTATACAGGCTGCGGGCAAGTAGCAGGTTGTGCGCCGCACATCAGCCTTGGCCGGGGGGAGAGCTCCGGCTCGCCGTGCACATGTCGTCCTCGCTGGAGAGGAGGGGGCCCATCCCCCTCCCCAGTTGCTGCACGGCGCTGCGCGGCTGCGGGGGCACTGAAACATTAAAGCTAGGCGGCAGAATTGTGTTGGACCATCATGTTTCTTTGAGGGCACAGGCTTGGTGAGGAGGTTGAGGGGTCAGCGGCGTGCAGATATCCATGGCATTTACTCAAATTAAGCCACAGTGTGTATAGAAGCAGGAGACGGGAGCGTGGTAATGGCCGAGGCAAGGACTGAATGGCAGTTTAACGGATCGGGGAAGGTTTTACAAGAGGATTACATATAAGACCAAAATATTATAGAAGGGGCTGAAAGCCTTAAAAGTTGAACTCAAAAAAAAATATAACCTTCATATTCCTTTCAAATTATATGAAGCAAGTTGACACAAAATTTACACTGGTTTCACCTGTGACAGGTGAACCCTAAATATCCTCTCGGTGGCTGGATTGCTTACTAACAACGTAACTGGCGTAAGAAAATCAAGAATGATACAAGGCCCATGAAATCTGGGGGCAAGCTTGCCCGCGGGAACAAAATTCTTGACCATCACCTGGTCACCTACCTTCAAGGGGGTGGGTCTCCGTCCACGATCATACCTTTCCCTAACCTTTTCATGAGACACTTTAAGATTGGCTTTAGCCTTCTTCCAAAGATCTTTAATGTTATCCGGATCTATTGTCTCGGGTAGAATGTCACTCAGAGACCAGAGGTTAGAGAGCGGCGAGTTGGGAACAAACTTGAACATCAAAGAAGCTGGAGTAAACTTGTGAGATTCATGAACCGCCGAATTCAAAGCAAAAGCTAACCAATGCAGGGACGTGTCCCACCTGGAATGATCATCATGATGATAGGCAATCAGTGCGGACCTGAGATTACGATTAACCCGTTCAGCCAGAGATGGTTGAGGGTAATACGCCGAAGTAGTTACATGAGAGATGGATAAGTCAAAACAGAATTTACGAAATAAATTAGATGTAAAAGCCTTAGCATTATCAGATACAATATATTGGCACGGACCAAAAGAAGCAAAAATAGAATTTAGGCAAGTAATGGTGGACTGAGCGGTAGCCAGCTTAGTCGGAAATAACCAGGAAAATCTGGTAAAACCATCTACACACACAAGGATGAACTTGTTGGCATTACCCTTTGACTGGGTGAATGGTCCTACATAATCAATATACAGGCGTTCCATGGGGCGCGATGCTTGATGCGAAGACAAAAGGCCTACCTTGGTGGACATGGTGGGTTTACTGAGCAAACAAGATTTACAAGCTTTTACAAGTTCACGGATTTCACCGTCCATACCTTTCCAGATGAACATTTCACGAATCTTTTCACGAGTTTTAAAGGTACCCAGATGCCCTCCTAATGGGGTTTCATGATAATACTTGAAGATCATAGGCACAAGAACAGCTGGAACGACAACTTTCATCATCTTATCATGCCTCGAAGGGCAACATAAAACACCATTCCTCAGAACATAAGGGACAACATGTTCCCCAGAAGAAAGGGTTTCCATTATCGGAGCCAGCGTCGGATCTTCACGTTGGTATTTCTCAATGTCCCTAAAAAGCATGGGAGCATCTGTTAAGATGGCATTAACACCAGATAGCATGGACTCGGGGGGTGATGAACTGTCGACCTGTTCATGGTTCTCAACGTCGTCTGAAAACATACGGCTGAGTCCATCGGCAACAACATTTTCGGTACCTCTAATATGCCTGACATCAAATTGGAAGGCAGAAATACGGATGGCCCAACGGGCTATACGACCAGTACGACGCGGCCTACCTAAGACCCAGCTTAGGGCTTGATTATCTGTTTCCAGGTCGAATTTGACATGTTCCAGATA